>NC_058403.1:16015790-16351713 GCF_002201575.2 Neomonachus schauinslandi
TCATTCCAGAAAGAGCTAGAGTCACATGAGGAAGAGCTGAGTGCATGGTAAAGTGAGGGGAAAGATGGAAATGGAGGTGGATCTGTTCGTGAGCTGACCACCGAGAAAAATGTGCAGTGAGGAGTTTGTTGTGAGACTGAAAGCCGAAGAAATGTAAGGTTGCATCTCCCAGAGCCAAAAATATGTTATCCTTCCTCCACTAGCACCGGGAAATGAGCACGTTTCAAAAGGTGATATGTTGTGAAAAAAACAAATCAAAACAAAACAAAACGTCCCATGAAGGTCAGATTGTGCAGATCAGGAGGATGTGGAAGAATGAAAAAATACCCTCTCAGTATTCTACAGAGATGGGGTTTTGTGGAAGAGCCATTTTCCATGCTGATGAGACAGGCTAGTTTTCAGAGGATGTCGGCAAACAAATTGATGTAATGCAAATGGTGTTTAGGTTGGGGAAGATGTTTTGAGCAGAGGCTTGTGAGAACTGAGCCTTGTGTTTCCCCTAGAAGTAATAGTTCAGTATCTGCAAAGTCTGTGTTCCAGGCAACTTTATAGTACAAACTATTCCAAACAGTAAAAGTCTGCTGTATTTGTCTTATATATGAAAAAAAGGAATCGCTGTTTTACAAAACAGATTTCCAAAATTGAGTTTCAGAGAATATTTAGTGTTATTTATTTTTTATTTTTTATTTTTTTAAAGATTTTATTTATTTATTTGACAGAGAGAGACACAGCGAGAGAGGGAACACAAGCAGGGGGAGTGGGAGAGGGAGAAACAGGCTTCCCGCAGAGCAGGGAGTCTGCTTCTCCCTCTGACCCTCTCCCCCTCATGCTCTCTCTCTGTCTCAAATAAATAAATAAAATCTTTAAAAAAAATGCTTGGTTCTGCAATAAACCTAGTACACTTTAAGTACTATATTTTACTAAGCATTTTAAACAAAATCATATCCTGAACATGAAAGATCAAACACAAATACTAGAGCTCAGTATTCCAGACCTTTTGTAATTTGGCCTTGACCCACCTGTCCAGTCTTCTCAGGTCCCTTCTCCCTTATACAAACCCACATGCCTAAAGCCGGTCACCCATTGACCAAACCTCATGTTCTTTGCCATTGCCCATCTTCTATACTCAGGTGCTGAACATCCTTCTCTCGATCAGTTCAAGTGCCAATTACTCGGTGAAGCCTTACAGGACCCTTCCACAACAGAAAAGGGAGGGAACACCACTGATTTCTGTCAAGACATCGTTATTAATATGACTTGTGCTGATTACAAGTTGGAGAATGGCTTGCAGAGGGAGTATATGGCGTTGTGGTGTTTGTTAGATTCAGATATTTACTTAAGAGCCATATCTTGAGTATATATTCTGATTTACTTATCAGGGACTTGAAGACAGGGACTATGGGTTTGAATTTTTTCCCTTGTAAAGTAGGGGACAGTATCTTAGACATAAAATACTATCGTACATCGTAGAGAAGTCATTGCCTGTAAAAAAGTAACATACACTTTGGTATTGTATATATTAGAGTGTTAAAATGAGGTGAATGTTTTTATTAGTCAAAAAATATGCTTACATGTTCAAATGCCATTTTGTTGCAGTTTTTATCTCCTTGAGAATACAGTATTGAACTCAAAAAGAAATAATTATGAACTGAGTACTTTTTAAACTAGAATTTAGCAACAAAAAGAAAACAATAATTCTTTTTAAAAATTGAGTGAAAAAAATAACTCTTAAGTTTGTGTTAGTTCAGCCACACCATGAGCTAATGGAGTTTGAATAAACTTTCACCTTTCTTGTGTAATACAAAAAGATGTATTTTGTAAGAAGTCATGAGTTGGAAAGCTATAATTTTCATCTGCTTTGGAAATAAGCCAACTATAAGAGAAGACACTGGAAAAGACTTGGATAGTGATCAAATTTCAGTTCCCATTGAAAGGATATGCATCTGGCCAGAATTTAAACTTAATAAAATTTGAGGAACATTTTTTTTTCTATCTGGATTTAGGAACAAGTGGTAGTTTATCATTCATAAATATTTATTTGGTTATTTTTTCACCCTTAGTGTGCATGTAGGAAATGTGTAATTCCAGTTGAGTAGACCGAGGACTTGCCTTTTCCAAGTGTGTATTGGCTTATTTTCTGGATGTTAATTTCCTGCCAGTAAGATGAGCAACACAATGAAGCTTGATGTCAGCAAGGCCTGGGTTCCAACTGTTACCTTCCATATGCAGGACCATATCCCTCTGTACTAGTTTTCTATTCTGGCTGTAACAAATTGCCACAGATTTAGTAATTTAGAACAACACAAATTTATTATTTACAGTTTTAGAGGTCAGAAGTCCTAAAATCAAGATGTTGGCAGGGCTGCATTCCTTCTGTTGACCCTAAGGGAGAATCTATATCTTTTCTAGCTTCTAGATGCCATCTGCATACCTTGGCTCATGACCCCCTTGTCCTCCTTCAAGGCTAGCAGCACAGTACTTGCAAATCTTTCCCTCTCTCTCTTTTTGACCCCTGTTTCTGAATTCACATCTCCTTCTTTGACTCTCCTTTCTCCCCCTTCTGTTTATAGGGACCCTTGTGATTATATTGGGTCCACCTGGATAATTCAGGCTAATTTCCCCATCTCAAGACTTTTAATCACATCTGCAAAGTCCATTTTGCCGTGTAAAGCAATATACTCACAAATTCTGGCGATTAGGAGGTGGCTGTCTTTGGGAGGACATTATTCTGTGTACTACACCTTCTAAATCTCATTTTCATCATGTCTAAAATGGAAACCACAGACAGTGCCTCATTCATTGGGTTGAAATAATCTCTTAACATATAAATTGACATAAAGAGGGCGCTCAGTTTCACAGAATTATTGTGTAAGAGTCCGTAGAGTGATGCTTAAATTAGTTTGCATTGTTTCAGAATAAAGAATCACACAGATGAACATTTTCTAGATGAGACATTTATCTTAATTTTTATTCATTGTAATGATTTTAAAAGTGAATCTTTCTAAGTGATATACACAACTTTTCTTAAATAGTGTGTAATTAGAGGATTATAATGACATTATAATAAGGATAGGACTTTAAAATCCAGTAAACATGAGTTCTAATCTCAGTTCTGTCACTTGTCAGCTGGGTAGCCCTCAGCAGTTTACTTAACTTCTCTAAAGTTGCTCCCATGTTTAAAAAATAGGGATAGTAGCATTTACTCCTTAGGATAGTTTGGGGGATTAAATCAGGAAAATGTAATATAAAATATCTCTATTAATTTTTTAGGGCTGTTGTAACAAACTACTACAAGCTTAGAGATTAAAAAAAAAAAAAACAACAGAAATTTATGCTACCACCGTTCTAGATCAGAAGTCTGAATCCAGATGTTGGCAGGTTCTAACAAAGGTTCTAGGGGAGAATGCTACCTCCAGCTTCTGGAGGCTTCTGATATTCCTTAGTTAATGGCAGAATAATTAATCTCTGCCTCCATCTTCTTCCCTGTGTGCCTCCCTGTGTCCTCTCTTCTTATAAAGTCATAAGTCATTGGATTTAGAACCCATCCTAAATCCAGGATGATTTCATCTCAAGATCCTTAACTAATTATATCTGTGAGACCTGATTTCCAACTAAGGTCACATTTTGAATTCCAGGTAGGTATAAATTGGTGGGGATGGGGGCTCTATTCAACCCACTATAATACTATTACTTTGTCTCACACAAAATGTTTTCTTTATTGTTCTTATTTTCTAAATCTCATCATGTTGAATCATCGTATTTTGAATTTCATTTATTCAACAAGTAATAATTGTTTAGTGTATTAGACTGAATGTTTGCATCCCCTGAAATTCAGATGTTGAAGCCCTAATCCTGTTACCCAGGCTGTGCCCCAGAACTGATGACCCACTTAAAGCTGGCCTAACAAATCTTTCAGTTACAGGCAAAACCACGAAAGAAGAAGCGACTAACAAAAACCAGTCAGAGCCTGAATGATCCAAGATGGCAGTTGATTTGACCCTAATCAACCCCAGGCCTAATTATATGCTAATTATAATACATTAGCATGGTAAATGACACACCCTCAAGAGCCATGACTATTCTGACCAGAGCCTTCTAGGGAAGAAAAAGAGGTGGCAGTCCAGTTCCAGGAAAGGCCTGCTTCTTTCCAAAAAAGCTTATGCAGAATCCTCCCCTTATCACCCTGTCCTCATAAAACTCTATCCCAAATGCACCCCAAATGAGAAGTTGATTTATGAACTTGATTCCTGCTTCTCTATGCTTTAGCCATTGACTAAATCTTGGGCTGTTAAATGCTCAGCCTTGGTTTTGTTTTAGGCTTTGCTACACAGAATGGAAAAAGAACTCACAAGGAGAGACAGGGGTTCTCCTCAGGGGTCCTAACCCCCTATTGGGAAAAGGGAAGTTAATCAGCAACAATCCCCACTGTGATGATATTTGAAGGAGGGACCTTTGAGAACTAAATAGGTCATGAGGGTGGAGCCTTCATGAATGGAATTAGAGTTTTTATAAGAGTCCCAGGAACCAGCTAGCTTTGCTTGTGTCATCTGAGGCACCTGGAAGAGTGCTTTTACCAGAGCCCAACTATGTTGGCACCTGATCTTGGACTCCCAGCCTCTTTAACTGTGACAAATAAATTTTTGTTGCTTATAAGCCACCCAGTTTGTGGTACTTTGTTATAGGAACCCACACTGACTCTGACTAATACACCCAGGAAGTACGAGCACTGAATTAGGAGCTAGAAGCCCTGTACTCAGAGTTCCTTAATTTTTCCAAAACTAAATTACTACACAGTTCTCCTTTTTGCTTGGTATTTATCACATCCTTTACTGGACTCCAGCTTTCATACCCTCCTTTCCAGAGTTTGACTCTTGCTCTCTCAATTTGTGGACCCTGTGTTGCCTAGAGGAATGTGAGCCTTTTCCACAACCACCTCACGTTTAATTTTGATAACAGGATTTTGGAAATCTCTTCTCCCATCATCAGGCTTAACTCATCACTAGGTCCTGTCTTAACCTCTGGGGCTGGATTCTTGTCCTGACAAATGTAAGGAGAGATGCAAATAATTAAATGTACTGGTGGTTTTGCAAGGAGTCAAAGAGGTGACAACATCTGGAAGAAAGATTAGGGAGGAAGGAGCACCAACAAAGGTAGCAACAAATGTGGGGGCCCAGAGAGGGGACAGAACTCCAGGTGTTGAAGGAGACACAGGTGCTGCTTTTGGTGCCACGGCAGTAGGTGAGGTGAAAACAGCAGGCTTGTGCAGCTTCCTGAGAAATGTCATTGCTGTGAGCGGTGACAGATCACACAGCTCTTTGATCTGCTGCGTTTGGCGCAGTTGAAAGGAGTTTCCCTTTGATCCTCTCTGCCTCACAGTGAGGCCCTCGGAGGTGTTAGCTGGTTTCATGCACTTTGTGGCTAAGCAGAAATATAGTTGGAATCTCCACAACAGGAGATCGCTCTAGAGGAAGGGCTACCAGAGACAGATTAATGTAATATTCTTGATGAGAAAGGTTGACCCCAAATCCTGGGAATAGAAATGGAATGGAGAGTCCAACGTACCTATGAAATCTGCTTCATGGATGTGGAATTGGCATTCGTCAAATAGTTATCTAAATGTTTGCCAAACTGCTTTTTTAACATCTCTGAAATTGCAATACATCTTACAATTACTAATGGCCTGCCAGTAGCTGTGATGTAGTAGTTTTACTTAATTGCTTATGCATAGACATAAAAAATTCTGGAATGTATGACAGCCTCCGGGAAGACACAAAGTGAAACACTCTTTTTAAGAAATATTACACCACCAACATTCCTGATAACACAGAAAATGTTATTGTGTATAGACATCAACAATTCTTTTTTTTTTTAAGATTTTTTATTTATTTATTTGACAGAGAGAGATAGCGAGAGCAGGAGCACAAGCAGGGGGAGTGGGAGAGGGAGAAGCAGGCTTCCTGCTGAGCAGGGAGCCTGATGTGGGACTCGATCCCAGGACCCTGGGATCATGACCTGAGCCAAAGGCAGACGCTTAACGACTGAGCCACCCAGGCGCCCGACACCAACAATTCTGACCTGAAAAATATTTCAGATTATTTGGGCTCTGAATGAATATGGAGATGTTTTACAAATACTTTAATCAACATCTTTGGTTTTTATTTTTTTGAAAGAGATATAAAAATATAGGCATAGATAAGCTTTTTAAATAAGTATAAAATAAAAATTTCAAGTGATAGAAATGCAAATGCCATAGTTCAATTGGCAGTAATTTTTTAAAAATAATGCATTTTAAAATTGAAACTTTGATTTGATGACAGTAGAGTGACAATGATCACAATTGCATTTGTGATGTAAAGACACATGGAACACAACACAAGTCTAGAATGGAGTGATAAACTTTGTCCTATAATTTAGGGAGGGCTATCCTGAGGAAGTGGTAGTAAGGATAAAACTTTACAAATAAGTAGTTCACTTACTTAAGAAGTAGAGGGAAAGCCCCTTTCAGGCAAAGAAGAATGACGTGGAAAGGCCCTGTGAAAGATAGCAATCATTGTTGAAGTGCAGATAACAAGTAGGGGCGTGTTAAGAGACAAGCCTAGAGAGATAGAGGGTGGTGACTTCCTGAAAGGCCAGATTTTGGATTTGGGACTTTCTCATGAGGTTATTGAGAAGCTAGAAGTTTTTAGGCAGTGGTGTGAGAGGACTAGTTCTGTGTTTTATAAACTAGCTCTGGTTGCAAACTGCAGAACAACTGGGAGGGGAATGACAGTGGGTTTTGGGAGATCAGTTACAGACCAGCTGTCCAGGTGAGAGGTAATGGTGACTTGTACTAGAACAATGGAAACCAATGGCAGTGGAACAACTTGACAGATATTACAAGGTAGTGGATGTAAGACTTATCTTTCTGTTGGTTGTAGTAAGTGTGTGGTGATGATGACATCAGCCTTCTGCCATGGACAACTCCAACCTTGAAGTTGCAAATGTTCTCCTTTACTCTTAGTGGTTGACTTCCTGTTCTGATAGAGCAGTAGTAGCAGCGGGAATAGCTAGAATTGGGGAATCTGGTGAGATATATAAGAAATATTAGAGGTAAGATACCTTTTTATGCAGGCTATGGATAAAACAGCATCCATGAAAACATGAGTGATTGGATGAATCATGATGCCATTTATGAGGTGGAAAATGCCAGAGGAGCAGATTTAGAGAAACTACAGTGAGTTCAGTTTTGCACAAGTTGAGTGTTAGGGAACCCTCCGATATCCAGAAGAGATGAAGAGGAGGAGATTTTATATATGTATGTTTATGTAAAAGATATATCTCCAAGGAAGATTTCTTTGGTATTTCCAAAAAAATACCTAGGAGGCTGGATATATGTATTTCTGAATAGTTGACTTAAATCCACACAATAGGTTAAAAATGTTGTAGGGCTGAATGGTGTTCTCCCCCACCCCCAGATATGTCCATTTCCTAATCCTCAGAACCTATCGTACTATGAATGTTACCTTATTTGGAAAAAAGAGTCTTTGTGGATGTAATTAAGTTGAAGATATTGAAATGAGGAGGCCATCCTCTTTTATCCAGATGGGCTCTAAATCCAGTGACTGTGCTCACATAAGAGACAAAGGAGGAAGATGAGAAGGTCGTATGAAGATGAAGGCAGAGATTGGAATGATGGAGCCCTAAGCCAAGGAATCCTTGAAGCCACACAGAAACTGGAATAGACCAAAAGAGTCTTCTCCAGAGCCTTCTCTAGAGCAGGCCCTGCTCACACCTTGACTGCAGAATTCTGGCCTCCAGAATTGTAAGAGAAGAAATTTCTTGCTTTAAACTACCAAGTTTGTGGTAATTTGTAATGGTAGTCACAGAAAATGATTACAAATGCCTAAGATAAGCTTTTAGGGACAGAGAGAAGGACTGGGTTTGAATGAGAAACTCCCACATGTAAAGGCCTCTAGAGGAGGACAAGTTGACAGAGAAATAAGAAATGAACAGAAAAAGAGAAGTGTGATGTCATGGAAGCCAAGGGATAAAATGCTTCAAAAAGGAGGGAGTTGACAATTGCATCAAAAGCTGCCCAACTGTGAAGTGACATGGCTCTCGATATGGTCCTTGGGTTCAGCTACGTGGAAGATATTAGAACCCATATAGATGTAAGACAGATTGTTTACCAGGAATTAAGGCATGGCAGAGTATCTCCCTGAGTATTATTCACCTCCCCTGTGACCACTTGTTTAACCAACAGAACATGCCGGAAGTGACACTGTGTGACTTCTCAGTCTAGTTCATAAAACATTACTTTCACTTTGCTTGTTGGAATCCTTGTGCAAGAACCTTGAGCTGCCATGCTGTGAGGAAGCTCACAGTCCACACAGAGACACCATGTGAAGAAGAAGCCCTGAGAGTATGTAAGAAGTAGAGAGAAAGAGGCTTGCAGCTGCTTCAGGCTACATGGCTCCAACTCCAGCGAACTGAATATCAAGAGAGACCCCAAGCCTGATCCACTGAGTGGAACCCCTTCTCCTGATTCAGAAAAACCTGGATAGATAATAAAATAAGTGTTGCTCTTTTAAGCCACTGTTACTTCATACAGGAATAGTAATCAGAACATGAGGTACAGAGTTAAGTGAAGAAAGGTAATATGCTCGCATTATTTGAATCCTTTCTCAACAACAGCACAAAAGAGAATTTCAGAACCACCTTGAATTATTTAATTTTATGGAGCCAAATTGGCACTTGAAAAACTTTTCCCATCAAAGTTTTGGTCGCATTGCATTCTGGGATATATCAGGAGGTTACTTTATTTTCTCTTAAAATTAATAGTAGATGGAACTTCCATGTACAATTTAGCAATTTACTTTTTAGTTTTCAGCACATATTTGGCATCATTCCTGACTTTGGGTTGCGAAAACTTGTGAAAAATTAAGCTTTTGGGCAAAATTCCAAATCTAAATGGATGCTTATGCTAAATCTGCAAGTGCTTATCAAAGCATATTGAGTCTAAAGGTAATTCATAAATCAGATTAAAAAATGTAAACACCTATAACAGGGTCTAAGGCAGTACCCCATAATCTAACATAAATTAATGTAGCAAAATGTATCATATCCACTCTAACTTAAACAAATATAGACTATAAAGACTTCATATCAAGCCATTGGCTTATAGCCAGAAGAATTTAGAGAAAGAAGTGTTTTTTTTCAGGACATTTTGGATTTTGGAATTATGGATAAAGGACTGTGCATCTATACCTGCCCCCTTTCCCTACCCCTGACCACCCACCTTACGTAAGGAATTGAGCCTGGAGAAAGTTGCTGCCACAGGACAAATTGGTTTCATTATTAATTAATCATCACCATATTCAAAGGGACCCTTGACATTGCCTGTTAATTCCACCATGTTTCTTTGGTCTCTCATCAAAATTTCAATCCAACTGTTTTTCTCTTCACTTTTAGTGGCTGACTTCATCTTATAATTTCCAAAGAAAAGAAGGCCATTAGGAAGAGATTTTCTCAATTTTCTGATATCAAAAAAGACTTGTTAAAATATAGGCATTTCCTATGCCTTTTATTTCAGGCCAGTTTTGCCCTATGCTTACAACCCTGTTTTCTTCTCCTCCTCAGGAACCTCCTGCTATCGATTTGCCCTATTTTAAATAGGATAACTCTTAGTTTTCTGTTTTTCATTGTTGGATGAGTGATGATGGACTAGGTTACACTGGAACATTGGAAGACACAGTGATGATATCAAGTGTGTGTATGTGTTTGTGAGATACGAAGTAGATGGATGGAAATGGAATTATTAATTTATAAGTTACTTGTGAAGGTTATTACTGAAACATTGGACATGGGCACAACTAGCAAGAGTGAGATTGTATAAAGTGAAAGGGGAAGAGGATCCAGACCCAGGTCATGAGTTAAATAATCAGGAAGTTAAGGTACTTTCAAAAGAGACTGATAAAACGTATCCAGAAAGGAGGGAAACCAAGACACTATGCTCCATACAGAAATGACAGACAAACTTTTCCAGAAAATTTGACTGTAATGGGGAAGTTAGAGGCATAAAATTGTAACCAGAGATGAATGAGGGCGGTATAGGGGTTTTCTTTATCCTTTTAACATGGGAGTACACTATATCATATAGCTACCGATGGGTTTCTTCCAGGGGATTATGAGCCCCTAATTAAGGCTATGGTCAACAAACCTATTGTTCATATAGGTCAACAAAACTATTAATTATGTTCTGTTCTTAAATATGTCCTAATAATTATTTCTATTAATTATGGTCAATAAACCTACTAATTCCTAACTTCTCTGTTCATTTGGGTTACTAGAAGTTGAATAAAGCATATTTGGTGTCCTTGGTATGGTCAGAGTCAAGTTGGACCTTAACATCTAGTGATTTTTGTAGAGAATTTTGTCCCCATACCTGTATGATTGTGGGTATAAATGCTTCTACAAAGGAGTTCAGAAAGTGAAGACTGAAGACATCTTAAAAAAAAAAAAAGAAAAACATAGCTCTATAAATATTGCCCTTTATTTTGTGATTAATGATCCAAGTCCAAGACACTTTTGAAGTTAGAGAGACTGAGTAAGGAGATAGTATAAAATAAGGTGCCAGTTCACCCTGGTTATAGCAAAATGATCCCCAAATGGACAGACTACAAAACCTGAAATCCTTGCGATTAGAGTTATATGGTTCAGGTCACTTTTCTTCTGAAAATGCTATTTTTGGCAAATAGATATTTAGTAAGTGTTGTCTCTATATTTTCACCCTAAAAACAACATTTTGAGAAAAAATACAATCACAGGAACCAATATCATGACCCACAGTAGAAGCACATCAAGTGTGCCATAGATCTTGTATATCCTGACTTTTTCCATAATGCATCTCTGGGTTCATCTAATATGTTTTAAAAAATATATTATTGGTGTGCCTGGGTGGCTCAGTCGTTAAGCGTCTGCCTTCGGCTCGGGTCATGATCCCAGGGTCCTGGGATCAAGCCCCACATCGGGCTCCCTGCTCCGCAGGAAGCCTGCTTCTCCCTCTCCCACTCCCCCTGCTTGTGTTCCCTCTCTCACTGTGTCTCTATCAAATAAATAAAATCTTTAAAAAAGAAAAGAAAAAAAATATTATTTATTTCTGCTGACCTTAGGCTTGTTTAACATTGTGTTACAGACAAAGACAATTTCAGGAAAATTGTTGTATGTAAATTTTTCCAGATTTCTCAAGGGAATATTCAGGATTTATGTTCTAAGTTATTTCTTAGTTGGACACATATTGCTTATCTTTTGAATTTCAAACCTTCTGGAGCAAGAGAAATAATGGATTTTTTTTTTTGCTATCTTTTAGGAAGGATAATTATCATGTAATATATGATCTGTTTATAGTTTCTGTGGATGTTATCTAATGCAAAAAGTGAGTGATCAGTGTGAGGCAAAGCAGATGGTGGAGTGTCTGGTTTGTGTCTGAGAGTAAGCGGGTCTGAGAGCTGAACAGTCCTCACACAACTGTGGGTCATTGTCATGCCTGCTGGCAGATTCCACAAAGAGGTTAGTTGAGCCTGAAATCACTATCAGGCAGTTATTTGGGGATGGTGAGAGTAGAAACATTTGACAAAACATATTAACTTTCTTATGTCTTTTATTTGTATTGTTCTGCATCATGCACACCTGTATATAGACGCATAAGCAAAGATACCGAGATTCTGTGATGAATGATTATAGCCATTTTAAAACATAAGACATGTAAACTGTAGTTACCATGAATTACAAGTTTTATAGAAATTCATATCGAATTTTGTTTTTCAAGTTGATATGAATTTCCCTTTTGTGTCCATAACCATTGTTAAGTTCTTTGGGCTGGAACAGTGTTTTACAGACTTTGGCACAAGGTTCTCCACAAGTGTAGATCTCTGACTGAATCTCAACATTGTATTACGATCTGTTTCTGTGTCTGTTTTCCCAGTATGAATCCTTCAGGGTCTAATCTCTTATTTTTGTAATCTGGCACCTTACGTATATGCCTTGGCACATCCTAAGTCTTCTGTGAAAGTTTTCAATAAATATGGGTTTTTTAATACGTTTATCCATTGTAAATATATGCTTATATACAAACAAACAAATAAACAAGAGTTTACCTTGTCATTTACAATATACTTTTTATTCCTCACAGGATCTGGAATGATAATATACTTAATGAAATATATTTATCTTACATTTTATTTAGTAGCAATTTTTACATCACTTTATCATGCCAAATTCTGAACTAAACTTGAAATCAGTTCTAATTTTAGAATTACTTTAGTTATAACTATTAGTTCATATAGATCAGTAAGTCAATAGATGTTTATAAAGCAATTAATTCTTAAAAAAGTATATTTACAATTATATTTTTTAAGTAAAATAAACTGTTAGTGTGAGCTTTCCTTAGTACATGTTTTATAAAGTGAGTAAAGTAAATGCTCTTACAATTTCACATTTAATGTTCGAGCTATCTTAAGAATTGCTATATAGTTAAATGTAGCAATAGCAAACATCATTACTGCCTATTGCCTCTGACTGAAGATGGTGAACTCAAACTGTGGAGTTGAACTTATATCTAATCACAATGATTATGTTCTTTCTCAGAATGCCTTCCCAGATGATATGTTCTGTAGTATCTCCCAACAACTTTTGTTAATCCAGGTATAACTTACATGTCTTTACATGCACAAATCTTTAATGAACTGGTTGGTTAGTTTTCATATATGTATACACCCATGTAATCATCACCCGGATCAAGATAGAGAACATTTCCAGCAGGCTAGAAGGTTCCCAGTCAATGTCCCTCTCCAATAATACCAAAGTAGCTACCATTGATTTCTATCGCCACAGGTTCGTCTTGCCTGTTTTTGAATGTCATGTATATGGAATCATAGATGTGCTATCTTGTGCCTTCTGACTTGACTTAACATTATGCCTGTAAGAATAATCCATGCTGTTGTATACATCAGTGGTTCATTCTTTTTCATTTGCTGCTTAAAATTTCATTCTATCAACGTATAAGACAATATATTTATACTGATTCTACTAATCTTTTCCTCTGTCTCTGTCTCTGTCTTTCTCAGGTTCCAAAGGAAATCCTCTTGTGGGCCTAATAAACATCTGGCTGTGTGCCTAAAAGAAAATGAAGATACTCTGAGTTTTTATTTGTCAACTTATTATTTTTATGTGATGTTTATGAAACATTAATTCTATTAAAAGTTATTTTTACAAGTCCAGTGCTGTGATAATGGAATAAGAAAGTAAAGGGTGGGGAAAGTTTTGACACTTGGATTATCTTTTTTTAAACTCTTGAAAGATTAAACTATACACATAAATCAAATACAGTTTAAATACTGAGGTTATAGTGATCACTACATTCATTTTTTGTTCTTCAATCATTTAGATTAGAGGCATCTTAAATGGTCCATCTGTTGTACTGAAATAGCCACATTGTTAATTATTTAAATCTATGACTTTGTTTATATATGTGTGAGTTGCAATTCTAGAAAGTATAAGAAGAACAACCTCAGAAAGGAATAATAAGAAAAATAGCCACTTGTCTTGCATTCCTGGTCTGAAACCAGGAGCCCTACTTTCTTCCAAGCATCTGCTATTTCTTGACTCCTTCAATATACAACACAAATTTGAAAAAAGAAAAGAAAAGAAAAGAAAATCTGTTTTGAATATCTGGAAGAATTTCTGTTTCTAATTCTTATTTATTTATCATGCAATTAAAATGTCATCAACTGTAAGTATCAAAAGGGTTAGCCTCATGATCCTGCAGAAGGATACGGATCATACTTCCAGGTGGCTTTGCTTTTACTAACTTTATGAGCATACTCTGTGTTCCCATAACCAGCAACAGAATATACACTGGGTCTGATCATGATTCCATGACATATGTAAATAACTATCAAATAATGCAATGTCTGTTTTGGAAACTTCTCTTCCTTTTTTTAAAAAAAGAGGCTTCACACCCAACATGGAGCCCAAAGCAGGGTTTGAACTCACAGTCCTGAGATCAAGACCTGAGCTGATATCAAGAGTGAGACACTTAACCAACTGAGACATCCAGGCGCCCCTGCTTTGGAAACTTTCATTGCTTTACTTTATATGCATTATTAATTTTACCGCCAATTCTATAGTTTGGTGCTTCTATCACACTTGACTAGAGATATAATATCTTTCTGACATTTCTATACATTTCCAAATTTATTAGAAGTTATGTGTAGCTTTATCTATTTGTAACTTTATTTATGTAATTCTATTAGAAGTTATATGTAACAAAATAACAGTCATGTAAACATGTCTCCTATCTCTCTTGACCTCTTTTTATCAGCTTCTCAATTTTCACATTTAATCTATTGCCAAACCATGTGTTAGTCAAAGATGGCTTACAAATCTGAGTTAACAGCAACTCGGGTATGCTGGTATCAACCTATCATGAGGATTTTAGTCTTCATCTATATAAGACATGAATTCACACTTTGTTCATCATACTCATTTGCAATAATATCTAACAATTAGAGGCAATTATTTATTATTCAAAGCGAATGACAGGGCCAAAAAAAGTGGAAAACAAAACAAAACAAAATATGCTAGTAACAATTTCCATAACTTAATCCCTAGGAGTAGTCTATTTTAGAATTATACACAAAATCAATTAGGCTGTTTTTCTCATGCTCATTGTTTTTTCTCCCTTACTCTTTCTTGATAAGGGTGTCATTTGCTCACCATTCCTCCAGTTTCCATGTGTCCTCCTTCGACATCCTTCACCCCACTCATTCCCTCAAAAGAAGGTGAGATATTCAACTGGAGAAATGGGAGAAGCAAGTGGGGTGCTAAACTCAGCACCTTTTGCCGGGGGTCCCAGCCTGTTCATGAGATAGAGAGTCTGGTCTACTCTCTGCCCTATGGCAAGGGACTTGTCTTCGAGGGCAAGACCTGAAGGTGAGCAGTTGTGACTGCAGGGTTACAGCCCCCAGATACAAACCCATGTTCAGCACTAAGCATGCTCCCCATCTTTGTCTTTTCTGTCATACCACAATTGAATCGGAATGCAGATGGTGAAAGAGATACTATTTGTTATCTCTCCCCCAAACTCCCACCATTTCTCTCTAGCATTTTCAGTTTGTGCTTTGTGCCTTTTTATTCAATTTCTCCTCTACTACTTACAAATATAAGTCTACTCTAGCTTACTATCAGTCCTGCTGTTTACCTTCTTTCTCTTTGTCTTCACAGTCTTTTTCTTTTTTAAAAAAGATTTTATTTATTTATTTGAGAGATTGAGAGAGAGAGCACAAGCAGAAGGAGAGGGAGAAGCAGGCTCTCCCCTGAGTAGGGAGCCCAATGCAGGGCTCGATCTCAGGACCCCAGGATCATGACCTGAGCCGAAGGCAGATGCTTAACTGACTGCACCACCCAGGCGCCCCTTCACGGTCTTTTTCTTAGCATGAATTTCAAAGTGTATTTTGTATTTGCTGTTTTGACGGCTTCCTCTCTCTTACTCCTCTAACTTCATTGAAACTATTTTAGGAAGAATTTCCAAAGTTTCCCAAATCCTGTATCTTTTGATTAGTCATCTTCCTAGACAAAAGCAGATTCAAACTTGACTATAATCTTCTTGATGGAAAGACAATATATCCAGTTACAGAGGAGCCCATGGTTTTGAGCACTATAGTCTAAAATCGGTTTCCCATTCTTTGCTTTACAGAGAAAGCCCTAGTATTGTAGCGTAGTGAGTTATGTCTTCATCTGAGAAAATACACTAACTCCCTGTGGAGTCTTTTGATAAAGGTAAGAAAAAAGCAGTCAGTAAAGGAGTTTCTCCATGTGTATATATGTCCCTGGTGTAACGACTTAGAATTTTGAAAGAACTGGGTGAAAGACATGGTGCTCAAGCAAGCATTCAGTCAGCACCTCTTTGTTAGCCAGATTTTTTGGGGGGGGTAGAAATGGGGGTGAGGGCTGAAAGAGAATCTTAAGCAGGCTCCATGCCTATGGTGGAGCCCAATGTGAACTCGATCTCATGACCCTGAGATCATGACCTGAGCCAAAATCAAGAGTCTGTGCTTAACAGACTGAGCCATGGGGCACCCTTATTAGCTAGATTTTTGAGAGCTGTTCTCTGTGAAATAGCCAAAATTATCAGCATTCTGTGCTCCTGAAGGAAGGCAATTGAGTATGCTTTAGAAATTAAAAAAAAAATCATATTCCACCTCTTGGATTACATTCTGAATGTCTGCTAGTTTCCTATTTATCCTTCTAGCACATTACGTTCAAAAAGTTTAAAAGAGAACTTTCAATGATGGAGAATCTCAAATGATTCTTAGCAGGAACAGAGTGAAATAGATTGAAAAGAGGTTAGCAGAGGATAGTTTGGACCAGCTGCTCTAGCCATGGAGGAAAGAAACATTTCTTTCTGTGAGTGATTTTCCTAGGATTTATTATTTTTGAGTCTCTTCATATCATATGTAGGTAAATATGAAGTTGTGGATATAGGGGAAAAAGCCAAAGTGTTTCAGATGCCAGCCATGATTCTCAAGGAGCAAAGAATCCTGGAGGCATACATATGGTATAGTCAATCTGTTCCCTGGGGTCTTAGGACCAAGGCCATATTGGTACAAGTCACATGAATTTGTCTGACTGTCCCCCTGTATCTCTCTTGGAAACTTGCAGTAAAGACAACTGATCAATAGAAAATTCTTGGCTATACTGTTATGTCTTTCTATCAAAGACATGACTAAAATGAAAAATAAAAATATATGTTCTTTAGAGTTTCCTAATGAAAATTAAAAATTAGAGATGTACAATATTCTTCTCAATTTTAAGTTTAACATCATGTATATTATATTTCGTCTGTTTGCCTCCATAAAACTACAGCATGCCACTTCAATAGACCTCACAGAATCTTACTAGTAATCCATTTTTCAACTGCCACAAAAAAAGAAGTCTCCGTTGGAAACGGACCTAAGTCTTATGGTAACTTCTTTATTTAAAAAAAAGGCAAACAACCCCCCTCAACCCCCCAAACAATAACAACAACAAGAAACCTGAATATTCTTAATTCTCTAAAGCTGTCAGTACAATCAAACCATCTTTTGAGATTATTTGATACACATTATTTGATTAGTTGATACACAACTGATGTTGTTGGTCTTTCAAAGTACGTGTATCAGCTTTGAGGCTTGTTTTCTCTCTGAAACAGTAATATTGAGGGTCGTATTTTCTAAAATGAAACATGACTGTGTTACAATTTTTAACAAAACTGGATTTTGTATTCTTAGTCTTGCTTCAGTGTTTATTTTGATTTTAAAATATATGTACTAACTAGAAACTGATGGAGTCAGAAGAGAAAGTTTCATGACTAGAGGCAAAACATATATTCATCAGAAATTTTCATGTTATTGTGGTAGAGCGTTTTCAAAAAAGTAAAGATTAAAATTTGTATTTATTTCACTTGGGAAAAGAGTGACTGACTGCATCCTCTGGATTCCTTGCTCCCATAAAGTTTCAAGGAAACATAACAATTAATTCAATAAACATGATTCTAAACCAACGTCTTTTAGTAAATTTATTAATGTGTTTCAAAAAAGGAAAGTAAGCTATTGACCAGCTCCTAGGAAATTAATGAGTTTGTTGACAAAACAATTCCAAATCATTCATCAGCCAAATGGCAGGAACTAATTCAAATACCTTGGTATTTGAGGATTTGGGAAAAGGTTTGGAAAATTTGATTGAACTTTTATATTTCTTCTACCCTTTTCTTATCCTTTCAAGCACTGAACTTTTTTTAATAGAAGCCAAATTCTTGGGAAAAATTCATTTTATATTACACATACCCATGATTTTTAATCAATTTGAACCCTCTAGGGATTGCTATATTTATAAATAAGAAATAAAGCCATTGTTGCAACTACTACACACTTTTTTTCTGGCTAGAATTAATCGCAATTCATCCATGCTTTTCTTATGTAATCATCATTTTATTGAACAGATTCAGAAAGTTCTCTATGTGGATAGGTTTAATTTTGCTTGATAAGGGCTCCTTTGCAAAGTAATGGTTTTGAAGTCATGAATGTTTTCATATAAATCATAATCTTTAAAAAAATCTCTGCTGATCAATCAGATAAGCAATATTTTATATTATTAAATTATAAGATTTAATTTTATACTACTTTAGTGATCTTACTATGTATTTTTCTGATTATGGATGTAAAATTAAATAAGGCCTCTGGAGACATATAGTTAAATTTTGAAGAGAGTAATTTCTTTCTGTCCTAAAGTACTCTTCCAGAACAAAGTGAAAAAATGAATTAATATTTATTGGGCTTTTCAGAATTACGAAAAGTTATTGTCATTGGCTTTATGGTCTACCAGCTTCCCATAAATTAATCAAGTTGCCTCTATAGAGGCCAATACATGAAAATAAAATCATTTTATATATTTAAGAATCAGGATATTGGGGGATATCCTGTCTTCATCACTTACTGGATATATGACCCTAGGCAACTTATTTTTTTTTAAAGATTTTATCTATTTATTTGAGAGAGAGCGAGACAGAGATAGCAACAGAGATAGTGAGAGAGAGCACGAGTTGGGAGGAGAGGGAGAAGCAGGCTCCCCACTGAGCAGGGAGCTGGATGCAGGGCTCCATCCCAGGACCCTGAGATCATGACTTGAGCAGAAGGCAGACGCTTAACCGACTGAGCCACCCAGGTGCCCCCGTAGGCAACTTACTTAACCTCACTCTTCTTCCTTTTTTTTTTTCTTCTATAAAATGATCTATCTCCTAGGGTTTGATGATTAAATAAGAGGATATGCGGGCTTGATGTATGGCAATCACTAACTTTTTGGTACCTATTATTATTACATCAAAATCTAACTGAAATTAACATTTCTCATTAAGTGAGAAATTGAATTTTTAGCTGTCACAACCTACTAATAACGTATTCATGTGGATAGCAATTTCCTTGTTTTGTCATTCAGCTTTCATAATAACTCCAAGTCCTGATAAATATTGTCCGTTAGACTTCTTATATATCAAACAATGATTTTAGGTTAAGAATATTAGAATAATGATCACAGGCAAGCCATAGATATTCACTGAGCATTACATATAAAATATCATGTTTTGTAAGTTACTCTGATATTGGTTAGTTATTTGGGTACATCCTTTTGCAAAAGCCACTAACAATGTAAACAAATATGTTTTAAAAATGTCTCTTAAAAGTATTGGATAATAGAATAGTCAGTGAGTAACTACTAGGCCAAAATTGTAGGGAAACCAGAATTCCAGATATGTGAGCAGGGCACATAGGGATTAATCCACTTTTACCTCAAGAAAAGATGGATGTTCGGGGCGCCTGGGTGGCTCAGTTGGTTAAGCGACTGCCTTCGGCTCAGGTCATGATCCTGGAGTCCCGGGATCGAGTCCCGCATCGGGCTCCCTGCTCAGCAGGGGGTCTGCTTCCCCCTCTGCCCTCTTCCCTCTCGCGCTCTCTGTCTCTCATTCTCTCTCTCTCAAATAAATAAATAAAATCTTAAAAAAAAAAAGAAAGAAAAGATGGATGTTCTAAGCATATTGGCGCTATACATCGGGTGGCACTGAAGAGCAAGGGGGACAAAGTCAAGGTCCTATACCTACTATGGTAGGAAAAGTATTAGAAACACCCCACCCCCATCATTGAACTGGGTCATCAAAGGGTTACACACTCAGAGTAAGGGTGACCTCAAGTAATTCTCTACCACATCTCCACTTCTTGTGTACCTCAGGGAAGTCTCCCTTGGTTCTCAGTTGAGCACAGAGGGTAAAGAAAGGTGGACAACAGTAACCTGTGGATTCCATCTCACCCTGGGATCAAGAGTTCCCAGTATCCTCCAACTATGAACTTGAAATGAGGGATTCTTAGACTGACAGTGCCCCCAGAAACAAAGCCAAATCCTCTTGAGGAGAGTAACTTCATCTAATCCTCAAGAAGTACTATGAATTTTTTCAGGATCATCCCCTTTCAAAGTAATCAAGTACACAACGAAACAAAGCAACATGAGCCAGAAAAAGCAGGGGAAAAAAAAAAAAAGCAAGGAAAAGAAACAGCAGAAACAGACTTATATTGGTTTCAAATATAGTGCTTCCAGATAATAAAAGACTAGCTTTAAAATCTGAAAGAAATGAGAAATATAAAATATAGCACAGCAGAGTTTTTAAAAATCAGGTTGACTTTCTGGAAATGAAAAATCAATTAATGGATCGTAAAATCTCAGTGGTTGCACAAATGAAGAGACAATTGATAATCTAGGATTGAAGTCAGAAAAATTTATTCAAAATGATACATATGGAGCCAAAAGATGGAAAATATGGAAAAGAAATTATGAGACAAGGCAGTTGTAAGTTACTGCATGGGCTTAACTGTAGTTCAAGAAGAAGAGTAAGGAGAAAACAGAATAGGTACAAAATTTGGAGACATTATAGTTGAGAATTTCCCAGAAGTGATGAAATATACCCATTCATAGATTTAAAAATCCAAGTGAAATCTCAGCAGGGTAAATAATAAGAAATCCACACTGAGACGCATCAGGGCATGAGTGACTAGAAGGAAGATTTTCAGAACCGCTGGAGATGAAAGGGCCTGTTTCTGTCAGATGAGTGCCTGCTAGACTGTTAGCTTATTTCTCAACAGCTGCAGTGTAACCCAATGAACACTTCCATTCTAGAATACCAGACTCTGCAAAACAAATGTCAAGAATAAGGACTAAATAAAAAACAAGGTTAGAGGGAAAGAGAGGAGGAGGGGGGAGAGAGAGAGAGATTGAGAGAGAGAGAGAGAAACAACAAAACCTGAAAAGGTTTGTTAACAGCAGACCCTCATCTCGGGTAGAAGGACCATGAGCTCAGCAGATGAAAAGTGTGAGAAGCAAGAAAAATGAAGTGCAAACAAAATGGCAAATGGGGGCAAATCTGTTATCAGGCCAGTGTTATTGACATTTTGAGCCGGACATTCTTTGTTGTGAGGAGCTGTCCTGTTCACTGTAAGACGATTAGCAGCATCCTCAGCTTCCACCCATCAGATGCTGGGCAGCACCTCTCACCTCTCCCAGCCTCCCAGCGATGACAATCAATAATGTCAGTCACTAGACACTGCCAAATGTTCCCTGCGGGGTGACATTGTCTCTGGTGAGAACAACTGATCTAAATGAATATTAATTTATAAGACAATAATAAATAATTTCTTGTGGGTCAAAAAGATGGACTTGAAACCCACAACAATAATAGATAAATCGGGAATGAAAAGGGGATCTGATAGAAGAGGAAAAATTAGGAATGATAAGGATAACCCCAAGGAAAGGGAGGGGGGAGAGAAGAATCACCACAGAGCAAGCAGGAGACAGAGAAAACACCAATTAAGATGGGAGACTCAAGCCTAAATAAATCAGAGATTACATGAAAACATTACCTTTAACGGAATAAATGATTCCATTAAAGGCGACGTTTTCCTGATTCTTTAAGGGAATACAATTTTAACTACGGGCTGCCAGTGAGAAACACTTCTAAAACCAAAGGGCAGAGACAATTTGAAAGTGAAGGAAGAAAGAAAAGATGAATCTTGAATAAAGGAACCAAGAGCCGCCCCCCCCCCAAAAAAACCTGGTTATTAGACAAAATAGTTTTTAACCATCATGAATTAGTTAACATTTCTGTCTTGATTGTTTCACAGCTGTGATGCAATGGAAAGAGCCTTTGTTGCCCTTTCTCGATGTGTTTGTACAGTTTGTTTTACATGTGTAAATCCAGAAAAGAAACACTGCAAAAGAATAACAAGATTTTACTATAGCCAGAAGCAAAACCGATAACAGTGAGGAGAAAACAGTTCTAGCAGTTTCTTACACCAAAACAGGCTGGCTTTCATCTAACTGACAGAAATAAAAACATTTTAGACAACATATATCGAAAATCTTTTGTTGAGAAAGCAGTCTTCCTGGCTTGAAAACACTGAAAACATTCTAAAATAAAAAAAAAAATCATTTAGAAATCTGTGTTAACCAGCTTTTAGTGACTCTACAATTATGACCTGTCTTTCTTTCTTCCTTAGGTTTGCATTTCTCTCTCACACACACAATAATAAACAAGAACCAGCTTATGGAGACATTTTGTACTCCCTTAGAAATAAATCTGAACTTGTTTAAAAAATTGTTTAGCATAACCCCACAGAATCATCTGCTTAATTTTATTTATTTTGGCAAAGGTGCTGTCACAGATGTTCATTATTACACAATGAAAACACATTCACAGTGTAGTAGATGGGCATAAAGTGGATTGCAAGAGTGGTGCATGAAGCAAAGAATCCCCATAAATTTTGTAAGTAAGTTTATGTGTGACCAGGTTATGGGTTAGTAAGTGTATATTAGCACCTTGTAAGAGTCTGCTGTCCTTTTAGAACACAGAGGTAAATTCGCTGAACCCTATTAGGAGCTGTTGAGATAATGGAGCAGTCCTGTTAATGGAAGAGGGACAGAATGGCACATAGGTAAGAAGGCCTTTAAAGGCAGGTTTTGGGAGATCTGGGGAAGATAAAATGCCCAGGCTGCTCTTTTATCACTTTCTCATGCCAGTGTTCCTTCTCTTCAACCTGGGGAATTTGGGCCTTGAGGTTTTAGTCTGTCTTCACACGGGAATTCTACATGACCTTGTCAACTCTGAGAGCAGTACGATAAACAACCCAGAGCTCTTAGGAATGACCATGTTTTAAAAAATCTATAAATAGACTCTGCGGTTAATTATTACTCTCAAGGCTGTCTAGTAAGTGAACAATGAAACTATCAACCTGACCAGCTAATTCCTATGCAGTTTCAAAGCCTCTGAATTTTGGATCAGCTTCCTTCCTCACACTTGTTATTGACAGAAATTCTTGGTTCTCATCCTGTATTAATGAAGTGCATGTTTCTTTTTATATCTTCATGTTATTTGCATGGCTAATAAAAGCTCTGTATATACAGGCAGCAACCCAATCTAATGAATGCATCAAAATTACTTCCTTAGATTAAATATAATTTTTATGAGACTCTACTCTTCGGGGGGCATGTTGTATAGACCATTATATTAAACATGTGCTTAGGCTTGCTAAAATGCAATTTCAGTCATATATGATATTCTATTTTCTTTATTCTGATCTTGCTAACAAATACCTTCTTTGTTAGAAACACTAGCTCTTTAGTCCCTAAAGGAGGATGTCTCTATTGTTATGCACTCTTTGGACCTTCATCTTCTCCAACTCTTACCTCCCCAAACCTCAATTTAATTATTTTGCAAAAGCCTATTAAATTTTAAAGCAGCTGGTATCATATTCAGATACAATAACTGCCAAATGATAATACTGAAACAACAATATCTTTGTTTAAAAGACTTGCTCCTACATAGCAGGTCTGGTGAAACCATATGTTAGACAGAACTTCTCATTTAATAAAATTCACGGTAACTGGATCAGGCAACCCCTGTTATTACAGGCTACCTGCCAGGACATATTACACTTGTATGGAACCAGCCATTACAATGGTTTTCATTGAGATGAATTCTGCTTCTCGGGCTGAAAACATGTTTAGGCTCATGAAAGTATTCACTCGCCCCGGTGTATGTTCTGCACACAGTGACCATACTCATTTTTATCATTCTGATTGTCATTTCCCATATTTATCCTCGGTCTAAAATTGTGTTGTCCTCTCTCATAAAAGATGATGAATTTGTTAATGTATTTTCTCTGAGTTGTGTTTCCGGAAATGCTGATTACTACCGAGTTAGTTTTGCTGTTATCACACTACATAAACGGCATGCTTCTGTTTCACATTAAAGGAACACTTTAATTGGGCTAGGTATGTTTAAGAGCTCTGACACCTTGCCCCTGTCTCTCACTGACATGTGTGTATTTTGCTGTCTAATATTCCCAGAGCACTGGGAAGTACTCATGTACATATCAGTTTAAGAATGAGATAAGACATTGGGAATGTGAATAATAATATTTCAAAACATTTGGTAGAGGCATTTCAGTAATTAGTTTTTATAGATAAGATGCATGAAACCCTGAGGGAATAAATGATTTGCTGCTATCTGAAATCCCTGTATTTCAACAAGACAACAAGATAAATATGAAAGAAGGTAATAATAGGCTGAGGTTTGTATTTGCTTTAGGATATTATTTCTTCAGAATAAGATTAATTCAACAAATGTACATAGAGACTTTCTTTTGTTTTGGGCCCTATTCTTGGTGATGGAGATGAAAAGATTCAGCTTCCAGCGTTGACAGCCTGGTGGGGACGTTATCAGCGCCCTTGTGTTTATTACACATATATGGCCGCTAGAACTTAGGCTTCATGAAAATAGAAATTCTTGTGTGCTTGGTTCACTGATTCGCTGAGCATCTACAAACAGGCCTGGAAAATTGCAGGTACTTAGTAATTATTTGTTGAGTAAAAGAAAAAATATATGCATACTCTATACTGATATTATAAAGCATAAAGTTTATTATACTGCACATATCATCGAGTTTCTTCTGGAGAGCAATGAGGATGGTGTGTCTTAGGGAGGGTCAACAGTTCAGCTCCATTGATGACAAGGATTGGTATTTATTTGACTTGCCTAAAGTTTTAAAACTCTGGTTAACACTTCTAACAGAGTATATGTTCTGGGTATAATACATAAATGAAAAAATCTCTGGGCTTCATCCATTAATGAACAATTTATCTTGTTATTGCTACTTAAAAGCAATTAAAACTATTCAAACGATACTCCAATTTTGCACAGTTGAAGACCAAACGTAGACTTGAAAATTAGTCACACAACACCACTAGCAAAACATCTGCATAGCGTGCTGAAGGGAGGAGGCGACAGAGACAGAAAATACGCCCTGGGAATATGTGAGGGTGTCCACAGCACAATGCTCTGCTAAATGAAAACATTCCAGAAAATGATTACACTGTGCCATGTTCATAATAAGAATGGAATAAGCATGGGAGGCAAAGGGGGTAAATTAAAGCTTTTTTTTTTCTTCTTTTCCCTACTATCTTCTTTTCTGAGAAAATGCAAAACACAGCCCATCTTGGGGGAAGTCAAAATCACGATACTGAGTCATTATATAATACAAGTATGCATATTAAGTGCAGAGTATTGTTTCAAGCATTTGCACTATATTTAAGGAGTAGGGGCAATGGATTTAGAACAGTATGTGCTAGGGCAGCTCAAAATTAAAATTCAAAATATCCTCTCCCCGCAACACACACCACTATAACAATGGAGGTTTACATTGTATGAAGACTTCAGAGATGCATTAGAAATGCTTGTAGATTGTAAGTCAAAAAGGACCCTGTTAATTACTGTTATGTGGGATAAAGCCCTACTCATAGCATGTGAATAATAATTTTCTGGCTGTACACTTTCTTTCAAGAATATCTCATTCAGTGGGCCAGAAAAACTGCTCATCAGTGAATTGTGTCTCAGTTAGCTACACTCAGGAATGTTCTGAAGCTTTGAAACATACCACGATGTACTGAGTGTGTTTAATTAATCCTATGACAAGTTTATTTAATTGAGCTTCTTCCCCATCTCTCTTCTTTTCTCCCACGTGGAGTTTCCACATTTTTCTCCCTTCTCAGTTTGATTATGAGATTAAACATATGGTTATGTCTTCTTAAGAAGTTTGAGATGTTGTTCACTTGTCATTTCTAATACCCACTGAGATGATTTGTCAACATTATGGAAAACCTGTTCTTTTTTCTTGAAAAAATTAGCTTTACATTAATATTGTAAAAAAGTAACATATTTAAAATATGTTTATGGTGAATGAAAGGAGTGAAACCATAATCATAATACTCTACCTGCTAGGCTTGCTTCATACAGAATACATCAGAATAAATGTTTCATGGCTCTGTTAATTTCCGTGATGTTTATGGACAGCGTCTGAATATTGACCTGAATAGGTTACCAGATTTAGCAAATGAAAATACAAGATACCCAGTTAAATTTGAATTTCAGATTAACAAAGAATATTTTTTTTTAGTATGTCCCAAATATTGCTTTGGGCATATTTATCCTAAGAAATAATTCACTGTTTATATGAAGTCCAAATCTAACCCGTGTTTTATCTGATAATACACAATGGAAGAGACTGTTCTCAGTGACATCAGTCAGATTTTTCCTCTGCAAGGCAAAGAAAATATCACAAGGAGAGGATTCATGGTATGATTAAGCCAGTCCTATGGCGGATTAATTGAGGCAAAGCTGAATTTTCTATGAAGTGACTTAGCTCAGTATGGACAGTTTGCTATAATGAAACTCTGTATGCAACATATCCCTAGTGTATATTGTTTGATTATAGAAATTCATTTCAGGGACACCTGGGTGGCTCAGTCAGTTAAGCCGCTGACTCTTGATTTCGGGTCAGGCCATGATCTCAGGGTGGTGAGATCGAACTCCGTGTCAGGCTCTGGGCTGGGTGTGGAGCCTGCTTCACATTCTATCTCCCTCTCCCTTTGCCCCTCTCCTCCTCTCTTTCCCTCTCTCTAAAAAGAGAAAAGAAAAAAAAAAGTTCATTTCATTCAACAAATATTTATTGTCTATTCTTTGCCAAGCACTGTAAAGACATCCCATGGTATTTCTAAGGAAACAAAGAAAAAGAAATTTAAAATTGAGATGCATGCATACTTCCCTGAACTGACAATGTGACGATGTTAGTACATACCAGCTCATAAATAAACACATTGTCCTCCTTCCTTTTTCTTCATTATTGAATTTGATTTGCACATACTACTTCCCACCTGTATGAAAATGGGTGATGTGATCAAGTGTTCTATTTATTCGTTGAATTTCTAGAACTCGGATAGACTGCACTTCATTATTAATTTAATTATAACCTATCCTAGATATTTTTGATCTGCTTGTTGTACATGTATGTTTGCCTCACAAACACAAAATTTTCTTAATTATTTTGCTTTTCTTTAATAACTTGTGGTATCTGCTTTATTGAATGAAGAATGAGCCCTGAGAAAGATTTTAATTTGCTTGGAAATTTACTCAGAAACGTTCAAGGTAATTGAGGTCAGCTAATATTTACTTCAAATTATTCCTATAAGAATAATCATGTGGTCATATAATCAAGTGATAATCAAGTAATAATAAGAAGAATGAAAGTAATAAAGAATTAAATAATCATGGGTAATCAGGAGAGTTTTTCCTGGTGTTATGTGTCTTTAATTTTTGTATTCAAATGGAACCACACACATTCCTTAGAGTTGGAGCAGTGTGGAACCTAGCAAGTTGTTGAAAAATTGCACTGCGTCTATTAAGAACGAGTTAATATATAA
This sequence comes from Neomonachus schauinslandi, assembly GCF_002201575.2. Lineage (NCBI taxonomy): Eukaryota > Metazoa > Chordata > Mammalia > Carnivora > Phocidae > Neomonachus > Neomonachus schauinslandi. The sequence goes on from NC_058403.1 coordinate 16,043,157, forward strand.
TGATGATTCATATTGATTGTTTGTAATTGTAATGACCTCAACAATGACTGAAATACCCAAAGGAAACAGGTTTTACCAACATGAAGCATTATGAACAACCACAATCACATTAATGTACTACAATTCAAGTAAGTGGTGTCAAAGTTCTTTGGCGCAGATGCTTTATCACATGCTCTATGTGGTGACTTTCCTATGAAACTGGCAAATGCACATGTATTTTTTTTTTCCATTTGGCACATATCACCATACATTCACTTATTTATTTTGTCATGCTTCTAATGAAATCTTGAATGTCCTTTAAAAAGTGGCTCATTTTTATGCTTTCTTGAAGATATATTTCATTCTATTCATTATCGTTTTACCTAAGTAAGTATTGAATGAGAGGATCAACAATAAACTAAGTGACTCTGACTTTCATAAATCATCAATTAATTTAAATTAGTTTTTGTGCGAGGAACCAAAGAAGCCACATATGTTGATTAAGTCTGAGTAAAATAGAGAGCGACCTGAAACATGGGGAAGCTATTTGGGGAAGCTTTTGACCCCAAACCCAAACCCAAAGGAGATAAATCCTTTGCTGTGGTTTTAATAGTGTGGCGCCTAAGCAACATGATAAATGTGCTGATATTTACAGAGGCCCCAATTAGAGCCAAGATATCTTAATGCACTCCTTGGCATCTCAGAGCACACATACTCTATACGAAGGACTTTCAGATTTATGGTGCGAAAGCAGTCTACCATATGGGACACAGTTCTTTCTTAACACTTTCCTCCAGCATTTGTGCAGATATGTTCTTTTGTTTTGATCAATCCTTTCTTAACTACTTGTAGACTACATATTTTTTCCCCAAAGTCTTTCAACTGTTTTCTTCTCATTTTAATCTTCCACTATCTATTTGAAATAGAAAAGGTATTATGCCCATTTCACTACTCATAACAGTTGTTCTTATGTATAACTAAACAACGTATGATATTTTTCCCTGTAGCACTGAGTGTAGCTACTTATTCTTAATTATTTTCAAGAGAGAGTGGGGGGGGGGATGTGGGGAAAACGTGTATGTTAATGTTTTTCTTATGTTCTTGGTGACATTTACTGTGTAGTAATTTTTGCTAAGAAGAGTACTGCTTAAAGAAGAATAAAAGTTGACTCACATAACTAATAATTTTTGAGAATCACTAAGATGTGTGATAACCATTTCAGTTAAAAGACATTCTCAAACACAAAATGACTAAAAACGTAGAGACTGTTTCTGAATTGAGTTTGCTTAGAATTTGATGTGGTAGCCAGTCATAGTATTTGCCATATCACAGTAATCATAGTCATGCTGCTTAGAATATTTTAGGTGTTAAAAATGTCATAAATGGAGGAAAGCCGATTATTTTCATGATGCGTGCATTTTTAATATTTTTAAAAGTTTTAACTGTTTTGAAAATGATTAAACATACTGAATTCAAGATAATTTTGCTTAAAACTATACCTAATTTGTTGACCTCATGTGGATTGATTCGATCTCTTTTAAATTCAGGTGATCAGCATTCATTTAAATTTAACACGTCAACATGGTAGCTTGGAAAAGCTCTTTGATATGGGGGTTCACGAGGGCTCCTTGCATGATATTTTACGATTTCTTAAAGGTCTATTTAAATGATGATTGCATTGGAAATGAGTTTTCCATCTTTATTAAGTTGTAAGAGTCACAATGCCTTGAAAGTGAGTAAAATATAAAATCAAATTTATGAAAGTTACAGATATAACTAATATTACATAAATATTTTATATTTGGTAATCATAAATTTTGTTCTTTCAGTGGAATTACTATGTCATCACATGATAGTTGTATGTCCATATTCACTGTAACTCATTGTTTATTTACATGTCCTATGATGTTAATATTTATTTCTGTGATATAATCCAAAATCAGTATTTTAAAATGAGTATGTTGCCTGCAAAAATAGGCTTAAGGGAATTGATTATGCAGATATTTTAAAATATTTTTGTAGATGAAATATAGGTTGTGAAATATTTTAATATGATAATAGCTATTTTAGGTCACATGTTTAACATATATTTAAAATGTTTTCTTAATTATAGAAAATATTCGTGTTTCATAGAAGATATTGTTTGACATTTTTAAAAAGTAGAATAAGAATTTAGGAATATTGTCATGTAATTTATTTTTCATTTTTAAAAAATATTTTATTTATTTATTTGACAGAGAGAGAGAGGGAGGGAGGGCACCCAAGCAGGGGGAGCAGCAACAGAGGGAGAGGGAGAAGCAGGGTCCCCGCTGAGCGGGGATCCCGATGCGGGGCTCGATCCCAGGACGCTGGGATCATGACCTAAGCAGAAGGGAGATGCTTAACCAACTGAGCCACCCAGGTGCCCCTTGTCATGTAATTTAAATGCAGAATCCTTCTAGGTCTTATTTCTTTCCCTGAGCTTTTATACTTTCTTGTCCACACCCAAAACTGACAGCAATTTTTTCTCGTTTTTGTAAATTATTCAATTGTTTTCATTGAAATGACATTTTTATAATTATATTTAATCAGTGTATATAAATGAACATGTATGGTTAAAATAACAAGAATAAATAAAATAAGCAGATTTAAGGAAAATGTAATTGACTTGGGAGCTAAAGTAAAATGAAGAGGGAAACAGTGTGCCACGAACTAGCTCAAGATGTCTTGTAGGGAGAATAGAGAGAAGTAAGCAAATTGATTACGTAGAGTTCTATTAGGAGAGCTTCTATTGAATTGAAAAAAATATGAAGAAGAAAATGCAAATGTCATTTTCCAAGGATACGTACTTAATATTTTGGATATTCCTTTTCAGATGTAGATAGCTATACTTAGCTGGTATGTGTCAATTTTATTCTGCCGGGCGGTAGGCTAAATAATGGATCTTATCTAAATGTCAAGGCAGTTAGATGCTGTTCAGGAATGCCAGTTTGCAACCTAGTCAAGTATTTATTGAAGTTGTAGTTGAGTAATAATATTCCCTAGAGTAAGGATACAACTGACAGATGGGGAAAATATTTTCAGACTAGAATATTCCTTAGTGGCTCTCATATCTCCATCAGAGTCATTAAACTTAGATTTACCGGATCAAATTAAAAAAAAAAAAACAAAACCCCTTTTACTTTATTATTACAATAATATATTGACATCATCATAAGATTATATCCAAAGCATATTATTATTAATATTATAAGGAATGATTGATAATGATTTCAATATGTCTGAGCTAGTTAAATAAAATTCCTGTTAGAGCAAATATTGTAGAAAGTTGGAAATGTATAGAAAAACAAAAAACAAAACAAAACAAAAAACAAAATAAAAACAGTAACCTAGAGTCTCACCATCCAGTTATAAAAATGATTACTATTTTGGTGTCTAGTCTTTTTTTTTTTAGGTTTTATTTATTTATTTGAGAGAGAGTGAGAGCACGAGTGGGGAGAAGCAGACTTCCCGCTGAGCAGGGAGCCGGATGTGGGACTTGATCCCAGGACTCCGGGATTATGACCTGAGCTGAAGGCAGACGCTTAACCGACTGAGCCACCTAGGCACCCTGGTGTCTAGTCTTTTAGTAATTTTCTGTGTCTATGTGTGTTAACAACACACGATTAGCTTATGCAACAGTTTTTAGCCCATGCCACCGCTTGGTTGTGGCACGAGAACATATCTCAATGTCGTATGGTGTTGAAAAGCCCAGGTTCTGGAATCTGACTGCCTGAAAGATGATGTTCTGATTTTGTCTCTTGCTAGTCGTGTGGCCTTGGCAAATCAAAGCTTCTAAGCCTCAGACTCCTCATTGCCACCATGAGAACAAGGGAATAATAATAACATCTAGCTGATAGGTTTAAACTGGGGTAACCCCTATGAAATATTTGGTTCAGGAAATACTAATTTTTTTCTATTTGCAGCTTAGTGAGCTATCATTTTTAGATGTTTAAGTTAAACGCTCTGTTGTTTCACGGAAAATTCTTTTATAAGTCAGGGGGAACATGGACATGTTGATGCACTCATTTTCAAAAGATGTGATCTTTAACTTTTGTTTTAGTTATTTACAAAGCCAATTAAATCATGAAAGGAGAAACTTCACAATAAACAAAACACCAAGGTAACTACCAACCGAAATAAGAAAATAGTTTAAGAATAAAATTAAATGATAAATCCTCCATTTAAGTGGACTTACTTTCTGGTATGTTACATTTATTCTTTTTAAAGGAATATATGTTGGGAAAACGGAGAGCATATCTTGGGTATTTAGAATTTGAATTTCCAGAGTGTGATCAAGGTTTTCAACTGGTTACTAAGCCTGTGTTGATAAAAAAAATTTAACAGATTAATGGGGCATAAAACATTTTTTAAAGTTGCCATTCCTGGTCTAACACAGTGGTTAATATTTTACTGACTTACGTGTTTTTCCTGTTCACGCTTATTGAGTCTCTTAAGTCCCATGATTCAAAGAAATTAATTAACTGAAAGAGTTTCTATTTGCAAGCATGTCACTCCTGGGAATTAATGTGTCTACAGTAAAATTCATGTCAGTTTATATACCGACTAGTATTACTGGACAAGGTTGAGTCATACAATATCCATTAATTTTTAAATGCCTCAATAACGTATTATAGAACCAGGAACTTCAGTCAGTCTTCCTTAAAGATTACAGGCTAAAATCCTCTTGGGGATCTATAGGTTGAGTTTGTGAGTATCACAACAAATGATGGTTTCCAATTTCTCCTCCCTCTATAATAATTGGCATGTAATTTTCAAGGACATCTTTCCCTTACCATCTTCATATCCTTGCAAATTTCTTCAGTCCTGGGGTTCCTTGGTTCTTTCAGGTGTCCCTTTTCTCAAGTGTTTTATGGAATACGGAAAATCTGGGAAGTGTCATTATAAAGTATGGGAAACTTTAATATTCTTAGCCATCTTGATTCATGTTTGAGGGTCCAAACAATTAATATTCTTCTCTTGTTTACAAAATTTTTAGTTTGGAAGGCTTATGTGAGGTTACCATGATCAAAAGTTCAAAAATCCCTGAAGTTGTAATTGGCAAAGAAGAGATCTCAGTAATAAAGCAGTTGGGTGCCAGAATACCTCTATCTTTGATTAATAATCTACTAAACTCTATGCCCCTTGAATGCTGAGATATTTTATTTTTCTTGGTATTCCAAATACATTGCCTGACCCATAATATTGGCTCAATAAATACTTGTTGAATAAGTGAATGAGAAAATAAATTCATTTCCTAACCCAGCTTTCCACTTGAATAAGGAATCCCCTTAATATCCTGACAAACCAGTATCCAAATTAGATTTAGTGTCTTCAATCTCATCATTCCACAAATTGTTCATTCTGCCTCTGGGTACAGATCTTATTTCTTCACTGTTTCTGGGAGATATTGGACAAAGAATTTAAATGCTTCAAAAGTCAATCTTCATTATCTCTACATTTATTATATGGTTGTAATGTTCTCTTCAGGACTATTATGAGAATTCAATTATTAAGCATGTAGGAAACACTTGAGTGTAGCATTAGGTTCCCAGTTTGTGCTCAGTATATTGTGATTCAAAGTCAAAGTCTTTCACTTAATCAGTTGCCTAAAACAAATGCTCCTGTTTGGACCCTGCCATTCTTGCAAAACTTCTTTTTTTTCCCTGAATTTTTCATTGACTTTGTTGTTATTGAATGAAGAGATATACATCCTTATTACAACTGACAAGTCATTCTGAATCATGCAATTTGGGAAATGAGTCATTTTCTTCCTGAAGAAATTTTTGGTACCATATTACTTCATTCAAATAACTTTGATTTCTTTTCATGTCACTTTTCAGTTTGGATCATTCTCTCAGATCCATTTCTTTCTTGCTTCCTTCTTTTGTTTTTCTGGATTATAAAAGTAAATTAAAAAAATGTTTTTTATTGTTTTCAGAAAACACTCATGGACACTAGGACCTGGCAGCAAAGTTGCTTTCTTTTTAACTTCCTTTTCATATTTAGTAAAAATTTTTCTTATACATAGATTTTTAGATTAAACATATTTTCTGGATATTAAATTCTTTTTTTTCCCCCTGGGATATAATAGTACTAATGAGAAGTCTGGTGCCAGTCTCATCCTCTTTTCTCTGAGGATTACTTTTGTTCCCATTGGAAGATGTTTTATGATTATCTTTTTATGCTCAGAATTCTGAAATTTCACAACTCTGTCTTTGGGTTTGTACCTCTTTTCATTTTTCCTGTAATCTGTGAAGTTCTTCAATCTTTTCTTAGAGATTTGTGTTACAGTATCTCTGTGACAATTTATACCTACCAATGGTCTCTCTGCTTTTTTCTGGTTCTCCAAAGGTCTGGGACATTCTGGATATAACTGGCATCTAAATTTTCTAATACTTTCTATTTCTTAGTTTTTTAAACTTTATATTCTGGAAGATATCCTTGTCTTTCTCTTCCAGCTTACTAATCCAGGATTTCCTATTTTATTAATTATCCTTATTGATTCTGTTCAATTAATTTTGGCAAGCATGATTTCAAGTTCCAAAACTTCTTTCTTGTTTGCTTATTGTTCTTTTTTAGGGCAGCTTGTTTTTATTTTAGGCATGAAACATCCTCTAAATCTCTCTCAGGTTACTAACATGGATTTTATCTATCTATCTATCTATCTATCTATCTATCATCTATCTTTTGAATTCATTTTTTATTAACATGAATTTAAAAAAAATATTTCTATTTTTTGCATTTCTCCATTTCTTCCGTGATCACTTGGTTTTCTCTGATGAGATTTTACAATTGGTGAATCTCAGTGTATCACTCATATTTGTGAATTAGCTGCTAAACTGATGAATCTCTTTGCCAGCAGGGTGTGCTTTGTAGTTTGTAAGTATGTTGCCCTAAAAGCACCTTCCTGTGTGGGCAGAGGACTGACTGTGAGCCAGTCCAGTTGCCAGGCAAGTTTCTCTTTATATTAAAGCTGTTCTTTAGAGTAGGAAGACTGGCAATGATCATAAGGTAGAGGACTTTACTCTGGGGGAGAATTACTTTGATTTATTTTGTTCTGGGTAGAACTGCTTCTCCTTCCCTATGCTCAATACCCAACTCCATTGAACACATCCAGAGCCACCTCTGTGTTTTCTGCTTCTCCTCTCAACCACAACTGCCACTGGGGGGCTGTCCAGGAGAATCATCTGCTCAGACTGAAGGTGAGATCCTTAGCTGGGGAAAGACTGTAGCTAGCTACTTGGCACCTACTAAGGCGGGTGTGGTGGCTGAATGACTCAGCAGCTCTCTACATGGGCCTTTATTAAATTCTGTCAAGATTACCTGGAGGTATCTCTTGTTCTCTGTAATTCATAATTACAGATTTAGAGCCACTTCATATTATTTTTTCACCACCGAGAACAGCTCCAGTCACCTGTAATCTTCACCCATGCATATATTAAGATGTGATTTCTTTGATCTAGATTATACTTCTATTTACCCTATTTCTCTACTGTCTTTTAAACTTTTGTTGACATTTCTGTTCTGCTTAATGCTGACTTCTTTCCACTTCTGGCACTCTCATGGGTTTATTATTATTATTTTTTTAAAGATTTTATTTATTTATTCATGAGAGACAGAGAGAGAGACAGAGGCAGAGGGAGAAGCAGGCTCCCCACAGAGCAGGGAGCCCGATGCGGGACTCGATCCCAGGACCCTGGGATCATGACCTGAGCCGAAGGCAGACGCTTAACTGACTGAGCCACCCAGGCGTCCCATGGGTTTATTATTTTTTGTCAGAAGGTGAGAGAGCTCATTGATATCTCTTATATAGGTCAGCCTCCAAAAAACACAAAGGATAGAAAAAGATGGGGAGTGGATCTGGACAAACAAATGGGAAATATCCAGAAGGGCTTATCCTTTTGCATCCACTCTTATACTTTGCCCGGATGAAATATTATGTGCTCAACAGAGGGACCACCCAGATTCCCATCAGCTATGTTGATGGCAATTCAGTGATCTACCCACTTGAAACTTAAATCAGGAGGATCACCAGCCTGCCCATATAAGGCAGGAAAGTGAGGAAGAAGGGGAAGTGAAAAATAAATAATTTACATAACATTTTACTGCTATGTTCCCATTTCTGATGCTAGATATGGGTCTAATTTGGTAATTATAGCCTCCTTTCTTTACTAGTCAGTCCATTTTTGTTTGTTGTTTGTTTTGTTTGTTTTACTCCTGCCAGCTACTGCAGCTGTATGGAATTCTTTACCTGGTGAGATGATCCTGCATGATCTGGGTCCATGTTGGTTCTGTCTTTATTGTGTTGCTGTAGTTTCCATTGACCAGGGCTCTTGGAAAATGAAGTATCAAGAAGCACCCAAGCAAATCTCCTGTGTTCCACACATAGAACTTTTTGTCCCAACCGTGTAGCAGGAATTCAGTTGCACCTTGATAATTAGGTTTAATCACTTCAGCCAATATGTCACCTCTTTCTCGTTCTATGGGCTCAGTATTTTGAGAAGCCCTGAATGACCAAGAGGAAGTTGCAGCTTCCAGTTAAATAGACCATGACTGTATTTACTAGTTGAAGCATTTTTTTCTTAAAGAATACAAGTTCAGGGGCCCCTGGGTGGCTCAGTCAGTTAATCATCTGACTCTTGATTTCAGTTCAGGTCATGATCTCAGCATCATGAGATCAAGCCCCATTTTGGGCTCTGCCCTGGGCATGGAGCCTGCTTAAGATTCTCTCCCTCTCCCTCTCCCGCTGCACCTGCCACCCTGCCTCCCTGCTCACTTATTCACTCTCTCTCTCTAGGAAAAAAAAAAAGAATACAACTCCAAACCCATTTAACCTAAGGTTATAGGGACTGGAAGTAAAAATTTTTTCAGTGAGTAACTTTGATAATAGTAAAAAAGTTTATTCTTACCTCTGTATTTTAATTCCTTTCTTGTATATTCTGATTATGGGAATGGTGGCTCCATATATGAAGTGCAGGTTTAAATCATATAACCTGTCCTGCAGGACAGAACTTCAACCTTGCAAGTTGTCGTTGTTTTCCATTTGGTGGAATAATTGAGTCCTTAGTTGGCCATGGCATTGTTACATTAAGGCAGTAGTTCTTAGGCTATTATGGGGACAAGCTAAGACCAGTGAGATTTGTGGCTATGAGTCCATTGTCCCATTTCCTTCACTTTAAAATGTGTCTCTTTTTTGGACATGATATGCTTGTGGTTCCATGGTAGTGGACAAAGTTAACAATGGAGATACTTTCAGGGGCAGAGTAGAGTAGAGAAAAGTGGAGTGGATCTGTAGAGGCAAATGGCAAATTTTCTAGCGCACAAGGAGACTTTGCTGGTTGGAATGAAGAAGAAGATAAGGGAGAAGAAAGAGGAGGAGGAGGAAGTGGAGGAGGAGGAGGGAGGGGGAGGGAGAGAAGGAATACTGGACTAAGGGATGTTTATTTTTTAATTAAAAAAAAATTTTTATTTATTTATTTGGGAGACAGAGAGAGAGCACATGAGCAGGGAAGAGGGGCAGAGCGAGAAGGAGAAGCAGACTCCCCGCTGACGAGGTACCCCAATGTGGGGCTTGATCCCAGGACCCCGGGATCATGACCTGAGCTGAAGGCAGATGCTTAATGATTGAGCCACCCAGGCACCCCTAAGGGATATTTAGAAAAAATAATTCACCAAGAGGGTAATGCAGAGAGGTTACCATTAAGAGAAATTTTTTTCCTTCGGCTTTTTTCCCTTAAAAGTATCAGAGAAAAAAAGGACAACATGGGTTTCAGTTAAAAAGCAAATCTTTTTTTTTATTATTATGTTATGTTAATCACCATACATCATTAGTTTTTGATGTAGTGTTCCATGATTCATTGTTTGCATATAACACCCAGTGCTCCATGCAGAACGTGCCCTCCTTAATACCCATCACCAGGCTAACCCATCTCCCCACCCTCCTTCTCTCTAGAACCATCAGTTTGTTTTTCAGAGCCCATCGTCTCTCATGGTTCATCTCCCCCTCCGATTTCCTCCCCTTCATTCTTAATGGAGAAAAATTAATAATAAGTGAACTCTTCTGAACTTATAGAACATCATCATGGGAAGTCATATCTATTCTAAGAGCAATATGATCTTTGCTATCTAAGTCGCTCTGTTAGATTGTTGTGATCAAAGGAAGTAGTCCAAGAAGTTTTCCTCAACTAGTGAAAAAAATCTGTCATTCAGTCAACCGAGTACCTTCCATTGCCATATGCTGCTGCAGGTACCAGGTATACAGCAATGAAAAGCTTTTGCTCTCAAGAAGCTAATAGTTTAATAGGCAAACAGACATGCAAAGCAACATATAATACAAAGTGATAATTACTGTGTGCAACTTGTGGTGTGACCAAAGGGAAAAAAATACTTTGTCTCAAAGTACTAGGATAGGAAGGGAGAAGTGTCAGGGTGAGTTCAGAGAAAGTTTCACAAAATATTTGACTTTTGGGGGGTAAAAGGTATTATCCTAATAAAGAGTAGAGGGAGAAAGAGATTATAGGCAGAGATGAAAGCAAGTGCAATTATAGGGAGGCATGAAATATTTAGGCCACTAGTTTAGTATGGTCCCCAAAGATTAGGTGAGAAGGAAAGAGGTCAGAGATAAGGCTTGGGAGGAGACTGATGGAGAGAGGAGGCTGATGGAAATTATTTGTATTTTTCTTTTCATTATTATTTACAAATGATTGGTATCTGAACTTTCTTAGGCTCTATGTTCATGAGAATAAGCCACAAAGTTACTATCTGTTAATGATAGCATCCAAAAAACATGTACAATTCCTTAGCGATTTGAGGCAGAGAAAATTTGGAACACTGTACAAGAGTTTGAATCTATTTCTTATTGATTTCTGTATCAAAGACCTTAATGATATATTGGTGCGGCCATGAAATCATGAGAGCACTTCTAGTGCTAGAAATGTTTAACGTTATTGTTATTACAATTTACATATTTTTAGTAATGTGCATCCAATAAAAATTATTGTAGTTTCGTTATTTTTAATAAATATATTTAACATTTAAGCTAGAGTTGTAAGTGAATTTTAATTAATTTCTTACCGTAATTTTAATTAACACACCTAATTTTTATTTTTTAATTTTTAATTTTTTTTAAAGATTTATTTATTTTGACAGAGAGAGACACAGCGAGAGAGGGAACACAAGCAGGGGGAGTGGGCGAAGGAAAATCAGGCCATCCGTGGAGCAGGGAGCCCGATGTGAGGCTTGATCTCAGGACTCTGGGATCATGACCTGAGCCGAAGGCAGACGCTTAAAGACTGAGCCACCCAGGTGCCCCAAAACACCTAACTTTTAAAGAGAAAATGAGAAACATGTTTTTGTGTTTAGAAAATAATCTTGACTCTTAGTTAAAATTAAATTGTATTTGAAGTTCTTAGTGTTATATTTATTTCTGGCATACTTGTGATGCTTTCTGGCTTCTGTATATAAAATCATGTTATATGGGAAAGATGAACACTTGACAATGTACATGAAATGTTTTATTTATTAAGTTTAAAAAAATTGCCCTAGATTACTTCAAAACTTCCATCCGTTCTTAACTAACTTTTATTTCAAATATTTATGAGCACTGATGCAAAAATAAAATGCGTCATTTTTGGAAGGGCATGTGAAGATTGCCCATAGTGTTTCGTGTTTTCATTACAAAAGAGAGTGAGCACTCTCTAGGGCCTGAAGCTGGGATATTTAGCCATGCTTACATTCTTAAAGCCAGCTCAAGAACAAACAGTTCAAATACATACATGACATATTCTTAAACTTTTCTTGGAAAGATTGGAGAAATGTTTTTAGCTACTGACATATTATTTAGTTTTTATTTTTTTCTAGTGCCCCTGGTAGCAAAATATACTTACGTAACATTTTTTTTTTTTTTGCCTGTTTTGATTTCTTACGTGAAAATGTATTCTGTACAGACAGGGCAGGCTTTAATCTATAAAAGAAAGAAACAGACATGACCCTGTCGGCGGATTCAGTTTTCAATTCTCTATCAGACACTCTGGTGCCTGAACGGATAGAGCTCAGTAATATATATATATATATATATTTTAAGATTTTATTTATTTGACAGTGAGAGAGACAGCGAGAGAGGGAACACTAGCAGGGGGAGTGGGAGAGGGAGAAGCAGGCTTCCCGCCGAGCAGCGAGCCCGATGCGGGGCTCGATCCCAGGACCCTGAGATCATGACCTGAGCCGAAGGCAGACGCTTAACGACTGAGCCACCCAGGCGCCCCAGTAATATTTTAATATATAACATTTGTGTGCATATTTACACACAGACACATCTCTCTCCTTCTCTCTCTCTCTCGCTCTCAAAGATTTGCATACATGGTTAATTAACTTCACTTTCAATAGCTCATCATAAACAAAGAAGGAGGAAAAAGCTTAACTATGAAATTACACGCATGAGGAATAATTCTCAAGAAACAGAATGATGTTTTTCTAACCAGTTGTCCAAACAGCACCTTCGGAATTTGGATAGATAATCTATATATGCAATTTCTGTGTTCTCTTTCCCCCTAACGTCTGTTAATTGTTTTCTTTAGTGAAACTGGTGTGACATTAGCTCATTTTTATGAGACTCTCTTCTCTTCAAACATTTTTTCTCACTCTCTACCATGTGTGTGCTATACCCAACCTGGAGCCTTTCTGGCACAAGTTGAGATATTTATTTTAAAAAGAAAAAAGTGGGGCGCCTGGGTGGTGCAGTTGGTTAAGTGCTGACTCTCGGTTTCAGCTCAGGTCATGATCTAAGGGCCTTGTCATCAAGCCCCGTGCCAGGCTCTGCACTCAGAGCAAACTCTGCTTGAGATTCTCCGTCCCTCTCCCTCTGCCCTTTCCCCTGCTCTCTCCCTCTCTCTCAAATATATAAATAAATCTTAAAAAGAAAAGAAAAAAGAAAAGTAGAAAGAAGGCTTTATAGAAGATATTTGCCTATAATTTGTATCTTGGGAAAAAGCATTATGTAAATATTTAACATATCATCATCTAACATATAATGACATAGTATAAATGTTAGCAGAGTATTAATCTTCTATTGATAAGTTTTTCTATGAACACTTGAATATCCTATTAATATGCAAATTAGGTATCCCTGAAATTTATGCTAATGAATAAATGAAATTCTTGGATTGTGTTCTTTTTCGGGCTAAAATTTCAGGCCTTTAAAAAAAAATTTCAGGCCTTTGATCTACTTCTTTTTTAAGTAGAAATTATTGTGAAATATATCAGCTTAATGAAAGTACAAATGATCAATATTAATTAAATAAGTATATGCATTATCTGATAAATTTTCAAAAATATATGTGGGAGAGTTAGAGCTAAATCAGATTAGGCCATTTTCATTTAAAATGCGTTAGTTATTCTGGATACTACACTAATGTCAAGTTAATACGTTTCCATATCTTTAATAGTACTGTAATGTAATAATAAGAGTAAACAGAGTTGCAATAATAATTTAGTGTAATAATAGCAATGATTGGTGAAGAAAAGAGACTTAAGAAATGACGTTCCAGTGATCCTGCTGGGACACTTGGAACCACTGATGTTCGGGTCTGTCCATTTATTGCCAGTGTGGAATTTGTGAATTCAATTTCAGTTTCATAGACACTTGGAACAGAGAGATTAAAGCGGTTGGGTGAGTGAGTGAGTGTGTGGATTATATCATCTCTTTGTGTACGCTCTACTCTAGAGTAAGATAACACGGTCAAAGGAAAACTACTCTTCCCACTCCAATGTTGCTGCCTTCTAAAGTAGCAGGAGGACTGGCGGCCATGAGAAGAGGATCTGGAAGTGTTCCAGGGACTTCTGGAACATTAAGCCTCGGTGTCCTCACCTCCCAAGAGTGAAGCGAGGACTTTGAGTGACATCTGGCTGTCCTTTGAAAAACTTATGTATTAAAATACTTTTATTCTCTTTCAAGCAAAAATTTTTAATTAAGTTTACAACAATTATTTATTGTCTGTGCAAACCCCACAACTTGGGGCTGCAAGTTTGATCTGCGAACTGTATGAAATCATATCAGAGCACACTGAATGTTCATCCCCATCTAGTCTCTGCACCTAAGAAGTTTTTCCTCTCAGGGGAGTCAAAGGAATATGTATTCCCCTGCCATAGCACCTAGGATGAACCTTTACTTTTTCTTTTTCTTTTTTTTTCATTTATTTTATTATTATGTTATGTTAATCACCATACATTACATCATTAGTTTTTGATGTAGTGTTCCATGATTCATTGTTTGCGTATCACACCCAGTGCTCCATGCAGTATGTACCCTCTTTAATACTCATCACCAGGCTAACCCATCCCCTCACCCCCCTCCCCTCTAGAACCCTCAGTCTGTTTCTCAGAGTCCATAGTCTCTCATGGTTCGTCTCCCCCTCCAATTTCCCCCCCTTCATTCTTCCCCTCCTGCTATCTTCTTCTTTCTTTTTTTTTTTTTTAACATATAATGTGTTATTTGTTTCAGAGGTACAGATCTGTGATTCAACAGTCTCGCACAATTCACAGTGCTCACCATAGCACATTCCTCCCTGGTGTCTATCACCCAGCCACCCCATTCCTCCCAACCCCCACCACTCTGGCAACCCTCAGTTTGTTTCCCGAGATTAAGAATTCCTCATATCAGTGAGGTCATATGATACATGTCTTTCTCTGATTGACTTATTTCACTCAGCATAATACCCTCCAGTTCCATCCACATCATTGCAAATGGCAAGATTTCATTCCTTTTGATGGCTGCATAATATTCCATTGTATATATATATCACATCTTCTTTATCCATTCATCTGTCGATGGACATCTTGGCTCTTTCCACAGTTTGGCTATTGTGGACATTGCTGTTATAAACATCGGGGTGCAGGTGCCCCTTTGGATCCCTACATTTGTATCTTTGGGGTAAATACCCAGTAGTGCAATTGCTGGATCATATGGTAGCTCTATTTTCAACTTTTTGAGGAACCTCCATACTGTTTTCCAGAGTGGCCGCACCAACTTGCATTCCCACCAACAGTGTAGGAGGGTTCCCCTTTCTCCGCATCGTTCCATGCTCATGGATTGGAAGAACAAATATTGTGAAAATGTCAATGCTACCTAGAGCAATCTACACATTCAATGCAATTCCTATCAAAATACCATCAACTTTTTTCAAAGAAATGGAACAAATAATCCTAAAATTTGTATGGAACCAGAAAAGACCCCGAATAGCCAGAAGAATGTTGAAAAAGAAAAGCAAAGCTGGCGCCATCACAATTCCGGACTTCAAGCTCTATTACAAAGCTGTCATCATCAAGACAGTATGGTACTGGCACAAAAACAGACACATAGATCAATGGAACAGAATAGAGAGCCCAGAAATGGACCCTCAACTCTATGGTCAACTAATCTTCAACAAAGCAGGAAAGAATGTCCAATGAAACAAAGACAGTCTCTTCAACAAATGGTGTTGGGAAAATTGGACAGCCACATGCAGAAGAATGAAACTGGATCATTTCCTTACACCACACACACAAATAGACTCAAAATGGTTGAAAGACCTAAATGTGAGACAGGAGTCCATCAAAATCCTAAAGAACACAGACAGCAACCTCTTCGACCTCAGTGGCAGCAACTTCTTCCTAGAAACATCGCCAAAGACAAGGGAAGCAAGGGCAAAAATGAACTATTGGGACTTCATCAAGATAAAAAGCTTTTGCACAGCAAAAGAAACAGTCAACAAAACCAAGAGACAACTGACAGAATGGGAGAAGATATTTGCAAATGACATATCAGATAAAGGGCTAGTATCCAAAATCTATAAAGAACTTCTTAAACTCAACACCCAAAGAACAAATGATCCAATCAAGAAATGGGCAGAAGACATGAACAGACATTTTTCCAAAGAAGACATCCAAATGACCAACAGACACGTGAAAAAGTGCTCAACATCGCTCGGCATCAGGGAAATCCAAATCAAAACCTCAATGAGATACCACCTCACACCAGTCAGAATGGCTAAAATTAACAAGTCAGGAAATGACAGATGTTGGTGGGGAACCTTTACTTTTTCTGATATGTCCTGGAGCCTAGCTCCCTCAGAGACTACTGGAGCATTTATTTTAAAGGGCCAACTTTTAGAGAAATTACAGAAATTAAACAGAAGTGCAATTCATGGTCACTGAAAAGTCAGCGTTGTCACCAAAGTGCAATTTGATAATTGTGTGTGTTGTTTTCATACATTTTACATATTATCCAAATATAATTTCATTAAGAGATTGGTTGGAGCCCTTTTCCCTTACAGTTTCTGTAGCAATCAGTCTAAATTTGGAAGAATAATATTCTTTATATGAAACTATACCAAAAATCTTTAGCTATAGTCTTGGCAAATAAAAACATTTTTAACATTTTCAATTTTTGGTAATGAATAAGGTACTTGTATAAACACTATTTTATATGTCTAATTATGACTTTAAATGTACAAATAATTAGAAAAATAATAAGGACTAAAATATATAGAACTTATGTACTGGTTTTTTTGAGGTGATTTTACATATTACTGATTTATTTAACCCTAACAATGACCATATGAGGTAGGCACAAGTGTTATCTATAATTTTCCATGAGTGGTTGAGGCATAGAAAGATTATGTAAATTTCCCAAATCATACAACTAATGAGCTGCGGAGCTGTGGTGTCAACCCATGTTCTCTGCACTAGTAATATTCATGGTGCTATGATGTCTCACTACAGACTGAAGATTAACATAAATTGGAAAATTCAATGCCAGTGCTTGGTAAAACAAACAAGCAAAAAATGAAAAAATGAAATAAAAAAACTCTGATACTGGTTTTGTCTAAGTTTGCCCTTTATATAATTTAATAGTGATGTAAAATAAAAGTACACATCCTAGATCTATTTCGATACTCTAAATATGCAGGCAACTTTAGTCACGCATCACTAAATATAGAGACAAATGCATAAAGCAAAACACACTGTGAAATAGAAAGAACTTGATATTTGAAAAAAGTGGCTCATAATTTTTGTAAAAGGTGGAAGTAAATGATGTGTTTTTCACTTATTGGTTAATTAATGACTAACCCTAAGTCCTAATTGCGTGCCAGTGTAGTTAGTTGAGTGCATTCATTTTTAACTTTAAAAGTTGCTCAAACACAGCTTCAGGTGTTCAGAATTTCTTTGTCTACTGCTGGTCATTCTTTCAAACTCAACTCCAGTCATCAGTGAAAACTTGATTCACATTTTCTGAGAGAAGAATAAATGCTTTCTTCAGAAGTCTAAAATACATTGGTACTCTTTCATAATTCAAGTTTAATTTTAGTCGTGAATTCAACTTGACATTTCTAAAAGTAGGCCACATTGTAAATTAAAATCTAAAATCCAACAAAATTTAAAGTCAAAAGTTTGTGGTGTTTTATTTGTATGGAATCCACACCAGGCTGGTTCTACAACTTAGGAACATCACCCCAGCTCTGTGCTCCTTCCTAAAGAAGAAATCTCTCCTTCGTTTTTGCCAGGATAAACAGTTTACGACGTAAGTTCCCGGATGACATGCATGTAGGTATAAGATAGGTACCCATATGGAAAGAAATATAGCATTGAGGCTTTACTTGCTGTTTCAAAATAGTTTTTCATCTTGTAGACAAAAACTATTTAGAATTATTTCATGAAATATTATGCACACAAGAGAATAAATATGTACCTGAACAATCTGATGAAGAAAATAAATACCTATATACTCAATCTTTAACTTAAAAAAATAGGTCATTATCAGAACCTTTGAAACCCTCCATGCTCGCCTACCTCAAATCCCTCTCCTGCTTCTGCAAATGGCAGTTTAATTAGTAGAGAACGCCATCTATGTTTTATGATAACGATTCCCGAGCTCTGTGTGTGGATTTTCCCACAAATGTATTGTTTTGTGCTTTCTGTGTGTTGTCAACTTTACGTAGATCAAATATCCATTAAATTCTATGATTGGCTGCTTTGGTTCAACATTTATGGTTTAAAAATTCAATCATGTTTTTGCCAACAGATGCACTTCCTTCATTTTCCCTGGTAAGGTAATATTTTGCTGTATGACTATGCTACAATTGATTCATCCTATCTTTTGCTGAAAGACAGTGTAATATTTCTAGTTACTGCATTTTATAAAATAAAATATGTGGCAAATTTTCTTATATTTGCCTTTGAGGACAAATGCACAAGAATTTCTTTAAGATATGTCCTTGGGCCTGGGAATGAGAGCGCTTCATTGTGGCATATAATCAACTCAATTTAGTAAGGGGAATATTTTTCAAAATGGTTTTAGTACTTTTTACTTCCTCAGCTGTTGATAAGAGTTCTTGTTGCTCCCTATTCTTGTCAAAACTTAGTATTACAAAGACTAATTTTTGTAAAATTGTAACTGGCACAAAGTTTCTCTTTGATATTTCGATTTCATTTTGATTACTAGTGAGGTTAAGCATTTTTAAATGTCTTTACTGGAAAGAATTAATCCTCCCTTTCCCAGCAAGGGTTTCCCATTAAACATTGATACAGTGGTTGAAGATTCACTCCTAGGTATCCGGTTAGGTCTCTGGACCTCTTACCAACATGGAAGTCCCAGGGTACAAGGTGAAAAGTTTAGGGCAAGGCACTATCAGGTTGATTTTGCACAAAACTGATGAGTCAACACCATGCTGACTATTGTGACCCTGGGAACAAAGGAAGTTGAGGCCAAAGGGATCTGAAGTTTTTCAGAAGGGGTGTCTGACTCTATGACATCTTTTGTGTGTGCTGGAGGAACAAATCTGGGAATAGCGTCTCAACTGGGTCACATTAGAGGTCACTCAAAGATTCCCCAATATGTCCCTCTTGCCACTGCACAGTATTGCCAGGCACTGGACTTCACTCCAATTGCTCTTTTTTTTTTTTTTTATTCTTATGTTAATCCCCATACATTACATCATTAGTTTTAGATGAAGTGTTCCATGATTCATTGTGCATAACACCCAGTGCTCCATGCAGAATGTGCCCTCCTCAATACCCACCACCAGGCTAACCCATCCTCCCACCCCCCTCCCCTCTAGAACCCTGTTTGTTTTTCAGAGTCCATCATCTCTCATGGTTCGTCTACCCCTCCGATTTCCTCCGCTTCATTCTTCCCCTCCCGCTACCTTCTTCTTCTTTTTTTTTTTTCTTAACATATATTGCATTATTTGTTTCAGAGGTACAGATCTGAGATTCAACAGTCTTGCACAATTCACAGTGCTTACCAGAGCACATACCCTCCCCAGTGTCTATCACCCAGTCACCCCATCCTTCCCACCCCACCCCCCACTCCAGCAACCCTCAGTTTGTTTCCTGAGATTAAGAATTCCTCATATCAGTGAGATCATATGATACATGTCTTTCTCTGTTTGACTTATTTCACTCAACATAATACCCTCCAGTTCCATCCACCTTGTTGCAAATGGCAAGATCTCATTCCTTTTGATGGCTGCATAATATTCCATTGTATATATATACCACATCTTCTTTATCCATTCATCTGTTTCTGGACATCTTGGCTCTTTCCACAGTTTGGCTCTTGTGGACATTGCTGCTATAAACATCGGGGTGCACGTACCCCTTCGGATCCCTACTTTTGTATCTTTGGGGTAAATACCCAGTAGTGCAATTGCTGGATCATATGGTAGCTCTATTTTCAACTTTTTGAGGAACCTCCATACAGTTTTCCAGAGTGGCTGCACCAGCTTGCATTCCCACCAACAGTGTAGGAGGGTTCCCCTTTCTCTGCATCCCCGCCAACATCTGTCATTTCCTGACTTGTTAATTTTAGCCATTCTGACTGGTGTGAGGTGGTATCTCATTGAGGTTTTGATTTGGATTTCCCTGATGCCGAGCGATATTGAGCACTTTTTCATGTGTCTGTTGGCCATTTGGATGTCTTCTTTGGAAAAATGTCTGTTCATGTCTTCTGCCCATTTCTTGATTGGATTCTTTGTTCTTTGGGTGTTGAGTTTGATGAGTTCTTTATAGATTTTGGATACTAGCCCTTTATCTGATATGTCATTTGCAAATATCTTCTCCCATTCTGTCGGTTGTCTTTTGGTTTTGTTGACTGTTTCCTTTGCTTTGCAAAAGCTTTTTATCTTGATGAAGTCCCAATAGTTCATTTTTGCCCTTGCTTCCCTTGCCTTTGGCGATGTTTCTAGGAAGAAGTTGCTTCGGCTGAGGTCAAAGAGGTTACTGCCTGTGTTCTCCTTTAGGATTTTGATGGACTCCTGTCTCACATTGAGGTCTTTCAACCATTTGGAGTCTATTTTTGTGTGTGGTGTAAGGAAATGGTCCAGTTTCATTCTTCTGCATGTGGCTATCCAATTTTCCCAACACCATTTGTTGAAGAGACTGTCTTTTTTCCATTGGACATTCTTTCCTGCTTTGTCAAAGATGAGTTGACCATAGAGTTGAGGGTCCATTTCTGGGCTCTCTATTCTGTTCCATTATCTATGTGTCTGTTTTTGTGCCAGTACCATGCTGTCTTGATGATGACAGCTTTGTAATAGAGCTTGAAGTCCGGAATTGTGATGCCGCCGGCTTTGCTTTTCTTTTTCAACATTCCTCTGGCTATGCGGGGTCTTTTCTGGTTCCATACAAATTTTAGGATGATTTGTTCCATTTCTTTGAAAAAAGTGGATGGTATTTTGATGGGGATTGCATTGAATGTGTAGATTGCTCTAGGTAGCATTGACATTTTCACAATATTTGTTCTTCCAATCCATGAGCATGGAACATTTTTCCATTTCTTTGTGTCTTCCTCAATTTCTTTCATGAGTATTTTATAGTTTTCTGAGTACAGATCCTTTGTCTCTTTGGTTAGATTTATTCCTAGGTATCTTATGGTTTTGGGTGCAATTGTAAATGGGATCGACTCTTTAATTTCTCTTTCTTCTGTCTTGTTGTTGGTGTATAGGAATGCAACTGACTTCTGTGCATTGATTTTATATCCTGCCACTTTACTGAATTCCTGTATGAGTTCTAGCAGTTTTGGGGTGGAGTCTTTTGGGTTTTCCACATAAAGTATCATATCATCTGCAAAGAGTGAGAGTTTGACTTCTTCCTTGCCAATTTGGATGCCTTTGATTTCTTTTTGTTGTCTGATTGCTGTGGCTAGGACTTCCAATACTATGTTGAATAGCAGTGGTGATAGTGGACATCCCTGCCGCGTTCCTGACCTTAGGGGGAAAGCTCTCAGTTTTTCCCCATTGAGAATGATATTCGCTGTAGGTTTTTCATAGATGGCTTTTATGATATTGAGGTATGTACCATCTATCCCTATACTCTGAAGAGTTTTGATCAAGAAAGGATGCTGTACTTTGTCAAATGCTTTTTCTGCATCTATTGAGAGGATCATATGATTCTTGTTCTTTCTTTTGTTAATGTATTGTATCACATTGATTGATTTGCGGATGTTGAACCAACCTTGCAGCCCAGGGATAAATCCCACTTGGTCATGGTGAATAATCCTTTTAATGTACTGTTGGATCCTATTGGCTAGTATTTTGGTGAGAATTTTTGCATCCATGTTCATCAGGGATATTGGTCTGTAATTCTCCTTTTTGATGGGGTCTTTGTCTGGTTTTGGGATCAAGGTAATGCTGGCCTCATAAAATGAGTTTGGAAGTTTTCCTTCCGTTTCTATTTTTTGGAACAGTTTCAGAAGAATAGGTATGAATTCTTCTTGAAATGTTTGGTAGAATTCCCCTGGGAAGCCATCTGGCCCTGGGCTTTTGTTTTTTGGGAGATTTTTGATGACTGTTTCAATTTCCTTAGTGGTTATAGGTCTGTTCAGGTTTTCTATTTCATCCTGGTTCAGTTTTGGTAGTTGGTACATCTCTAGGAATGCATCCATTTCTTCCAGGTTATTTAATTTGCTGGCATAGAGTTGCTCATAATATGTTCTTATAATTGTTTGTATTTCTTTGGTGTTGGTTGTGATCTCTCCTCTTTCATTCATGATTTTGTTGATTTGGGTCATTTCTCTTCTCTTTTTGATAAGTCTGGCCAGGGGTTTATCAATCTTGTTAATTCTTTCAAAGAACCAGCTCCTAGTTTCGTTGATCTGTTCTACTGTTCTTTTAGTTTCTATTTCATTGATTTCTGCTCTGATCTTTATTATTTCTCTTCTCCTGCTGGGTTTAGGCTTTATTTGCTGTTCTTTCTCCAGCTCCTTTAGGTGTAGGGTTAGGTTGTGTACTTGAGACCTTTCTTGCTTCTTGAGAAAGGCTTGTATTGCTATATACTTACCTCTTAGGACTGCCTTTGCTGCATCCCAAAGATTTTGAATAGTTGTGTTTTTATTTTCATTGGTTTCCATGTATTTTTTTAATTCTTCTTTAATTTCCTGGTTGACCCATTCGTTCTTCAGTAGGATGCTCTTTAGCCTCCATGTATTTGAGTTCTTTCTGACTTTTGTCTTGTGATTGAGCTCTAGTTTCAAAGCATTGTGGTCTGAAAATAAGCAGGGAATGATTCCAATCTTTTGGTACCAGTTGAGACCTGATTTATGACCTAGGATGTGATCTATTCTGGAGAATGTTCCATGGGCACTAGAGAAGAATGTGTATTCCGTTGCTTTGGGGTGGAATGTTCTGAATATGTCTGTAAAGTCCATTTGGTTCAGTGTGTCATTTAAAGTCTTTATTTCCTTGTTGATCTTTTGCTTAGACGATCTGTCCATTTCAGTGAGGGGGGTGTTAAAGTCCCCCACTATTATTGTATTGTTGTCGATGTGTTTCTTTGCTTTTGTTATTAATTGGCTTATATAATTGGCTGCTCCCATGTTAGGGGCATAGATATTTACAATTGTTAGATCTTCTTGTTGGATAGATCCTTTAAGTATGATATAGTGTCCTTCCTCATCTCTTATTACAGTCTTTGGTTTAAAATCTAATTTGTCTGATATAAGGATTGCCACCCCAGCTTTCTTTTGGTGTCCATTAGCATGGTAAATGGTTTTCCACCCCCTCACTTTCAATCTGGGGCTGTCTTTGGGTCGAAAATGAGTCTCTTGCAGACAGCATATCGATGGATTTTGTTTTTTAATCCAGTCTGATAGCCTGTGTCTTTTGATTGGGGCATTGAGCCCATTTACATTCAGGGTAACTATTGAAAGATAGGAATTTAGTGCCATTGTATTGCCTGTAAGGTGACTGTTACCGTATATTGTCTGTGTTCCTTTCTGGTCTATGTTGCTTTTAGGCTCTCTCTTTGCTTAGAGGACCCCTTTCAAGATTTCCTGTAGGGCTGGTTTTGTGTTTGCAAATTCCTTTAGTTTTTGTTTGTCCTGGAAGCTTTTTATCTCTCCTTCAATTTTCAATGACAGCCTAGCTGGATAGAGTATTCTTGGCTGCATATTTTTCTCATTTAGTGCTCTGAATATATCCTGCCAGTCCTTTCTGGCCTGCCAGGTCTCTGTGGATAGGTCTGTTGCCAATCTAATGTTTCTACCCTTGTAGGTTACATATCTCTTGTCCCGAGCTGCTTTCAGGATTTTCTCTTTGTCTATGAGACTCGTAAGTTTTACTATTAGATGTCGGGGTGTTGACCTATTTTTATTGATTTTGAGAGGGGTTCTCTGTGCTTCCTGGATTTTCATGCCTGTTTCCTTCCCCAAATTAGGGAAGTTCTCTGCTATAATTTGCTCCATTATACCTTCTGCCCCTCTCTCTCTTTCTTCTTCTTCTGGGATCCCAATTATTCTAATGTTGTTTCATCTTATGGTATCGCTTATCTCTCGAATTCTGCCCTCGTGATCCAGTTGTTTATCTCTCTTTTTCTCAGCTTCTTTATTTTCCATCATTTCATCTTCTATATTATTGATTCTCTCTTCTGCCTCATTTATTCTAGCAGTTAGCGCCCCCATTTTTGATTGCACCTCATTAATAGCCTTTTTGATTTCTACTTGGTTGGATTTTAGTTCTCTTACTTCTCCAGAAAGGGTTTCTCTAATAACTTCCATATTTTTTTCAAGCCCAGCTAGTATCTTTAAAGTGATGATTCTGAACTCTAGATCTGACATCGTACTAATGTCCGTATTGAGTAGGTCCCTGGCAGTCGGTACTACCTCTTGTTCTTTTTGTTGAGGTGATTTTTTCCGTCTTGTCATTTTGTGCAGAGGAGAATAGATTAATGAGAGAACAAAATGCTAGCAGAGTAACAACGTCCCCAGAAAATATACTCTAAACAAATCAGAAAAAACCTGAAGCAGTGGGAAAAGAAAGGGAAAGAGAGAAAAAAGAAAAAGAAAAAAAAGAAAAAGATAAAGATAAAAACAAAAACAAACAAAACAAAACAACAACAACAAAAAAACCAGAATGTGATCAAATATGATCAGGCTGGTATATAGATCAATGCCACACACTAGATTTGGGGTGTATTTTGGTCTTTTAGAAGAAAGTGCCTCCCAAAATTTTAAAGAAAGAAAAACATATATATGTACAAAAATAAGGGTTGATATGATGAAGGGATGGAATATGACTGTAAAGATGGAAATTATAAAAAATTTTATAAAAGGAATTGATAAGAAGTTGTTTGAAAAAAGAAAGAAGAGGATTTAAAAAAAGAAAAAAAAAGAGAGAGGATGTGATCAGGCAGGGGAATAGAAAACACCATATACTAGAGATTTAGGGTATATTTTGATCTGTTAGAAGAAACTATCTCAAAATTTTAAAGAGAGAACAACTTATATATATAAGCCAAAAATACGGGTAACTACTATGAAGGGATAGAATATGACTCTAAAAATGAAAAATAAAAATGTTTTTTTTTTTTTAAAAAAGGGATTGATAAGATGTTGGTTGAAAAAGGGAAAAAGAAAAATTCAAAAAGAAAAAAAAAGAAAAAAAGACAGTTAAAAAAAAATTAACTTTGAAAGACTACAGAATCATGGTAAAAAAGCCATGAATTCTATGTGCAGTAGTCCCCTAGAGCTGGAGTTCTGCCGTTCTCATTGATGGGTAAACTTGGTCTTGGCTGGCTGTTCTCGCTGATCTTCTGGGGAGGGTCCTGTTGCCGTGGTTTCCAAATGTCTTTGCCAGAGGCAGAATTGCCCCGCCCTTGCCCCCTCCCGGCTAAGTAATCTGCTCGGGTTTGCTCTCCGGAGCTTTTGTTCCCTGCGAGCTTTCCGTACAGCTTTGGAGGCGGAGAGTGAAAATGGCAGCCTCCCAATCTCCGCCGCGGAGGAGCCGAGAACTCGGGGCCCCGCTCCTCAGTGAGCCCCCAGAGAAAAGCCGTCAGTCATTCCCGTCTCCCCGGTCTCCAGCCGCACTCCGTGCTCACCCGGCCTGTGACGGCGCGTTTCTATCTCTGGCACCCGACCCGGGGTGGAGTCTCCAAACCCAGCAGATCCCTGCGGTGCACTCCCGCACCTCTCCTCCCGGGGGAAGAAGGTGAGTCTCCCCGGATCTGCCGCTTGTTGGGTCCCTGTTGGAGGAGCAGGGGCCCGACTGTGCCGCGGATCACGGTTTATGGCAACCCCGAGATGAGAGCCTGCGCCTGGGCTCCGCCTCTGCAGCTGGCTTCCCTGCTCCGATACCTGGGAGCTCTGCCACACTCAGGCACCCCCGGTCTTTCTGTGACCCGTGGGTCCTGAGACCACACTGTCCCTGAGGGTTCCACCCCCCGCTTAGCCACCAGAGTGACGTCCCTCGGAGGAGCAGACTTTTAAAAGTTCCGATTTTGTGCTCCGCGGCTCTATCACTTGCCAGAAGCGGCCGCCGGAGGCCCCTCCCCCGCCGTCTATCCTCCCAAATATCGCCTTGGATTCACTTCTCAGCACGTCCTACCTTCCAGAAAGTGGTCGCTTTTCTGATGAGAGAGTTGTTGCTCTTCTTTTCTTCGATCTCCTGTTGAGTTTGTAGGTGTTCAGAATGGTTTGATCCCTATCCAGCTGAATTCCTGAGACCAGACGAAATCCAGATCTCCTACTCCTCCGCCATCTTGCTCCGCCCCCCCACTCCAATTGCTCTTGCATTGACATTAATACCTCTTCTGCATTGGAAATGCAAATCTGCAGTCAGTACCTGCTCCAAACCTTATGCCTCTTGTACCTCCTCTACTCACTAAATACAAACTCAGCACAGAGTGTCCTTCATCTTTGGTCTCATTGGATACAGTTGATTTCAGGAGACAAATTTATGTTCTAGAGGCATGATGGCTGGGAACTTGTATTTTGAATTTTTTATTGGGGAGTTGGGACATCAACTAGAAAAGTTATCCAAAAATGATGTGCAAACCCGGGTGTAAAAAAGTGCCCACCAGAGACTTCCGGGAAGATTTTTTACTCCTATGATGGAGCCACTGAAAGCTTCTGCCTTTTCTACTAGACATGAATGTGGAAGTGTGTGGTCTCCATGGTTGCTAGTGGCGAGCCTGCAAGCATGACAGGATTGATCTTAGGAGGAAACAGGCAGTGTAGGCAGCAAAGTGGGGGATGGATATGATGACCTATCCTCTGGCTCAAGCACGTTTGAGGTCCACATTGTCCCTGGACTCCCAGTTTTGTGAGCTGAGAGTGTTTTCTCACTCTTTACACCAATTTGAGGTGATGAAAGAATCCAAATCACATAGCTATTTTTATTTATTTTTAAATGAAAATATTTATATTTATTTAATTTATTTTTATATGGAAGATCACCTCATGCTTCAATCTAAAATTATTGGAGAGAAAACTTTCCACTTAATTTAGAATGTAATTTCAAAAGAACTCAAATGTCTATCAGTTATTTATTTATTTTCATCAAAGAACATTAGGATAGTAGTTGTAATATTTATAATTATGATAGTAATAAAAACATACCACCAACTTGCTTGATCTTTTTTAGAGTTCATTCATGAGATTCACTCATTGTAAGTCCTCCACAGCTGTTGGATGTGGGAAGTTGATGTTGTACTTTACTCACCTTAGACCTGAAGAAGTTGTAGCTCAGAAAAATTAATTAACTTTTCCCAGCTAATGAGTTTAATAAGGGAATAAATTATATTGAGAACCTAGGTCTTCTCAGATCTAGTCAAGCAAGCAATTTGTTAGAAAATATTTATATGATCCATACATATGCCACATAAACTAATAAATTACATATTCACTAACAAAATACTCTTAGGCTATTTAATTGTATCTTCAAAAGAAAGGAAGTGCCTGTTTGGGGGAGAAATATCTCTCATGAGTCCATTTCCATGCTTTGTCATGTCATGGGCTCTATACAATGTCTGGAGCAAGACTGAAATGGGAAAATGAGTTAGAATGATTCTGAGCCCCTATCTGGATCCTTTATTCATGTGTTATGTAGGCCAATAAATGTCATTCATTTTAATAAATATTTAATTTCTTGTAATTTCTAAGTTCAAATTGCTCTTTCTCTTGGTACCATTAAGAGAGACTTAAGAACATATTTTTAAAATTATGAAATATTTTCAGGGTGTCTGGGTGGCTCAGTTGGTTAAGTGTCTAACTCCTGGTTTCTGCTCAGGTCATGATCTCAGGGCCGTGGGACTGAGACTCATATTGGGCTCCACGCTCAGTGGGGAGTCTGCTTAAGATTCTCTCTCTCCCTTTCCCTCTGCCCCCCCCCACTGCTTGTGCACTCTCTCTCCAAAATAAATAAATAAAATCTTTAATTAAAAAAATAAAATTATGAAACATTTTTGAGTAAAACTACCAACATGACTTCTGATACTTCCTCATACAAAAAAGGCTTATTCATCAATTATTTCAATTAACCAATCAACAAATACACATTTGTTGTACGCCATGTGTCAGCCAATTTCTGGAGATTCTAGCGAATAAGACTACTAAGGCTCTTGCCCCCTTATAAAACCTATATTCCTTTTAGGGATGCAAACATCTCATGATATAATTACAATACAGTCTATTAGGAATTGTGTTGGCTGAAATGAGAACATACACACTGAGCCTAGACTGGCTGGAAGGAAGAGGGGGTAGGAGTAACCGGTAAGGGGGGCTCTGGGAGCAGGGAGTTTTCCAAGCAGCAGGGGTAAGGTCCTAAATAACCGAGAACCAATGCATGTTTAAAGATCTGAAGGAATTGAAGAGCAAGCCCCACAGTGCAATGGTGGAGACTCAGAGCTTTAGATTTAGACTCTCTTGAGCTCAAATCAGAACTTCATTATTTTCTAACTGATATGACATTATGTGACTTGGGAGAGGTTACTTCACTTTTCAAATGCTTAGCTTTCAAAAAGAAAAGGAAACTAGTCCTACCTTGAACAACTTTAGGGAGGATTAAAGATAATTTGTTCTAGAAAACATCAAGAAAGTATTTGGTACGTAACATGCTCTTGATGAATGCTCTTAAGTTCTCTGTGGCTGGGCTGTAGAGAGTGGGGGTTGGGGGGAAGTCTCTGAGGGGGTGGCTGGAGGACTGGGCCTTTGATGGCCTCCTAGGCCATGTTTGGAATTTGAACTTTGTCCTAAGGGCAGTGGGGAGAATCTGAAGTTTACAGCACAGATTTGCATTTTGGAAAAATTTAATATTGGGATGTAGTCATGAAGTACTATAAAAATGAAAATATTTTATTTTGTAAGTTATTATGAAGATAAGACTGAATGAAAACAAATATGTGAACAAGGCAGCAACAAAAATTCTCCTCAGAAATGTACACTTTACATATTTTTTTCTTACACATAGAAAAATCCTGGTAGTCAAACAGGATCCTTAGGGATCCACGTATATACAGAGAATGTATTCCGACCACCAAACCATTACATAACTTGTTCATGATTTTTAAAAAAAATGTATGGGCATACCAGTTGTTGACATACCCACATGTGCAGAAAAATAAAAATCACATGCCTAGGAAATGGTCAGAAATTCTGCTTACAATCAAATTCAGTATTGAAACATTTGTGATTTTTATGTAAATTGTTATTTATTATATTCTGTGACTGCATTCAATAAATGTTTATTGAACCAATGTTTATGTACAAATCATTTTGTTTTTATACTAGAAATCATTTTATTATGTACATTTTACTTTTATACCTTTACACATTAATGGTTAAATCTTATTCTGATCATATGCTGTCTTATCACATAATATAAAATTGCATGTTTTCTGTTAGATTATTTATTCATTTTTATTTCATTGTGTAAGATATGCCCTCCAATAAATGTTGTTGACATTGCATTTTTTATGTGCCTGCATCATATTTCTCTTGATTAAAATTAGTACAACCCCCCTTACGACACGTAACTGCCAATATTTTTCAAAAGTATGGTCAGAGGACCAATTATGTAGGAAAAAAATCTAAGGAGGCAGGGAGTTCTTACTACAAAAGCAGATTCCTGAGCCCTACTCCACATTAAGGAATCAAAATGTTCTGGATATGGGTTCCTGGAAATTGCATTAAAAAAATTGTTTGAGTGATTGTGATGTGAATTCAAGTTAGAAATCCACTTCAGAATGTGTATGCACCTCTTTTCTGTTGAAATGAATAGAAGTGGACCGTTTCAGTGCCGCCATTTCTATAGGTATTATTTGACCCATAAAACAATATCCATGATAGAATATCTTGATTTCTCCTAAGTTAATCAGAAAAAGAATCTCACAAAGCATTGATGGATAAGCAGGTGCTGTTGTCTGACTGGATTTTCCAAAAATTCATATGTTGAAATCATAATGCCCTATATGATGGTATTAGGAAGTGGGACCTTTTGGAGGTGATTAGGTCATGATCTTAAGCTTCTTTAATTGTAGTACAATGCTGAAGGCAAGGAAAATCCTAGCAGAGTGTTGTTCCATGCATGGCCCTGGCACACAGCACCACATCTGGAGATGAGCTCCAAATGGCATGGAGTCTGGAAACATGGGGCCAATGACCTGCCAGAAAAAGATTCTTATGGAATCATAAAAGCTGTTTTATGTACTTGAAAGGCTCATTTTGTAGAAGAAGGATCACTAAGTATTTTTGTTTTTTTTCCCTGTTTGTTTCTGGAGAGCACAAATAGAATCAACTGAGTTTAATTCAACAAGCCCTAACTGATTCTCTCTTATATTCCAGGCATCGGTCTTGGAGTTTGGGGCTAAATGCACAAGCACTCACAGATCTCAGAGTTTAGTTGAGAAACAAACATGAAACTCCTTGTCAACTTCTTTTAAAGGTCCCGAGATGAATTTCCAAATTGCTTTCCTAAAGTACTACATCAAATTTCTCTCCCGCTAGAATTATATGACAGAGCTCTTTCAACACAGCTTTATAAAAACGTTGTGCATTAATTTTTTCCCCTAGTTTTACATGAAAATGGTGTATCAGTTTTTAATTTTCATTGTTGTTACTAGTATGATGAAATATTTTCTTTCTTTCTTTTTTCTAAAGATTTTATTTTTTTATCTGACAGAGAGAGACACAGCAAGAGAGGGAACACAAGCAGGGGGAGTGGAAGAGGGAGAATCAGGCTTCCCGCAGAGCAGGGAGCCCGCCCGATGCGGGCTTGATCCCAGGACCCTGGGATCATGATGTGAGCCAAAGGCAGATGCTTAATGACTGAGCCACCCAGGCACCCCAGTATGATGAAATATTTTCAAATATTTTAAAATAATTATCTGTTATGTGAATTGGTTGATTTTTATTATGTAAGGATGATTTCAGTTGTTGTTTTGTTTTGTGTGCTTTAAACAGATAACCAGTTCCCTCAGTGATGCTTATTGAAAATCCTTCCTTAAAAAAAAAAAACGAAAGAAAAAAGAAAAAGAAAATCCTTCCTTTCTTCAGTGATTTCCAATACTGCTCTTATTCTGAATAAAATTCACATATGTAACAAAGTTAGTTTCTGAATTATCAATTTGGTTTCATTGGTTTATGCTAATTGAGTTATGCTGATTTTACTATTTAGTTGGATAATTCTCTATTAGTTTTTTTTATGTTCCCTTGTTTGTTATTTCTTCTAGATAACTCAGAAAGAGCTTATTAATATATTTTTGTTTGAATTATATTAAGATTATAAACTAATTTTAGAAAAACATCTATATTTACAGTAGTATTTATATCCAAATATATGGCCAGTATTATAGCCAATTATATGGCTACTTTTTTTTGTAAATGGGTCACATCTAAATATTATTTTGCAATTTTTGTTTATTGCTATGAGTAAATCTGTTTGGCACTGTATTTTTAAGGAGCTGTGGGAAATGACATGGAGCACAATGCTTCTGCTACATTCTACCAGCAAGAACTAGATATTTGGGCTGGCCTAAATGCAAGGAAGTCTGGGAAATGTAGTTCTTGGCTGAGCAGCTGTTAGCTCTAAGAACTCTCCACTTCAGAAAGGGAGCAAAAGCCTGTGGTCAGCTAGATGTCTCTCCTACATGAATGTTGTTCTTTGTATTTGCATATTTATATGTATCTAGATATTTTACTGAATTACTTTATTATTTCTAATAATTTTCAATGAATTGTCACAAGTTTTATTATACACATTTATTGCATACAATTACATTATCATCAAAAGTATATAATTTAGGGCGCCTGGGTGGCTCAGTTGGTTAAGCGACTGCCTTCGGCTCAGGTCATGATCCTGGAGTCCCAGGATCGAGTCCCGCATCGGGCTCCCTGCTCGGCAGGGAGCCTGCTTCTCCCTCTGACCCTCCCCCCCTCTCATGTGCTCTCTGTCTCTCTCATTCTCTCTGTCTCAAATAAATAAATAAAATCTTTTAAAAAAAAAAGTTTATAATTTAGTCTTTTTCCCCCTCAATAGTTATATGTTTCATTTGTCTGATTATTATTAATAATAATAATAATAATAATTATTGCATTTTGGGATTTTACTGCAAATGTCTCTAGTAGTTAACAGTTGATTTTTTTTTTTAAAGATTTTATTTATTTATTTGACAGAGAGAGACACAGTGAGAACAGGATCACAAGGCAGGGGGAGAGGGAGAGGGAGAAACAGGCTTCCCGCGGAGCAGGGAGCCCGATACGGGGCTCTATCCCACCTGAGCCGAAGGCAGACGCTTAACGACTGAGCCACCCAGGCGCTCCGTTAGCAGTTGATTTGATTGGAGATGTGTATTCTTTATCAAACTGAGTCACACTTATATTTTCCAATACACCTGTTTATGTACATGTAAATGTATCGTGAGTTTAAACAGTAGAAAAATAGAATTTTAAATGTGTTTTAAAGGTTATTGGTGTACTTTTAAAAAAATTTATAAATTACCTTGATCAAGTTTAATAATAGATTTCCTAAAATCAACTCACTCATTTTTTGATATGAATACTGTTTTATTTTGATATCTAATATTGCCTTTTAAACAACTTTGAATCAAAATATCTTGTATTTTGTTTCATCCACTCTTCTCCAAACAACATTCACACATGTTACATTATTGGACTTATTTGTATTTAGTGTTGGAAAACAGCTCTCTGTCAGGAAGATGGGAATATACTGCTAAAATAATAATCACACAGTGAATCCAGAATTCAGACAATTATTCAAATTGTCACTTTCTTTTATGCATCTGCATATAGGTCTGGATAATTGCTAAATATTTGACCCATTTAGCTTATGAGTTGCATGTTTCCTTCAGCAGTTCAGTATTTTATGTTTGAGAAAAGATTGGATATTGAGGTACTATTTAGAAAGTTGAAGACATAAATTAATTACTAAAATTATATCTTTTAGATGATGAGGATTCTCAATAAGTACACTTTGCTGTCCATTGAATTGAATAAATGTACTAACTTGGCATCTAAACAATTGTTAATTTTAGTATAAGCTACATGGTTGTTAGTATGATTGGTGCTGCTATGGACTGGATTGTGTCCCCTCAAAAATTTACCTCGTAAAGCCAATGTGACCATATTTGTAGATGTAGCCTAGAAGGAGGTAATTAAGGGTAAATGAAATCATAAGGATGGGGCCTTGATGGGATAATATTGGTATTTTTTTTAAGATTTTATTTATTTGTTTGAGAGAAAGTGAGAGAGTAAGTGAGAGAGAGCACAAGCAAGAGGAAGGGGAGAGGGAGAAGTAGACTCCTTGCTCAATAGGGAGCTGGACCCAGGGCTCAATCCCAAGATTCTGGGATCGAGCCCTGCATCGGGCTCCCTGCTTGGTGGGAAGCCTGTTTCTCCCTCTTCCACTCCCCCTGCTTGTGTTCCCTCTCTCACCGTGTCTCTCAGTCAAATAAATAAATAAAATCTTAAGAAAATAAAAAAAAAGAAACAACACCAGAGCACTCTCTTTCTGTGCATGAAAAAGGAAGGGGTCAAGTAAGCACAAAATGAGAACCCAAAGTCCTCACCAGTCATCAACTCTGCCACCATTTTGATCTAGAACTTCTAGAAACCAAAGTCCTCACCAGCCATCAACTCTGCAGCCATTTTGATCTAGAACTTCCAGCCACCAAGACTGTGAGAAAATTAATTCCTATTGTTTAAGCGACCCATTCTGTGGTACTTGATTATGTTATCTTGACGGGCTAATACAGGTACTATCAAAGAATGAAATACTGTATTTTCTCTAAACAGAAAAATTACAAACAGAATCATCTCCAGGTTCTTGATTCACAGTAGAACATTATTTGTCCAATTTCTGTAAACCAGATGACATATTTTCTTGCAAGCTACAGTATATTTTAAAAAGAGAGAAAATATGTGCAAATATTTTCAGTTTCCTATTATGCTATGTTGTAATGTGTAACAGCACGTTACATCCTTCTGTTTATATAATCACATACATTTATTGGTAATGATGATACTTCAGAAATGTTGACATTCACTGATGGAGGACACATGTTCCAGAGACGAGGAAAGTTCAGAATGAAATTACTTAAATAAGCATTAAAATCAGTACATGATAATATTTCCAAAGGGGTTAATAAAATAAGGAAGTTAATGTGTTGATTGATAAGAAGGAAAATTAAATTGAGCCATCTGGCCATTCATGACAAAATATGATTTAGTAAAAATATTTAGTAAAGAGTTTATACCTGCTTGATAATAGTTATGATTGCATTTTTTAAAGATTTTATTTATTTATTTGAGAGAGAGCACACACGCATGCATGAGTGGGGGGAGGGGCAAAAGGAGAGGAGTGAGAGAATCTCAAGCAGACTTCTGTTGAGTGCAGAGCCCTACACAGGGCTCAGTCTAACGATACTGAGACCATGACCTGAGCCAAAATCAAAAGTTGGCCGCTCAGCTGACTGAGTTACCCAGGCGCCCCAGTGATTGTATCTTTTGAAACAGGTAGGAAATGCATGCATATTTACTTTATAATTCTCTACTATATGACTCTTGGAGTTGGGTGTTCTTATCTTTGATCCTCAGGTTTACCAAGCAGTATGAGTCAATAACATAAATAAAGCTTTTATTTTACATTGTGTAGATTTTACTTTGCATAAAATTTCAGATGGGCACACCTCACACCTAGGCCTTAGCTTTCCTTCTAGGTCTTAGCTTTCCCACTAGAAGGAGCCAGAGATCCTCAGAGAAATGACTGATTCCAGGATAGGGCTGGGAAAATACTAGATGATCTTGGAATATCTTGTTGGGTCAGGAATGTTGGAAATACATCAAATGAAAAGAAAAAACCCAGCAGTTTGAAAGCTGTGGGTCAGAAGAGACCATTGACCCAAAAGGGGATAATTTAACAATCAAAATAAAATATAATAGTAAAGAATTATAACCCATTGAATAAAAATTGGAAACCACGAGCTACTATAGGTATGAATAAATTGAATACTTGTCAAAAAACAGGACATTTACTTTCTACAAATACTAATTATGAAGGGAGAAGAATATAGAGGAGAAGCTTGGTAGTATCACCTTAATCAAGTGATAAAAATAACAGGACATTAGTAATGACACAAAACAAAATTGTGCACAGTCTTATAGAATAAAATGGAAATACCATCACATAGGTGTTACACCTGCTAGAAATGCAAACTCGAATCTAATCAAAAAAAAACACTAGATAAACCTACATTGAAAGGAATTCTACAAAAGTGCATGCTTGTAATCTCCAAAATGGAAGTTCCCTTCTGTTTCAATCCTTGTTTGGCATATTTCCTAATGTATCAATATGCATAACTGCCTTAGGAAGTCAAGTAAAATGCACTTGTAGTAAGGGTATTTGAGGAGCTATCTGCCTCAGAGCATGCCTCTGTCAATGTCCTTACTGAAGGCTTTAGTGGAGCTACTCAGGGTGGAACAGACTTTGTTAAATCTGTGATTTTTTGAAAAATATGGATTCTAAAATTGCTTTTAGGGATAAATCCTTGACGTTGGCTAAGGCAAGTAGAAAATCTGGCTACAGTGCAAGGATTCAGAAGGTCTGGTTTTCTTATCAAAAGTGCTATCCAAATTTTCCTCCCATCTCAATTTGCTAAAAGCTTCTGGCAACATAGGCATTAAGTCCTCTTTTATTTCCTATAATGGAAAGCTCTAGATGCCTTTGGCTATTTGGTTTCTGTGCCTCAGGGCGTTGGCTGTAAAATGAAAGTGATATTGATAGTACTTACTTCACAGAGTTCTTTGTGGACCATGAGAATAAAGTATGTGAATGAAAAGAGCTTTGGTGAGAAGTGGCACACTCAGATAAGTAAGATTAGTTGATAGAAGTCACTGAAAGTATTTCCACTTAAGTCTTTCCTGTTGAGGACATCAGTATCTTGATTTTAAGAGTTGGTCAGTATCTGATATCTGTATGGGATCTGTCTATAAAACTGGAAGAAAACAATGGAAGAATTTCTGGCTTTTTTGGATATGATTGCACATGCTCCACAGAATGAGAACTCGATTTACTTTAGTGAATTCAAAATAATAAATGAGTAATTGTATAGAATCAGGTAAAATGCTATGCCATGGGATTTTGAGCTTGTTTGCATTTCTTCCTTCTTGTCTTGGGTGAAGCCACTAAACAAAGAATAGCTGAGAATGCATGCTCTCTGTTCTGGTTCAGCCTGGATCATTCTGTTGCTTCTCCCTGTCTACCTTGCATTTCTCAAGGGCAATGCCAGTTTATACTGACCCTTTGCATCTTTTGATCAGAGCAATTAAAAATTACAAAACCAATTTCTCATTCTCTGCCTGCCATGGCTTAATTTGATTTTCAAGCAACAACATCTGTATTAATTATGTCGCAAAGGGGAAATTCATTCTGCTCCTACCCTGACACTAGTTTCTGTTAGCCTGAGAAAGCATTGGATCCTCTCTTTGCTTGAGTTGTCCTACAGCTCTATATTTTTTTGTGAATCTGCAGAATCTGTGATCCCACAAGTCTCTATACCATTCTGCCACAGGCTTTGGCTATAATCTGGTCATAGGAAGAGTATCTTCCTCATGAAGGGCCAGGCTAAAAAAAAAAATTCACCCTGGTGGAGGCATGCTACCACCATCACACTGCTCATTGTCATGACTTGAAGACATTTACTAGGTTACCAAGGCACAGAATTTAACTGCTGTTTTTTTTTTTCTTTATAATCCATATTATGAGGGCACAGTTTCACATATATTTATTTTGATTATAAATTGCCTTTAATATTATGGAGAACTTCATGGGTAAGGATAAGTAGGGGAGGGCAGTATTTCTCTCCAGAAAACATTTAAGGCAGTGAGAACATCCAAGTCACTAATACGGTTGGATAAACTAGCATTACTCACGCTGTCTCTTGGCATGGAGCAAATCATGTTTTTAAGTGTTTGAGTCAGGAAGACCATCCCCTATGAAGAGAGAGTGTTAAGATTAAGAAATGATACTCTTTAACTCTCCATGGTGCTTCACTGAATTTTTGGCTCATTACTTAGATTCTTCCCAATGTTGCAGCCATCATGCAATGATCATTGGATAAATGAGTAAGTTTTATGCAATCCTCTCTCATCCCCTTCATCCCCACAAGGAAACTTCATCTGATACCAAACCCAGTGTGGAGCCCAATGCAGGGCTTGAACTCACGACCCTGTGATCAAGATCTGAGCTGAGATCAAGAGTCCGACACTTCACCAACCAAGCCACCCTGGTGTCCCTAAAATAAGATTATTTTAAAATTATTATTTTAAAAATAAGATTTATTGGGGCACCTGGGTGGCTCAGTCATTAAACATCTGCCTTTGGCTCAGGTCATGATCCCAGGGTACTGGGATCAAGCCCCGCATCGGGCTCCCTACTCCACAGGAAGCCTGCTTCTCCCTCTCCCACTCCACCTGCTTGTGTTCCCTCTTTCATGTGTCTCTCTCTGTCAAATAAATAAGTTAAAAAAAATCTTTAAAA
Source organism: Neomonachus schauinslandi (assembly GCF_002201575.2). Lineage (NCBI taxonomy): Eukaryota > Metazoa > Chordata > Mammalia > Carnivora > Phocidae > Neomonachus > Neomonachus schauinslandi. The sequence continues at coordinate 16,080,452 of NC_058403.1, forward strand.
AAATAAGATTTATTTCAGCTTGAATGAATTCCACTGGGATGATTATAATATCTGAAAAACTTAAATGTTGAAAGGTTGAAACAGAGCAGGTAATGAGAAGACTTTGTTCCAAAGTTTACATAAGTGGTATTGATAAATCATAAATGAAAAAATTATTCTAAATAATGAGTGAGTGATAGAAAATTTTCTGTCAAGATTGCATTTGAAATGTCATAATAGAAACTTGGTAAGCAGGGACTGAACTGGAAAGCAGTTTATTTTTTCACAAATAAAAGCATGGAGGTGGGCATCCAGGTAAGCATGGTAACTTTCCGACATTTTCAGGTATCTCTGCTCCTCCCAGTCTTCTTGTCAGCCCTAAACGTGTGGCCTATAACCTCAAGCTTCTCTACCTCAGCATCTTGTGACAGTCCTTGTTCTGTCAAGCTCAAGGACTTCCCCTTAAATCTCATTGGCCAGAAGCATGACATGTGGCTCTCTTAGTGGCACAGATTTCTATAAAGCTAAGTATTTTAAACTGACCATGTTGTCATCTCATGGAAAAGTGGAATAAAAAAAGAAATGAAGAATGGATATTAGGCAGGACACTAGCAGTGTTGGTCCCAAATAACTAACTAGATCCTCATAAAGATAACAGTTAATGAGTTCCAGAATCTTTTTTGAATTCTGATTAGGGAAATATGTATCCCTTTTTACTCTTTATAAAGTAAATTTTCCGTAGATGAGATAGTGACAATGCACGATGATATTTATTTGTTAATCTCAGTAGCTTGTTTATAATGTGTGTAACCATTCATTTCTGACACACAAAAAACAAAGCACATTTAAGGGAAAAAAAAACTAAAAAATATGATAGAAAAAACTTTCCCTTACATTTAAGGAGAACTGATTTTTCAGGTCAACAGGGACCATAATATTCCAGAAAACATGAATAAAATTTGATTGATATTGCACATATCCTGCCTATTTATTAAACTTATAGGATAAAAAGAAAAAAAAATCTTCAGACACCCAGGCAAAAACACAAGACATCTTCAAGGAATAAAAATTTGTTTAGTTATATTGAGAACCAAAAGAAAATGAGCCATTGTCTAAAATGATATGGAGAAAATAAAGGAAGAATAAACAAAAAATGTCACAGGAGCCAAGTTACCATTCAAGCATGAAGCCAACAAGCAGACATTCTCTGACATGCTAAGAATAGTAGCTAGCACTCCCTGGGTACCTGCTCTGGGCTAAGCCCTTTCCAGCACACTTTATGGGTACTACCATACTAGATTCTCACAATAATCCCATGAAAGGGAGGGGGTGCAATATATCTCTATTTTACAGTTGAGGAAATTGAGGCAAGTTGTTTATTTAGTTTGTCCAAGATTTCACATCTCGTTAATAATAGAGCTTGGATTTGAACCCGGGTGGTTTGGCTAAAGAAACTGCATGCTTTCCACTACACCACACTGTGAAGAACCTGAAATAACTTACAGAATAATGAATGAAAGATCTCTTCTGAAAAAGTCAACAAATACACTAAGAAACCTGACAGGTGGTGAGGTTCAGCCAGTGAAAAGATTAATTATTGTGACAGAATAGAGTATCCCTCCGCACAACTAAAATGCTGGTATAGCAGTATATATACACCAACAAACCAACAAAAATGAGAGCAGACAGAAAGGAGGCAGACATGATGTTAACAGTTACGCTTTGCTTATCTCTTTCACTAGGGAGAAAATGGATTCTTAATTAAATTAAAATTAAGATTCTTAATTCAAATTAAAATACATTATTAAAGAGATGTACTCCATCTATTCACATTATTCATAATCTTTTTTTTTTTTTTCTTAAAAGAGTTTCATTGAGGGGCTTCCTGGGTGGCTCAGTCGGTTAAGCATCTGCCTTCAGCTCAGGTCATGATCCCAGGGTCCTGGGACCGAATGCCGCGTTGGGGTGGGGGGGGGGGTCCCTGCTCAGTGGGGATTCTGTTTCTCCCTTTCCCTCTGTCCCTCCTCCTGCTCGTGCTCTCTCTCTCTCATAAATAAATAAATAAAGCCTTAAAAAAAAGTTTCACTGAAGATTCTGGAATAACAAAGTACAGAATCATCAGTGGGAATGAACGATGAAAGTAGAGTGAAGACTGTGATCGCTGGGGGAAGGACATCAATGAAATTATTAGATGCATTATATTCATGGATATGTAAATAATCAGGAATTAAGGCAATACTGATGTTAGACCACATGACAGCCAGCTAGCTCAAATCTTCTAAAAATAAAATAAAGATAAAATAAAGACAACCTGCATTCATCCTTGGGAGAAGGGGACTGATGGTAGTGTTAGTAGATAAACTGATAAAGATGGAGCCAAGGGATTTACGTCAGCATGACAAGCACTCATCACTACTGGGTTCTTGGCAGCTAGAAAACAGAAAAAGCCATGCACGAGGGCTCAGCGGGGCCAGGAGGACGTGGTGGCGGAGGGAAAGCATGTTACCTGGATCTTTAGAAGGCAACTTGCAGGGATGCTCTGGAGCAGGCTTGAGGTTTCCCCGACTGGGGAAGTTGGGCCAGTCCCTGAAGGGGTGAATCCGTTGGTCACAGTTTATTCATGTTTTTCTGGTCACTTTTCAGATGCCTGACCTATGGCTCCTATCCTCACACCACCCCCCGAAATCTTAGTTACCTAGTTTCTTGGTGTTCCTCTGCAGCTGGAATCTACCCCATCTCATCATCTTGGCCCCCCAAATCTGTGGAACTGATATTGTTTCCTGCTTTGGGAGTGTAATGCCACAGACATATTGCGCTTTCATTTCAGCAAAGCATCTGATGAGATCTCTTCTGGTATCTGCCCCCCCGCCGCCCCCCAGTCTCCAACACTGAAACTTAGTGTGTTTTACAATTCCTTGTGGATGTATTTTCCAGTCATATTGGAATGATTTTAATCTTTCTGATAGCGACGATTAGTCCCATCGACTATTTTAATCTTTCTGATAGCGACGATTAGTCCCATCGACTGCCATTCCTGATCCCATCTAGGGCTCTGCTTGGATGAAAGGCTGCAGTGGACTATGATACATGTTTTGTCTAGTTTTTGTAGTTATTCATTTTAAGAATCAAGTTTTGTCATGTAATGAGACTCAAAAGATTTCAAGTTCTGTAGGCACCTTCCTGGTCAAATTTTAAAATTCCTAGGCAGTAATGCAGGAAGATAATTACAACAACCTTGTATCTTATTGGAGGAAAGACTTAGCCACTTACCCTCATGCATGATCTACCTAGGCTCGCAGCCCTCTGTCTGCCTTAGCAGCCCTCTCTCCCTGCCCCCGACCTCCCATCCAGGGAAAGAGACTAATCTGATGCAAATCTGGAGACTCGGACTGCATGCAGTTTTTAGTATGTGTGCGATCACGGTGTATAGCTTCAAGGTGAAGGGTCCAGGCTCTAGGATTTCTCATTGTCCTTTTCTTTTTTATATCATGTTGCAGAATTGTTAAGCTAAGTCAGGGATTCCTCTTAAATTTTGGTGGTCTTTCTTTGACTCTCATGCTGTGTATGTGTGGGTAAATAGACTCCAGCTGTATCTTTCTCTCCCATGCAGGTACCCCAGAGCCTGATGATCTCAATATTTCTAATGTGGTGGTCTTAGGGTAATGAGGATGCTTAGAAAGTTCCTTTCAGACTTAAAGCCTAAGCCAGGAGCTTCCATTTATGTTTTATTTTTTTAAAGATTTTTTTTTTAAATTTATGTATTTGAGAGAGAGAGAGGCAGAGCATAGGGAGAGGGAAAAGCAGACTCTATGCTGAGCACAGAACTGATGTGGGGCTCTATCCCATGACACTGAGATCATGACTTAGCCAAAATCAAGAGTTGGACACTTAACTGACTGAGCCAACCCAGGAGCTCCCACTTATCTTTTAACCAGGGTTATTAGTTAGAGATTCCAGCAACCAATAGCATGACACTCTTGCACCTGTTCTGTTTTGATCCTTGGCTATCCTACTTAATAACCATGTGGGAGAGATTGTTGGGAGTTACATAGGATTTAAGTATTCCTGGCCTCCTGTGTTGGTCAGGTTCTCCAGAGAAAGAGGAACAATAGGAGATTGCTTATGAGGAACTGGCTGATGCAATTATGGAGGCTGAGAAGTCCCATGATTTTCCATCTGCAAGTTGGAGACCCAGGACATTTGGTGATGTAATTCATTCTGTGGCAGAAAGGCCTGAGAACTGGGGAGGCTGACCGGTATACATCCTCGTCTGAGGGCAGGAGATGAGAAGGAACACTTCAGCTGAATGACTGAGAAACACACACACAAAATGGGGATTGATTCCTCCTTCCTCTGCCTTCTGTTCTATTAATGCCCACCTTACACTGGTGAGGGCAATCTACCTTCTGAATTCACTGATTCAAACGTTCGCGCCTGGGTGGCTCTGTCGGTTAAGCTCAGGTCATGATCTCAGAGTCCTGGGATCCAGCCCCCACCACCCCCTTGGCCTCAGGCTCCCTTCTTAATGGGGAGTCTGCTTCTGCCTCCCCCTCTCCCACACCACCCCCACTCATACTGGTTCTCGCTCACTCTCTCTCTCGAATAAATAAGTAAAATCGTAAAAAAAAAAAAAAGTTTAAAAAAATGTTCATCTCTTCTGGAAACACTCTCACAAAACACCCAGAGATAATGTTTAATCTGGGCACCCTGTGGCCAGCTGGGTTGACACATAAAGTAGCCATAATACCTCCTGACTGCAAAGTAATTGTAATACCATCAAAATTCCTCCCTGACCTCTAAAATACTTTAGACCCCTTAATGAGAAGTATGATATGCATTTATAGGCCTATGTCTATATTGGCTTTTGCCACCTGAGGACAGGTGTGTCATTCTTATATCTCAGGCAGCTGGTACTGTGCTTGTACACATACTCTTTATTTAATGAGTGATGACCTAATTCTAAGTATGTTATGTTGACAATATATTGTTCAGGTATTTAGAGCATTTTTAAAGATAGCATTTAATTGAGCATGTACTATATGTCTTAAAAAAGCATTACACTCATTTAGAGATAAGGAAATTGAGGCCCTATAAGGGGCTTGTCCAAGTTGAGAAGCAGAGTTGAGGTTCGCATGGGGGTACGTGCAACTCCAGAGCTAGCTCCTGGCAAAACACCACCGCCTCTAAGCTGGCTCAGGTACAGAGGGCAATTTCTAGTTCTCTTCCTTGCCCAGGCAACATTATCTCATGTGAATCAGTATCAGTTTTCCTGGCTCTGGGTAGCAACTTGGCTATTCTTGGTGATGAGATATTTTGGTCTGGTGACTGTCCTGAAGGCATACTCAACTAAAAAATATGCTCATCAATAATAAGTATCTCCCTTATCATGCTGTTTATTTACTAAAGCTTTGGAGTTAAAATGAGAGAGGAAAAGGGGGCAGGAAATCAAGAAATCTAAAGGATGCAAGGTAAGTAGAGACATTTGCAAGGAAGAAACTGACTTCCATCTTTCTATTAATATATTTTAAGATATATATTATATATACTAAGTAAATTATACTAACAGTGTTATATTAACTATATTATACTAAATACATTATATTAAATACATTAAATACATATAATGTAATATAATATAATTATATATAATAAGATATTGAATTATAATACACAATAAAAAAGAAATCTTTGTATCCTCAGTCTGGTCATTTTTGCACGGGAGGGGTCAAAAGCCAAGTCTCCCCAGGAGGAATTAAGTAATAATTACTGGGATATAAATACTGGAATACTGACTGGAATAGTCGAGGAAGAGGAAAAAAGCCAATTATGTCCTGTACTTTCCATTATATAGGATCTTAATCACAACTGGGCTTAGCAACTTTAGGATATTCCTCTCTATAGTTAGGATCAACTAATGGGATATAGAGAATTGGTTTTTATTGTTGCAAAAATATTGCTAATTTGACCAAGTCTTCTTAGTTTAATTTGAGTCGTTCTAAAGAAGCAGTGCAAGACAGTAGCAGAATTTTGTTATTATGTATTTATTTTGTTAATGATCGAGATAGGTTTGAATATCTTGTTTCAATCCTTCAAAGAGATTGCAGCAATTCATTAGATATAAAGTAATAAAACAAAATAAGGAAAAAAAGAAAATAATAATTTAGGCCCATAGAAAATAGAGTTAGAAGATACAAAGAACATAACAGGAAATGTCTGTGGAAGGATATAAACATGCTATAATTTCTAAATAGTTACTGAAATTAGGTCTACAGGTTTAGCTTTCTGAGCTCTCTGGCAGTCAAAGAAGAAAAAAGAAAATAGATTCGTTTCGAATTTTATATTGTCCAGGAAAAAGCATTCGTTTAGTTGTTGCTAGTATGAAAACCTTATCTAAGCCTTATTGTTTGTGCATGTTCTCAGAGATTTCTCAGTGAATGCTTATGATGTACAATGTGCAGCCACTTGTGCTCAGGTGCTCCCCAGGGGTTCTTCCCTCTTCTAGGAAGATTTCCCTAAACCAAATGTTCACACCTCTGGGTACCATGGAACACAGCACAAATGGGTCATGGCCATCAAGTCCCATTTGGGATCATGTTGACAGAAACTTTTCATCCTGAGATAAGGAAACCAAGGTTGATCTTTGTCTTCCTGTTGTTCCTTTTCTCCTGGAGTTCTAGATAATTATGAGCTACAGTATGCCCCATCCTGCTGCAGTTGCAATGTGATGAAATTTTGCCTATTGACTGCCATCCTCAAATGTATGACTTTTGTGAACTGGGATTATTTTTGTTCCTTCCAGGGAACACTTCATATTTGAAATCTCTTTAAAGCTAGAAAACATAGCAAAAAGAAGCAATCTAGTCCTAAAATATACAAAATTTTCTTGGGGCGCAGGAAGAAGACAGGAAAATATGTCCCAAAACAAAACTCAATTTTCCTTGTCACATACCAGAGAAAGGTATCTTTTTTTTTACAGGTGGGCAATTAGATTATAGGAATTCCAGGGCATCAAGAATCACCCCCCTCCAAAAAAAAATCCTTTTAATTCTAAAATATTTCTTCTCCTCAGTAGCTGAGGGTTCAATTATTTTCAATTTATATTTCATTGGCCTTCAAATCATTAACACCTTAGTGTGGAAATATTGTTCAACCAGTGAATTTGCTCAGAAAATAACTTGGGTATAATGAAAGACAAATGACATATTAAATATATTTTGGTTGGGAAGAAGTTGGAAAAAGAAGATTTAGAATCCAGCTTATTGCATAATAGTTGAACCCTCAATTACATGAAAGCTCAGCCAGGGGTCTGATTAGTATGTGATTCAATGTCAGATGTATGAATGGTGAAAATTGTGATTACTTCATATCTCTTGTAAGACCAAACTTATAAACACATTTGAGAATTTTGGACCATCCCTAAGCATTTTTAGATGTCCTTATAAGAGAACACTTATTTTTTTATTTTTAACTAGAGTTAGAAGTCAATTAAAGAAACAAATGGTAGAGTGTATGACCTTACGTTATATATAAGTTAAGTATATTGTTGGCCTTAAGTCAAAAGTCACTTTTCTAAAAATACGTATAATATAAATCCTTTCTCCAAAAAACACAACAAAAAACCTTTAAAATAATGTGCTAAATTATATTAATTTTACTTGGTCTAAAAATGACTTATTTTACCTCTCTGTTCAGGAATATCTAATAAGTACAGTGAGTTACACATAGTAGATCCTCATTTATGTATTCAAAATAAGGATAGGCTTCCATACTACTTTTCTGTCTCCTTTAATAGTAAACTGTATCATACGAAAAATCTATCCTGTATGGAACATGGCTGATTGTTGACAGTCACATACACACACACACACACCCACCCACACACACACACACACCCACATTTCACCTAAAGATCTAATCATCTGTAGGCTGCCTATATAATACAGAAATTCATGACATTGTATGTGCATGATAAATGTAAATTAAACAGTTTTCCCACAGTAAGTTGTATAGTCATCTGGCTTTGGTAACTTTGATAACCACTGAATGGGAATAAAACAAGATTTCAAAAGTGGAAATATGTGCAATTTTGAGAGAAGCTAAGAAACACAATTTCTTTTTCCCTTTAGCAGGCCCACAGCCAAGCCATTGAGAGACAAGCCCTTGGGAAACAAATTAGCTCACATACCTCAAGTGCTCCTGGAGCTTTCCCACAGTACCTCTTGGCCAGTGCTTGGACAAGGTAATTTACCATATCTCTGAGTGTCGCACTCCCAAGGGCACATTCATCTTGCCTTCCCAGAAGCAGGTTGAGGTCTGGAGTTTCATGTTTATGATCATCAAGTATATTTTGGCTAGCAGAATGAGAGACGCAATTGTGTTTTCAGTAAACTCATCCATTACCTTGACTTCAGAGCTATTGAATTCATACTACTTGATGAAAATAATCAACTTCAAATGAGAGACAAACCTAAAATACGGTTATACCATCAGAGGTCTACCTGTGACGGGAAATAAAAATCAAATCATCTGGGCATTGCCAAGTAAAATGAGAGTTAGTAAAAAAGAAATATGTAATTTTAGAGTCATCATATATGATGAAATACTGGAAGGGATCTCTTTATTTAGGTTTGTGTTAGTACCAACCGGACTGTCTTTTCAAAATCTGTGAATCTCATTAGTGGAAGGATGAAAGTAGCCTGCAGGGCATTTATGGAAGATTTTGGAAGCTGGTGTAGTGTTTGAAGAATTTACATACACCTATGAATGTTTTGGGGAAATTGTTGATCAAAGGCATCTAAAATGTGAACCCCCAAAGAGAGAAATGAATAAAATTATTTAAAAGTTTGGTCATGAAGAAAGTGGGGAAAAATTAACTAGGTAAGAAGTATTTATTGATAAAATAACTTTTAAAAGTATAATATGCATATTTTTAAAATCATGTTCCATCTAAACTTACTAAAACTGGAAATAGAATAAGAGAAATATAATAAAATATTAGTTATAGACCACAACACTCTTTTTAGTATTAGAACTTTTCTTTTTCCCAATGTACTCTCCATTTAGGGAATTCATGGCTGCCACTCTGTACTTAGAAATCTACTCCTTTTTTCTCCTAATCCATTATATGTAGTTGAACTATATATGTCAAAACACATATTTACAGAAATGATTGTATTGTAGGCAAAAGAGTGACCTGCAATGTTGTATTTTATTTTTTTTTTCTGGCACAAACAACTACTTCATGATAGATACAATCACTTCTTATATCTTACTTTCCTGCTTTTTCTCTCACTTTGAATTATTTTTTCTTGTATTTCTGATGACATTACCTTTTACATTTTAATTATTGGATTGTTCATCACGCATGGTTGCTCTGATCTTGGTCATTATGATCTCAAATAAGGGAAGTTAAAATGGATTTTTGGGGTGCCCATGGCAGCTCTGGAATAATCACTAAGGGTATTAGTGGAAGTGGAAAAAATCAGAGGTTAAGGCAGGCTCTAGATTTATGATTTATGTACCTGTTTTGGAGATTCTGATCCATGGCAGAAAAGCAGTGAAATATAAACCTTGGTCTTGGTGGAGAGAGGGGGGTGGGGAGGGAGAGGGAGGGAGAAAGACGGAAGAGGCAGTGGGTGAAGGTTTAAGCATGAATTAGAAAACAAACAATTTTAAATTTAAAGTAAAAATACGTTCAGATAATTTTTGAGCAAAATCTAATAATTTAGTAAATTGAACTGAAACATTTGCAGTAAAAAATCTACAGTGATAGGCTGAATATTTGATTTCTTCCAAGTCAAGCAAATCAAATAGGACATGAAAGCCAACAAATAAGGAATGACCTGAAAATCTATTTTTAGAGTAGTGTAATACCGCTGAGTTTGTACCTTGCCAATATAGGGTTCTAGTACGTCTCATTCTACTTTAGGACATCTGCATCCATGTCATCAAGAAGACAATATAGCAGTATTGTCTCAAAGGATTAGTGTAATTGTATTAGTTTTTATTTAGTCACATTTTTGGCTTTTCTCACATTTGATTTTTTTGGATAAAATTTCTTTCAATATAAATCATACTAAGTTATTCTTTGGATGGCAATGACAAGAAACTTGAATTGTGTTGAGTGCGGCACAATGTCACGTAACACCTCATCCTTAAAAAGACAATCCCGGTTCAGGTCTTCAGTCTTTCTTGCTTTGTTCATTGCAGTCACTGGGCTCTTTTTTATCCATGCATCCTCTTTCCCCTCCACTGGCTGCCATATTGATTTTTCAAGTGTAAATTTAATTATGTCACTCTCCTTGAGAAAGTTTTTAAGTGATAGCTTATAATCCACAAGATAATAGGACAACTTAGATTGGTATGCAAGGCCCTTCAGGGCTCAGCTCATCTGCCTCCATTCTCTTGATCCTCTCCACATTGGCTGTGCCCCAAACACATCATGTCATGCTATTTCCTTGGCCAGGGCAGCTCTGTATCTTTGCTGTTCCATTATCTCCTACTCTCCCTTCAAGTTCAAATGTTAACTTTTCCAATTCACTGAGAAATACCGTTAAGCACTCCCTTTTCTCTCCCTGGCACCCCATATGTAACCCAATGAGAAGACCAGTTATTATTGTTTTGAATGTCTTGCTAATACAGCACTTTCATATAAAGGCCCTTTAACAATTGCTTGCTGAAAGAAAGAATGGGTGACAAAACATATAGGTGTTCTGTAAACATCAAGGGCATGGGACGTTTTATTGCTGTCTTCCACCAGGCTACTGAAAACCTTTGAGATCACACACATAATACAATGGATATCCTCCTATGGCCAGAAATTCTACGACCAGATCTTGTCCTACAGTGGAAAGGCCTCTGAAGAACAGGTTAATCTCCCATTTGTGGATTATCCACGGATGGTGCACTTTGGTTTGAAAACATTTGAAAACTTAATGTAACCCCTTTATTATATGCATGATGGAAATCAAGCCCAGAGATGAAGACAATTTCCTAGAACAGCTTAAATGAGAGGAGGGATAGGACTCAATCAAACTGTCCAGATACCCAGTCAGATAATCCTTATAACATATAGCAAGCTCTTTAGTGTGCAAACCACCCAACCAACCAAAACAAAACAAAAAACAAAAACCCAAATCCACCAATAGTTCTTTTATTATTTTTATTCACTTTGTTTACTTATCTATTTATTTATTGTTATTAAATACCTACTATCACTATGTTCAAGACATCATGCTAGGTGTTATGGGTACAGAGGCAGATTGCCTGCGGATTCTGCTCTTCAAGTATTCACGCTTCAGTTCTTACCTGTCTCCTTTTTCTCCCCTTACCATTTATCCTTCCTTTCTACCTAAGGAGCCTCTGTCTGAGGGGACTTTGGCTAAATTCTCTAAGTGAATTAAGTGATGGAGGAGAACAAACATGGGACTGGGCATTGTAGTCCAGACTCTACCTCTAAGATTTGAGGCCCTAATAGTCACTTCACCTTTCTGAGCGTTGGTTCATAAATCTAAGTAGTCACAGTGATCTCTACTCTGCCTCTGCATAAGCCATTTTGAGAAGCAAATGATGGATATGCTGCATTTCGAAGCCATTGACTTTGGAGCCAGGATAGTTGGTTTGAATCTCTGCTCGATTACTTATTAGGTGTGTGACTGTGTCTCCTCATGTTCAAAATGGGAGTTATATTATCCACCTTAACTTGTTAGGGTTAGCAATATTGTAAGTAGAGATAAAGGTCTGACATTTAAGACGTTATTGATTAATATAAGTCTTGTTATTTTCAGATATGTTTAGGGGTACTTCATGCATCTGAAATTTCTGTAAACACTTAAGAAATTATTTCCCCCAGACACATGCTAACTAAAGCATGCCATTTATGAGATGATTGGTATGCTGGTGGTGTTAGGATGTTTCCCATAATTCCACACCTTTGCTACAAAGATCAGCAAGGATGCTGTTTATCCAACAATGGCTGGGAGCTTGAGGCTATGTGACATGAGAGCTACTCTGGAGTAAATTGTCATGTTCAAAAAATAAAGAATGAGTCAGACCATGCCTAATTGTACAGGAAAGAGATTAGTTGCAGCAGAAAACATGTGGAGTTAATTTGGTTAGAAAGGAAATATTAACATCTTGAATTCCACAAAGACTCCTACCCTTGGAGTTTGTTGGATGATTTACAGAGCTCCGTTATAGATCTTCATAAATGCAGTGGGTACATAATAAAAGGGCAAATCAAGGATTTCTATTGTTACAGTGAACGTTTGTGTTTTGTATACATTCAAAACCTTATCCCACATATGTAGCCTTTACTGATACAGAGCCTAGGGATTCTTGAGGGAATTGAAACAAGAAGTGATTTTACATAATGTTCTTTCGAGTTCCATTTTGGCTAAATTTTGAAATCTGATTTTTAGAATAATGTATATTTGGAATGAATAGTATGTTTCTACAATATGGAAGTCAGCTGTAGCTGGAATAAATGGATCCTTCACTAATTTAAGGTCCCCACTGACCACTAATTTTTTTGTCATTCAGAGCTTGAAATTTGCTTTTTGTAATAGTTCCTGAAATTTCAATGATTTTTCATAGTTAGAGAGATCGTTGTCTTCATCATTTGTATTTTCTTTCATGTTTGACACAGGAAAAATAGAATTTGTTTCTATCTAATTCTATCTGTAGACTTCTCCCCCAAACCTCTGTTTTACTCTGCTTTTTGCTTTTTGCTTTGGGACTTTTCTTTCTTTCAAAACTTAGATAGAAGTCATCCTTCCTCAGATACATCATCAGCATTTTTTAAAAGAAACTTCTGCGGGTGATTGTAAAAGGATCCTTAAGGACACAATACTGGAACAGATAAATAAATTAGGATCTTAGAGATAACCGAATCAGGACCATTCTGCTATAATTTAGGTCATCTCTAAAACTAGTTACATTACAAAAATTATCTAATTTATCTTACACTTCCCAAATAGTTTTCTACATTATCTTTAGACCTTAGCATGTAGATCCAGGGTAATTAGATCTTTTGCTGGATTTTTAAAAAATACAGTCTTTAAGAATACATTTTTCAGTTGCAAAATGCTTCCTTACAAACATTTTGAAATTAATTTGTTATAATCAAAAAATGTATATTTTTAAAGCATTAAAAGTATAGACTGATATTTTTTTCTTAAGTTCCTGAAGTTTAAAATCTAAAAATCTTAGAAAAGTGAATTTCAATTGCACTGTGCAATGATATTGCATATATATATATATATATATACATATGATATGCAACTATATATTCATACTATATACATACACACAGGTATACAAATGATTTGGAAATTTTCACAATCCAAAATAAATAGTTTTACATTTATATTTATGTCAATTACAATAATTTTGCTTTACTCTGAATTCTCAAGTTAAACCTTAAAAATTGTTACTTATTGGGGCGCCTGAGTGGCTCAGTCGGTTAAGCATCTGCCTTCGGCTTAGGTCATAATCCCAGTGATGTGGGAGAGCTAGGTTCTTGTCTTGTGGAGTCAAAGAATGAATCTCGAGGACAACAGCGTGAGTAAAGCGATAAAGTTTATTAAGTGAAGTTACAGAAAAAGCTAAGAGTGAAAGGGGTCCCGACAGGGTTGCCCATGAGGGCCTTTAGGGTTGGTCTTCTATAGAAAGCTAACCAGGGAACTTAAATCCTTTTAACATTTCTACTGATATTACCATTGAGCAAGGACTAGTGATAACACCATCAATGGCTTACTTCTTTTTTAGGGTCTGGTTATTCCTTGTTGGTCACAGGTGATTATCATAAAGACAAACACCCCACACGACCCACCCCACATGCCTAGGGTAAGGTGGTCCTAGGGTAGGGTGGTCTGATTTGTCCCCTTATCTCTGGTTTCCCACACCTCCACATTTTTGGGATTTCTGTGAGCCTGATCACGTAGCCCCCTGTCTATCTCTCCCTACCTAGTCTCACCTGTCCCTTGCTCACCAGGGTCCTGGGATCGAGGCCTGCATTGGGCTCTCTGCTCAGCAGGGAGCCTGCTTCTCCCTCTCCCTCTGCCTGCTGCTTCCCCTGCTTGTGCTCTCTCACTCTCTTAAATAAATAAATAAATAAATAAATAAATAAAATCTTTAAAAATTGTTACTTTTTATTAGTGCTTATGAATCAGGCTCAGGCTTATCCCTGTAAACCCAGCCTCGGGGACAAAGTAATTCAAGGTCCTACAGCTTCTGAAAGGCAGAGCAAGGATTACATTAACTCCTTGACCTTAATCATGACACAATTTTTTTGTTGTTTGTTTTGTTTTTACACAAAGTGCCTTATCTTAATCAAAGGGGTGTAACAGAAAACACTTTTAGGAACTCAAAAACAGGAGCAATAAGTCCAAACGGTTTATATCAATAATACATAATGAACAGTAAATATAGCTATTCCTCATTTTAAGCAAAGGGTATTACTTCATGAAACAGAAAAACTGGGTTGAGATGAATACTTTCACAGTTGGAATCATTGTTGGTATATCTCAGATGGCCATTAGGATCTAGGCAGAAAAACCAAACTATGTTAGGTTAATTGATACAGGAAAATGGTTAAAGCTGCAAGTGAGGCCACCCAGAAATTAACGACAGCAGGAAGCTGTTGTCACCCTCGGGCTGGAAGGGCAATAGAAACAGGTGGCGTTACCAGAGTCCAGAAGTCAGGGCTGCCTCACAGCTGGGGCATTCGTGACGGATTTCTATTTTCCGTCGCGGAGGCTGCAGCCTCCGAGGAACCAACTACAACCAGAGACACCACAGGAGCACAGAGAACAGGGAAGAGCCTGCTTCTCCTTCCTCTACCATTCATCACTTGTTCCAGTCTCCCACAGCAGCCCCCACCTGGAAGCCAGAGGGCGAGGGCTCCCCGCCCCCACCCAATGGGGTTTCCTGTAAAATGCAGCAAAACCGAAGGAAGGATATGGATCTCAGAGAAGACGGTCCAGCTATCCTCCCTCCTTCTCAACCCACCAGGTGTAATGGGATGGTTTTGGATAAATCATTGAGCTACTATGAAACTGCTTCCTTATGTAGAAAAAAAATACTACTTGCTATTTGTGCCTCTCAGGATGATTGAGAGAAGTAAATGTGATGGTGAGTTTGAATTATTCATCTATATAAGGCCTGATATAAATACAAAATACAAACTTTTACTATGTTTGTATGCAACAAACATAAAAATTCTTGCTCTATTGATAAATTAGCTATAGCAATAATTTCCAGTGCAACACACACACACACACACACCCCTGAGGTGCCTTTCCAAGCCATGTGACTGGGGAAAGCTTTATAGTAATTGTAGAAAGATATAATTAACTCTGATTAATGTTGGAATTTAAGATTTTATATAATTATACGTTTATATATGTTAAAGTAATCAAACAAGGAAGCAATTAGACTGAAGTGGTTCTTATGCCTTAGTAGCCCATGTAAGCAAACCAAAACCTAAGCCAGGGTCAATGCGCTGGATTCTGAGACAATGAAACTTAGAAAAAATAATCACAAACGGTGAAATAGGTTTTCCCAAATGAGACAAAGGCTTAAGCTATAGCCAATCAAATCATTTCCTTGCTTTGCTTCAGTTTCTTCTGAAAAAAACCTTGTCTTTGGCTCCCATCAGTGGAATGCTCCTAGCTCCCTTTGGTTCGGTGCTGGCTTATTCGAATCAATGTATGCTCAAATAAACTTTCAAAAATTTTAATGTGCCTCACTTTCTCTTTTACCATATATAAAAGATATATGGAAATACATTTGACAAAAGATAAAGTAAAAAAAATATAAAACTACATGTATACATGTATTTTTACTTTGACACCTAATATGAGGGTCCTATTTGATACAATATACTAATTTAATATTAATATTTTGGGGGAGATATTGTTTTTTTTAAATGACATGTAAATTTTGATATCCCAATTGGATTAAGTTAAACCTTCTTTGAGAACATATTAATACTGTGGAAACACTTCCTGGATAATTTATACTGGCCCTGTGTAGGCAAAAGTCCAAAATGCATAAAAAAGATGTGTTCTTTAGGTTGATAATGTCGCTTTTGTATTTAATGAGAACTTTAAATGCATTTTTACATAGAATCGCAGGACCCTCTAGTAATATCAAATTATATCCACAATGAATTATAAATACTATTTGTACTTAAGTTAAAATCAAATGTCATAAAGTAACTTTTCTCTTTTAAACAGAATTAAATAAATTTGAACATGCAGTAACACTTTTAAAGCAAAGAAACAGCTTACAATGCCTTCATAATGCCCGATCTAGCACTAAACCCGACTCTTGCAGAAGAGCCAAAATGTCAGTGTTGCGGCTCACTCCAGTACAAGCTAAAGTGATACTTTTTTTTTACCAGAAATGTATTGGCAAGAAGACCGTGGTTGGGGAGAGAAGTCCCAGAGATGGCCAAGCCAGGTAAACAAACAAAAAAAAAAACCAAGTAAAAAGAAAATAGAAATTCAAGGATACCACGGTACCAGAGAAATTTATTTCTGATAGTTCTGGAGACTGGGAATCTGAGATCAGGGTACTAGCCTGGGTAGGTTCTGATGAGAGCCCTCCTCTGGGTTATAGACCTCTTGAATCCTCACATGGTAGAAAGCGTGAGAGAGCTCTTTGGGGTCCCTCTTATAAGGGCACTAAACCCATTCATGAAGCCTCCACACTCACAAACTAGTCACCTCCCAAAGGCCCCATCTCTTATACCAGCATCCTGGGGGGGGGGGTAAAATTTCAACACATGCAATTTGAGGTGACACAAGAGTCTATTGCACAGTCTGTGGTACTTGTTATATCAGTTTGGAACTGAATAATGGGTAGATGTTCGAGGAGTTTTGAAGTGCATGCTAGAAAAAGCCTGGATTATTATGAGCAGAATGTTGGTAGAAATACGGATATTAAACACCATTCTTGTGAAGTCTTGGGGAAAAAAAGTGAGGAATAGGTTATTAGAAATTTCAGGAAAAGTGATCCTTGTTCTAAATTGGCAAGGAACTTGGCTGAATTGTGATCAAGTGTTTTGCAGAAAGTAGAAGCCATAAAATTGGATGGTTAGCAGAGGAGATTTCTAAGCAAGTATTGAAGGTGCAGCTTGGATCTTCCTTACCGCTTATAGTAAGATGCGAAAGAAGAGAGATGACTTGTGGAAAAAAATTGTTAGGCAAAAAGGGACCAGAACTTGGAAATTTGGAACACTCTCAATCTATAAATATTCAAAAAATGAGAAGGCTTGTTCTGAGAACACTAAGGGTGTGGCCAAACAACCATTTGATAGAGCGATTATGTGTGTGACTCATGGACTTACTCAGCCATCTCGGTAAGAAGCCAGGAATAGAGATGGGATTATACTGGTTCAGTCACCGCCAGTTGGGGTTGAAGCGGACAGAAAATGTGAGACAAAATGAAGGAAAGCCATTGGACTTTTTAGATCCTACAGGATTGGACCAAAGAGTTATTTGACTGTGGATGTGCACTATTCTTCAAAAAAGGGAAGAGTGACCCTAAAGGAAATTTGGAGATCATCAAGTCTGTCCTCTGAGTTTCAAAGGGTGGGACCAGTGCTTCAGTATTAACAGGCCACATGGCCTTTAATTGCAGCCTTTGGGGTTGGACCACCCTGCAAACCCTTGGAGGTGGGGCTTCCATAGAGCTTTGAGGGCATGCCCCCACAAGGCAGAGACCCCAGCAACTAACCCCTGGCCCCATGGTTTCTGTAGATAACACCACTGCCCCAGTGGCTTGGGAGAACTGGGTATTTAGCCAAAATGGGTTGTTCTTAAGCCTTAGGATCTAATGGAATTTACCTTGTAAGGTTTTGGACTTACTTGAGACCTATCACCTCATTTTTCTTTCCAGTTTCTCCCTTTTGAAATGGGAATGTCTATCCTTTACCTGTCTCACCACTGTATTTTGGAGGCACATAACTTGTCTGCTTTCACATGTTCACAACTGAAGACATATTTTGCTTCAGGATGAATCCTACCTTGAGTCTCATCCATACCTGATTTAGGTGATATTTTGACAGCAATTTGGACTTTAGACTTCAGAATTGATACTGCAATCAATTAAGTTGTTGGGAGCTGTTAGGGTGGAATGAATATATTTTCTGTGCGAGAAAGACATGAATTTTGGGGGACAGGAATAAAATGTTATGTCATAGATTGTGTTTCCCCAAATTCATATGTTGAAGCCTTAATTTCCAATGTGACTATATTTGGAGATAGGGTTTTCAAAAGGTAATTAAGGATAAATGTGGACATATGTCACCAGTAAGATTGTTGGTTTTATAAGAAGAGGAAGAGTCAGAGTTCTTTTTCTGTCGTGTGAGGACACAATGAGAAGGCAGCCGTCTGTAAGCCAGGAAGAAATCTCTTCCCAGAGCTCGAATCAGCCAGAACTTCAATCGCAGAATTAAAAGCTCCAGAACTTTGAGAAAATAAATTTCTGTTGTTTAAGCCACCCAATCTAAGGTACTTGCTATGGCAACCTGAGCTGACTAATACAGCCTCCCAGAGTGCCAACCTGCTTTGGAACATGACATGAACAGACAAAAAGTTATATTGTTTTAAGCCAGTAAAAATAGGAATTGTTTGCTAAGGCCGGCAAACTGCTCTGACGAATACAGTAACAGAAGAAAATATATGGAAAGAGAATTAACGAAAGGACACATGGTAACTGCCAGAAAGCTAGAATGAAACAGTCATTTACCATATGAAGCAAGAGATTTACCATAGGATTTAAACATGTAGAATATTATCACGCAGTTTCTTTGACAAAGAAGGTAGTTATAATGTTTCCTCATTGAATTCTGTGAGGAAAGAAATTTGTTTTTTAATTTAGAAATTCTTCAATGAGAATGTCCTACTCATGTGAAAGCCTGAACCAGATTTAGCAATTATGGGTTATAGGACAGTACCAGCTTGTTTTTTCATAGATGTCAAAACAAAAAATGTAGAATAAATTATGAACAGAAGGATGTATCCTAGCAGGCAGATTTCTGGTTTGGGGAATGAAACAGAGGTGGAAGAGTAACAGTCGGCTGAGACACAGCGTACAAATTGTTATTTGAGGTCAGTGCCTGATAAAGAAAGTCAGTTTCAATCACGGCCACAGTCTTGAATTGGAAAGTTTGTTTTATATCCCAAATAAAAGAGTATATTTTCAATAGTTTTAAAGAGAGGGAATATGCATGACATAGTTGCAGCATTACTTATCTGTTCCCATATTAACATTTTGCTAGAGAAAAACTTGTTTTGTTCATTAGTCTTAATAGGTGAGGCTATGCAAATATGCCCCAAATCTAGAGTAGCAAATATGCTCTCAAATCTTAGTGATTGTACAAATCCAAGTTTGGTAGGCAGAATAGTGGCCCTTCAAGATGTCCATATTCTAATTCCCAAAACCTGTTGTATATGTTAACATGGCGGAAGGGAATCTTCAGATATGATTAAGTGAAGACTCTTGATATGGAAAGATTATCCAGGACTAATCATGAGAGTCCTTATAGGAGAGAGGCAGGAGGGTCAGAGTCAAGAAAGAGATGTGATGAGAGAAGCAGAAGGTGGGGTGAGGTGACCATGAGCTAAGAAACATGGGCAGCCTCTAGAAGCTGGAAAAAGCAAGGAATGAATTGTCCCCTAACGTCTTCAGAAGGAGTGCAGATGGACCAACATCTTGATTTTAGTTCTGTGAGAACCATTTAGATGTCTGGCCTCCAGAGCTGTTAGATAATTTTATTTTTTAAGCCATGAGGATTTATGGCAATTTGTTACAGCAGCAATAAGACACTAATATAGCACGTTTATTCCCTTCAACATCACAGTACAATTGCAGCTCTGTTTTTCCCTTAGCAGTGATTCAGGGATGCTGAGGCTCTTCACATCAGTAGCTGAGTCATATGAGCAGATTTTCAGTTTGCTGCAGAAAGCAGGAGAGGACTGACTGATTCCATAGGAGGTTTTTATGAGCCAAAATTACCTTATATAAATTTCTTCCACCTTCTACTGACTGGAATTCAGTCATATGTCCCCAGTATAATCACGAGAGAGTCTGGAAACATAGCTGGTGCACAAAAGAGGGACCTATTTAGTGAATACATAGACTTTTTTTTAGCAGTCATGTATAAAACCCTTTCTTCTCCAAATCCTTTAATGATTGCCATATATCTTCTTAAATTTAATGTTGGAAGGGAGGTAGCTGAAACCAATAAGAATATTGCTCCTTTGGACAAAATTTATTATTTCCTCTCTAGATTTTCATAGAATTTTTTTTATATTTCCCTCATAATTCATTTTTATCAAAGAATTATTTTAGAAAGAGTATACTTTATAGGTGTTTGTATAGAACATAGTAAATGCTTCAAATTGAGTTATGTTACTATTGATATGATATACATATTATATCAATTTGTAGTTTTTAATCTGGAAAAGATTTTCTTCAGTTATTTCAGATTATTGCTTCTTTTTCTTGCTTTTGTTTCTAAATCAGGGTCACTTACATTTCTTAAAACCAATCTTTGTTCCCTTACTCTTGTAAAATCTTTTATCATTCGATCTTTGTCATGCTTTTTCTCTGCTTTCTGCAATAATTTCTCAAATTTATTCTCAGAATCATATTTTCTGCAATGCCAGTTGTATTGACTTAAAGAAATATAGATGTTAAATTTACAGTTGAACCTGGAGTACATATTATCAGTCATGTTTACTTCATGTCATAAGTGAACTACAGAACTAATAAATAATTTATGGTGTTTATATGAGGATAAAATTAGATAGTGTATGTTAGATATTTAAAGATGAGCCTTCAAGCTCAGAATGGCTGTTGACTCAAATATTATGCACTTGGGAATATGACAATTGTTGATTTTTTTTCTAGGGATAGTGACACAAAGATAAGTAGGACCCTATCCCTATCTTTGGAGTGTAAGAAGAAATGGCAATTTGAAGAGATACAATTGGAAGGACATCATATGTGTTTGGTGTTTGAGTTGACACACAATGTTCATTAGTTTCAAGTGTACAACAAGAGAAGATTTTTATGCTGCATATATTCATTATCTCAAAAAGTCATGTGTTAGTGTTGAATTTATAGATAATAATGTGTCCTGGGTTTTTCAAAACTCCTTAGCTGGAAACTGTACAAAAATTAGTCTCTAATAGCAGCTGAAGAGTTTCAATTTGAGTAAAAACTGAACACTTAACTTCTAATTCATTGTTATAACTTGAGAACCATTTTAATGTTCAATCTCCAGTTTTGTTATTTCAGCATTTGTGGGTCACTGGATTTCTTAAAACATTAAAGCAGGTCTCCTGTTATTTTTACTAATTATGATTTAATACAATTGGCAAACTACAAAGTCTAGTTCAGCATATCTAAAATTAGGTGACCCTCTCCCACTGATTTTAATAAATGTGCCAAATTTTTCTCTGAAGCTTATGGATAAATATTGAAGCATGATTTCAAAAAGAGTCATCTAACAATCACCTCTTGGGAAGAATTTTGTTTGAACATCCTGTTTTTTCATATGGTATATATTATAGAACTTGAAAGCAGTATTATAATGACTATTACCTCTTTCAACCAAGGGAAGTATTTATATAATAAGAACATCAGGTTTTAAAGAAAAAGTCCTGAAGCACTTAAATAAAGCAAATTTTCAATAATCTTTGCAACTTTACCATACACAGAATTATTTTACAAGGGGACTGAAATAAAGTCAAAACAAACATTTTTATAATCATATATGTAATATCAATTCCTCTTTTATTTCTACAGATTGAACTATTTAGTCATTATGACGTTTATTACCTAAGGATTGATGAGAGAAAATCGGGTTCAATCATTTTAGACCTTTTACTATACATAGTAATGATACGAATAACTTGATAAAATTAATAGCTGTTTGAGTATAATTGATTACATTCAATCAGTGTTTCACAATTTTCAAAAACTTACATATGCATACGTCATTTTACCTTTACAACTACCACAAGGAAGATAAGAAAGAAGTTAACATTTTTGTTTTACTTGTGGCCAGGGAATTAAGCAACCTGGCAAAGATCATAAACAAGTTATAGATTTGGGAGTAGGACTACTTCTGTTTATTCTGATAAATAAAATCAATCCCATTAGTCTTTGTCAAAAGAATACCTAGAGAACTATGCAAAAATACATAAGGTCATTTTCTAAACAAATAGTAGTTCTGTCACATTTGTCTTCAAACAATATTCTCAGTTTATCTCATTATGCTGATTTCATTGTTGTTGTCTCGTTATGAGACAAAGTCATCTTTCAGTTGAGTTCCTCACAACTAATTTTTATGTAAAACCCAAAGAGGTTCAAATTAGTTCAGGCTGAGTTAGATGTTATCATACCTATATATTTAACATTATAAGAAACTACCAAATTATTTTTCCTAAGCGTTTATACTATTTTGTATTCTCATCAGCAATGTATGAAAAATCCAGTTGTTTCACATTCTTACTCACACATGTTGTTGTCAATTTTTAAGATTTTAGTCATTTTAGTAGATTTTAATTATCTTACTTACATTTTGATTTGCATTTCTCAGATGAGTAATGATGTTGAATATATTTTCATGCCTGTATTTGTCACTTGTGAATTATCTTTTCTGAATTGTCTTTTAAAATTTTTTGTACATTGTTGAAAAACTGGGTTTGTTTCCTCACTGAATCGCTGACTTTTAAGGACTCTTTATATATTATTGATACAAGTGCTTTGTCAAATATATTTGACAAATACTGAAGATATCACCATTTATGACTTGTCTTTTCATTTTGTAACAGCATCTTATAGAGGGCAGAGGTCTTCAGTTTTGCTTAATTCTAATGTATTTTTTTTATTGTTGTCTTCTTTTATGGTTTTGCTTTTTATGTCCTTCCTAAGAAATGTTTAGCAGAATTGACCACAAAGCAAAACCTCTAAATACTATGTAATACTTAAATTGCCAAATATTTGAGCTTGAATTTCTTGGTATAGATTAAAAGAAAGAAGATAGGTACGGTAGCAACTGTTTAATCTGGTAACAAGTTAATCCTTTCTTTGTTTCTTCCCGAGTGAAACCATTTTCACAAACAATTTACACTGCTATAGAGGTCTTTGTTTATTTATATAGGGAGTGTTTATTTTTCTAAGAAAGTGAACTTTCATCTTTTCTCATATGTGTCATGAAGAACCTGAAGGTTTCTTGAATAGTGGCAGCATATTGGTGCTTTTTTAATCAGCTCAGACTCCAACATTGTACTGTACTAATCCTCTTAAGGAATGTGGCAGGTCAACAGACAGCAACAAGTCAGAAAAATGCCAGAACTACAACATGCTTTACCACTGTCCACACACAAACTGCTGTCATGGTCACTGAGGGGGGTACATGGCAGGAAAATCTCCCAGGTTTCAATTCTTTATTAGAATAGGATGGCAGTCATCCATATTCAACAACAAAAGTGTGTTCTCTTGGTATTTATCTTGTCCAAGTCTAGAAACTTGGCTACATTTCAGATATGTGTTTTTCTGAAGTGAAACTGACTCCAAATCCTTCCTGTTTAGAAGTATTACAATGAATACAACTCTCTCTAGAATAAATAAAAATAACACTTCTTCAGCTATGCTGACCCCTCCAATAGCACTTTTGGTTTTGATTGTATATTTTTTTCTGTTTCTTTGTTTTTGTAGAATATAGTTGGACCACCAAATAGATTCAGTATGGCAAACATTTGTAAAACTGAAAAATAATGCTTAACCCCATTCCATAGCCCAAAAGAGAAGCAAGTTTCTTAAGGGAATTTATTCTTAGTGGTTTTGTTCTCTTCCATGTATCTGAGAAGTAACCCATAGAAAATTAAGGTCCCTCTTCCCTCCAAATAGTGGGTAGAAATTTTATATGTGGACCCATATTGGATGATTAGTATGAAATTTGGTAGGACCTGGTTTTTGTAGGGGTAGGGGAATTCTGTAATAATGGAATATTTAGAGTGACCATAAATTATCACATCAAACTGATGTTAAAGAATGGCCTGTTTTCCTCAAATAGTTTTCTATAAAATGTTGGGTCGACCATAGATTCTTATCGGATGACTTGAAGCAGGGTTTTTATTGAGGTATCTAATGACCATTCTGGCTTGGCCACCGACTGACTTGGATTTAAAGAGGGTTAGGTTGCCGGAAGATTCTTTCTATATGAATTTCAGGGCCATGCACTAAGAAGTACAAAATTTGTACATAATAAAATTGGTTAGCAATGCATCCATTCTGATCCTTACGTTGCTTTATTTTTCCCTATATTTTGCTTTTGCCAAATGCAATCAACAAGTAATATTATTTGTGGAGCCTGAGCATATCCCAGAACATTCACACTGATGCAGTATGTTCTTCCTTTCCCCTACAGAATCAAGAACCCATAGAAAAAAAAAAGCAGCCTTTAAAATTCTGCCCTAACTTTTCATTTTCAGTAATTCCCTTATTCACTCATGGCAAATTATTGCTTCCATATTCATATTCTTTAGTTCCCCTGGTGAACCTTCTTGGTTTCTTTTTCTTTTTTCTTTTTTGTTATTTATTTTATTATGTTATGTTAGTCACCATACAATATATCATTAGTTTTTGATGTAATGATCCATGATTCATTGTTTTCTTATAACACTTGGTGTTCCATGCAGTCCTTCTTGGTTTCTTAGGCTTCCTTTTAAAATCTTGGTATCTCCTCCTAGGCACAATACAAAAAAAAACCAATTACCTTATTTATCCAGTAAGTTCCTGTTCCATTTTGTGAAGTATTAGAAATATTTGTCATTCTTACAAAATTAATACATGTTCATTTCAAATTCTGAAACCATAAATGATGCATACAGAAAATATTAACTCTCTCTATTTTCCAAACCCTGAGTACAGAAATGTGAACATTCCTAAACACTAGAGTTTTTTGCCCTACAGAACATTAAACAAATGTCTTATATAAAAATAAAAGAACTAAATGAACTACTTCAGTGTACCTTTTCTAATGAACTGTGTGAGTTCCTGCTTCTCAAATACTCTTTGAACCAGCATCACAATATGACTGGTTCTTTCATTAATGAATTAGTTATTATTAACTAATTCTTAAATCATTGACATGAGCTTATTTTAAAGATTTTATTTATTTTTTAGAGAGCGAGAAACAGCATGAGAGGGGAGAGGGTCAGAGGGAGAAGCAGGCTCCCCGCCAAGCCGGGAGCCCGATGTGGGACTCGATCCCAGAACCCTGGGATCATGACCTGAGCCGAAGGCAGACGCTTAACCATCTGAGCCACCCAGGCGCCCCGACATGAGCTTATTTTATACTTGCATGACAGTGATGTTAACTTTCTAAAATTATGTTTTAACAGTATCATCAGAATTTCATACATGTGTCTACCAAAGGTATGTACAAGAATCTCATAACAGAATTATTTGTAATAACCTACTGTTAGGAATATTCTATATGCTGCTGCACATGTAAGAGTAGGACCCCTTTGAAATAAACCATCAAGGCTTCCTGGTGTTCCCTCCACCCCAGTCACTTAAACTCCAAAGTATTCACTTCCTTGGCTTCTATGACCATAGATTATTTTTGTCTATTTCTGAATAAACGTGTATATATAGTCACGACAGTATGTACTCTTCTGTTTCTGACTTGATTTACTTACTACGGTAGATGTGAGAATCACTCTTGTTACCTGTGCCAAAAGCTGCGGAAAATTTCACAATATGTGTTATATATTCTTTCTTCTTTAGATGGATATTTAAGACAAGTGTTCCCTTTCTCAAAAAGGACACCATCAAATTACACAAGCTAGAAAAACTGATCTCCTTCTTCTACTCTATATCCAAATCACTACTATGATCTGTTGAATTATAATTTCTAAGCCATGCATTCTTTTTTAATTTAATTTTATTTATTTGAGAGAGAGAGTGAGAGAGAGAGAGAGCACAAGAGGGGGTAGGGTCAGGGGGAGAAGCAGACTGCTGAGCAGGGAGCCTGATGTGGGACTCGATCCCAGGACTCCAGGATCATGACCTGAGCCGAAGACAGTTGCTTAACCAACTGAGCCACCCAGGCACCCTCTAAGCCATGCATTCTTCATGAGTTGTAGATTTTATAGATTGTCTTCAGGTGAATGAAAATCAGTCTTTGATAGGACAAAATATTTTAATTTTTTTATGTATAAAGAATACAAACACACACACACATACATATACATATAAAATCAGATATACAATATGCTTGTGGTATTACAATTTCGTGGAGGAGGGGCTATAAAAATGTCTAAAAAACGGGGAGATTAAAAATAAAGTTGAGAAATATTGTCTTAAAGGTAGGTAAAATCTGTCCACTTCTCTCATCTTCACTGTTACCATCTTTCCTGCCTGGAGTCTGGTAACAGTATCTCTGTCATGCTGTCTCATCATCCAATCTGATTGTCTTCCAATCTCTTCTGCATCCTGCAACCAGACTAACATTTCCACATCTGATCATTTCTCCCACAGCTTAAAATCTTTCAGTGGTCTCCATTGCTCTTAGGCTATAAACCAAATTCTTATAGGACTTACATGATATATTTTGGCTCTGGTTCTGTGTATGTCTACAGTGTCATCCCACACTACAATGACCCTTACCTTCTGCAGTCAAGCCACAGTACTCTTCAGTAACACCCTGGTTAACACCACAGCAGTGATATGCACATTTCTCCTTACACTTGGCCTGGTCAGACTTTCCCGTTCCATTCATCAGATCTCAGTTTAATGATTACTTCCTCCAGGGAGCATTCCCTGACTTCTCAAGCTATGCTATGCCAGATATGTATGTTATAAACCTCCTGGGATCACATTTGCTACCTTCAGAGCACATATCAGTTTGGGTTTACATACTCCTATGTAATCAATATTCCAGTCTTTATTAAACTGTACGTTTCATGAGAGCAAAACTTTACATCATTTTCCGAGCACTTAACACACTATCAGGCTCACAGTAGGCATATAGCAAATATCATTTGAATAAATGTACACAGCATGTCATACTTTATTCTATATTTTTCTAATGCTACAATAATAACCAAATGATTTTTCATGTTCCATCAATTCTTTTTTTTTTTTAAGTCTTTTTTTTTTAGGATTTTATTTATTCATTTGAGAAAGAGAAGGCATGAGCAGTGGGGGAGGGGCAGAGGGAGAGGGAGAGGCAGGCTCCCAGCTGAGCAGGGAGCCTGATATGGGGCTCGATCCCAGGAACTTGGGATCATGACCTGAGCTGAAGGCAGATGCAGATGAGCCACTCAGGTCCCCCTCTCCCCAAATCAAGTCTTTCATGACCTTGGCTCCTGTCTACCTTTCCAACTTTTTATGCCACTCTGTTCAATAGGCTCAGGTGGACCAGGCACCCTCTTAACAAAGCGATTGTGCTCATGATCTTTTCTTTGCTTCCAATTCTCCTATGAGCATGAGCTATAGGAGTAATTTCTCAGCTTTGACCCTGAGATCCAGTGGCCCCTCTCAAAGAGGTATTTCTTTATCACTGTATCTTAAGTTCTGCTTCCTCCCATCATTTTGATTCTCTATAGCCTGTTCATTTTCACAATTTTGAATTATGTGTTTATTTGCTTTCAGAAAGTGAAGTTGTCTACTAGGGAGCTGACTAATAGGGTCTGAATACCAGGTAGGAGACCTGAAGTGTGAAAATGGTTCAGGAATGGAAAAAAAAAGTCCAACTTCCAAATGACACTTGGAAGAAGAGTCATATATGAAGAAGATGAAGAAAGAGAAATCTAAGAGAGGATAAAGCAAGATGCTATGGTTTTGTAGCAGCCCCCCCCCCCCCCAAAAAAGAGTCATTCTCAGGATTGAAGCTGAGTGTTACATCCTGGAACATGCTGGTCACATCAAGGTACCACTTGATGGGGTGCCTGGGTGGCTCAGTCAGTTAAGCGTCTGCCTTCGGCTAAGGTCATGATCCCAGGGTCCTGGGATCGAGTCCCACCCACATCAGGCTCCCTGCTCAGTGGGGAGCCTGCTTCTCCCTCTGCCACACGCTCCCCCTGCTTGTGCTCTCTCTCTCTCTCTCTGACAAATAAATAAATAGAATCTTTAAAAAAAGAGAAAGGAAAAAAAAAAAATAATAAAAAAAAAAAATAAAAAAATAAAAAAATAAAAAAATAAAAAAAGAGAAAGGTACCACTAACCTGTAGGTGAATTACACTCCCTGGCTAAGCGTCACTACTTCATCTCTCACAATTGCCCTTATGGTTATGTTTATCAAATTTGCCATTTCATTTTTCCATCAAATATTCTTTGGAAATCTGGATTTTTCAGTGTAAATACAATTTTTGCAGACACCAAATCAGAAATATGTCTTGCATTACCACCCTGATACCAAAAATATATATAAGTATACAGGGAGTTTTCTATTATTGATATTTTACCCTAGAGATAAATTTTGAAAGGATAAAATATTCTTGTACAAAAGCTTTCATTTTCATAAGAGCTTATATAAACATTTGTTCATGAATTTAATAATAATAATAATAATAATAATAATAATAAATTATTGGAATGTGAATCACCTGAACCTAGTGATATCTTTTTTATATATTTTATATTTACATCCTCCATGAATTCAGTGATAATCAATTGCTTCTTTTACTTACCAACTAGAATTTTGAAAATTCATGTTTATCATGATAAAACAAGCCAAAGGTAAATAGCATTTTCTGCAACCCAAATTGAGCTGGTTTGGTCTTTGCTGTATTCACTCTCCTTTCTGAAGGCATTAATATACAGTGGCAGTCATAGCCCTTCATTTTAAGGGAAAGAAGTTAATCTTACAATCCTAAATGCAAATTTTGGAAGTCACTTATCTTTGTATGGGCACTAAAACCACTTGGTCAATTAAAGCTTAAATCCTGTCATGAAAACTAATATTTCTATAGCTTCTCTGAAATAAAATGGCCAAATTATTTTTGGCCTCCCAATGTTTTTTGTATGTGCTTATTACTAAAAACAAGGTCAAAGATTTACGAGTTTGGGTTTCATTTTAAATGAGACTTAAACAGAAGAAACACAATATCTTTACCAAACTGCTATAGAAACAACTGGGCCATCACTGTTAAATTAGTTTGAAAACTAGGTTTAAATTTACATATTTGGGAAATCACAACTCATAGAAATACTAATTGTCAAGGAAAGCTGTGACAGGTCCATTTTTCTTTTGTTTTCTCTTCTTTTTCTTTTTTTCACATAAACTTACAAAGTAAGTGCTAAGTAGAAGTAAAGGACAGTAACATGGTAAATTATAAAAATTATATTAGAACATTCTTATTACAGGGGTGGCTGGGTGGCTCAGTTTGTTAGCATCTGCCTTTGGCTCAGGTCATGATCTCAGGGCCCTGGGATTGAGCCCCACATCGGGCTCCTTGCTCAGTGGGAAGCCTGCTTCTCCCTCTCCCCATCCCCTGCTCCTGCTCTCTCTTGCTATCTCTCTCTCAAATAAATAAATAAAATCTTTTTTTAAAAAAAGAACATTTTTATCACAGTAGGAAATTTTTGCTCTCTTAAAGCCTTAATTTTCAATAATTTACTTCCTAAAATGATCCCCCCCCTTTTTTTGTCTAGAGCCATAGTTTATAACTATTCCATGCACTTTGTCTTTCTCTACATTTCTTCTTTTTTTTTTAAAGATTTTATTTATTTATTTGAGAGAGAGAGAATGAGAGAGAGCATATGAGAGGGGGGAGGGTTAGAGGGAGAAGCAGACTCCCCGCCGAGCAGGGAGCCCGATGCGGGACTCAATTCAGGGACTCCAGGATCATGACCTGAGCCGAAGGCAGTCGCCCAACCAACTGAGCCACCCAGGAGCCCTCTCTATATTTCTTCTAAGCAGAAATAATCAATATATCTAGAACGCTTGCATTCTAAGAATATTAATTCTGAAATGGAAACAAATTTAATCTTTCTAGCACTGCCTAATTTTGAGACAAATTTGAAACTTTCCAAATGTAATCACTTTTAGACCTCTCTCCTCTAGACTTTTGAATTGGCATCCAGAAAGAAGGGCCAAGCTTTTCCTTCTATTTTACGTATCAGTATAATGAGCTTAGGTGATAAGTTCTTTGGAAATACTTGAAAAGTCATCGAACCCACTAGGATTTCTTAAGCATCCTGGCTTTGTAACTTTCTTGGGTATGGTACATTTTCAATCCTGCGGATTTGTAGTGCTGGCCAGTTAAGTCCATGATCATGTTTTCTCCCTTGTCTGAAAGACTGGGACATACTTCATAAATGTGTACTTACCTTTTTTCCTCCTAAAACTGGGAGATGTTTGTAGAGTAATGCTAAGCCATTTACCCTCCATGAAGATTTATGTTTTCTAAAAAGGAAAATCATGGTAAACTAAGCCTCATTGTCCTGTAATTTATTTAAATTCACAGGTATGTTATTCAAGGATAATTGTCAAGCTTCATAGAGCCTTATCGATCCACTAGAAAAAAGGGAGGACTTTGTTATTGATGCTTTCCAAAACCAAAATAATGTTTATATGTTTGGGTACAGCTAATTCTGAGAATGAATGGGAACCAAAATAAATATATAATATAATATATAAATATCTAATATAATATAAATATATATTTTTATATATAGGATATATATGACATTAAAGTTGTCTAAAATAAAATAAAATTTGTTATATGCATTCTGCTGTTGTTAGCAAATAGAAACATGGCTTAGTATTTTCAAGCCATTTTAAAAATGTGCCTGGAGTTGGCATCGGTTTTCCAGCATACAATATGTTTTTCTTTCAAAATATTTAATTTTTTCATGTATTCTCACATATACATCTTCCAAAGCTATTATAACAATTTTGTATAATTGTATTTACATGACTCCACTCTAAAGAACTCTACATCGTTTCCTAACTGCTTTGAAGCTTTAACTCGTACCTAAAATAACACACTGAAAAAAATAAAACAATAAAAATAATTTTGTCTTTTTATTTCCTTTCACAGAAGAGTTGGACAGAAATGTGTTATAATTGTGTAAATGTTAATGTTTAGAGTCTTTAACATCCCTTGACTTTTCCACTTTATTCTTCAAATTCCATGTTTTTACAATGCTCATATTTTAAAGTAGGAAAAAGCTCTTTAAACTCAGCAGCTACTACAATGTAACACATGAGATTGGAGGAAATCATTTACTCAAGTTGTGAAAGTCATTTGTAATGTCCAATTTTACCACTCGCATCATTAACAGATAATAAGATACGAACACACGGCATACTTTCCAATCACTTGAACTAGTTTATTTTTTCATTAGCAAAATGCCAATGTGCATCATATCTGCCAACTCCACATCTCTGGAAAATATCTGTCTGAGGCCAAGTTCACCTCACAAAACTTTAACAAGAAATTGCAGAATTTGGCTGCTTTGAAGGACTTCAGTGCTCTCTGGTATCTTTTGTGGATTTTCTGCTTTTGATATTTTTTTAATACAGAACATGAGTATAAATAATTAAATTTGAAAAATAGATTAACAAATTTTTAGTATTGTACTCATGAATTTCAGAAGATAGATCCTACCACCAAGTTATGGATACAAGGGCTACAACAGAATTTGAAATTGTACTTTATTCCTCATAAATAATGGATATTAGAGGAGCAAGATACAAGATTTCTGCTCTGTATTTAGATGCTTGAAATAAGAGTAACTGCTATCACCATCCCACACATAAGATCAAGGGACAGGTTTTAAATTAATGGCAACATGTAACAAGCTGTAACAAACTGTCTGGCTGAGATACCTTTAGAGGGTGGTTTACCAGTTTAACAATGTGAAATAAACTGATCTTGACAATTTCAGTATCATTTCTCCTAATGATATTAGTTGGTCCTCTACTTCAATTCTTTCCAGATGCCTATTTATGTTAAGGAACACTGCTTTAATTTATAAAGGAGAGATTTTTTTAGGAGAAGAATTTAAACCACCTCCCTTAATCCCATTCTTCCTCATGTAGTTTAGTGCTCAGGAAAAATATGGTTCTTCTGTTTTAATTCATGAAATATCTTTTTTAAAAAATTCATGAAATAGCTTGATAGAAGTAATTATGCCTGTCCTTCAAGCACTACAGGAGCAGTTCATTTTTTCTTTCTCATCAAAATGAAAATGCTGTGTGTGGACACCTGGGTGGTTCAGTTGGTTGGGCGTCCGCCTTCCACTAGGGTCATGATCCTATAGTCCTGGGATTCGTCCCGCGTGGGGCTCCCTGCTCAGCGAGCGGGGAGTGTCTTCTCTGCCCCTCCCCTGGCTAGTGCTTTCTCTCTCTCTCTCTTTCCCTTGCTTGCTCACTCTCTCTCTCTCAAATAAAAAATAAAATCTTCAAAAAAAGAGAAAAAAAAAGTGTGTGTGTGTGTGTGCGTGTGTGTTGTAGGGGGTTAAATTTTACATAAGCCAAAAGTTCTCCCATGAAACTGCTGTTTTGCTAAAATATAGTACTCTAGCAGCATAAAATTATACTCCTCCCAAGAGAAAAGATGCTGAACAATCAGTAGTCTATAGCCCTCACTTTTTGAAACACTGTATTACTAATGATTCTACAGAAGAGAGTGACCATCTTCATGCTTTTCTGTTTCCTCTTAGTAATAGAATCTCAAGTATTAACCCGGACACACATTCACCCAGCCTCAGACTGGGTTTGCCAGCCTCTTTTGCATGTTGGTCTGATCATATGACTAAATTCTAGCTGATGCTTCATAAACCTATGGTGAGTGAAACTGGAGTATCATGTCTTTAAAAGATAGCTTCTTAGTCTGTTTTTTCTTTCCCTTTTCCTGCCGGTGGAAGGCCATCCTTGAAGAGGTAGACAAATACCACACACTAAGGGAGTGATACGACAACCAAAATGAAGAAACTATGATCCTTGGATGAGGTAGAGACACAGAGAGGTGTCTGTTATATCTAGATAAGGTTAGCTTATATTCTCACTTACCCAGTTAATCTTTTTTTTTTTTAAAGAGATTTTCTTTTTTTTTTTAAAGATATTTTTTAATTTTTATTTTTATTTATTTGAGACAGAGAGAATGAGAGACAGAGAGCATGAGAGGGAGGAGGGTCAGAGGGAGAAGCAGACTCCCCGCCGAGCAGGGAGCCCGATGCGGGACTCGATCCAGGGACTCCAGGATCATGACCTGAGCCGAAGGCAGTCGCTTAACCAACTGAGCCACCCAGGCGCCCACTTACCCAGTTAATCTTTTTAATTGTGAAACAATTCAAACACAAAGAAAAGCATAGAGACATCCATGTGTGTACCACCCAGAATCATCAAAATTTAACTTATTACTAAATAAAACACCAAATAATTTATCTCTCTTTCTTTGAAGTACTTGCTGTTTTGAATTTGGTGTGTGCCTTTTCCATTTGTGTTCCTGAAAATGTATTACAAACATATGTATCCAACAAAAACATAGTGTTTTTATTGCATTCAAAGTTTTATATGACAGATATCAAATTATACTTTTTTCACACACTAGTGTATTTGATTCATTTACTTTTATTATGCTTATGTATATATTTTAATCTCTTTGCCATCCTTTTATTTGTGTGTGTGTTTACTTACCTTGATTTTCTGTGCTTTTCACAAATACTACCTCACCTTCTTTTTGGCGATCTATTGATATGACTGAGCTTTATTCTCGCATGCATCTTTTCCTTACTGATTTGCAAGTTACATCATCTATATCTATTTTTTCCAAAGATTACTTTGAAAATGCATGCATTGGGACGCCTGGGTGGCTCAGTCAGTTAAGCAGCTGCCTTCAGCTCAGGTCATGATCCCAGGATCCTGGGAATGAGTCCCGCATCAGGCCCCTTGCTGGGCAAGGAGCCTGCTTCTCCTTCTCCCACTACCCTTGCTTGTGCTCACTCTCTCTCTCTGACAAATAAATAAATAAAATCTTTAAAAAAATAAATAAATGATAAAAATACATGCATTATTAATAAGCTCTAAGATAAATAAAAAATCTCTATTCTACTCTTTTCATTTTTTAAATATATTTTCTATTCTACTTTTGAATAAAGTGATAGTTAAAACAGTTAAGTGTATATTTATTTTTTAAAGTTTTTTAAAAAAGATTCATTTATATATTTTATATATAGAGAGAGACCGTGGGGGGGTGCTGCCACAGAGGGAGAGAGAGAGAATCCTTAAGCAGACTTCGCACTGAGCACGGAGCCCAACATGGGGCTCAATCTCAGGACCCTGAGATCATGACCTGAGCTGAAATCAAGAGTCAGATGCTTAACTGGCTGAGTCACCCAGGTGCCCCAGTTTATTGTTTTTTTAATGCACCTTATTCATCTTGTTTTTATTATCAATAGTTAAATTCATCAAAAGACTCCATTGATTTCTTTCTTCACCATTACTTCTTGTAGTCTACATCTTTCTTAGTTAAATCCCCTTTCTGACTAAGTATACGCGTTAGTACTTCTTTCAGTGGCCCTAATGGTAGTCAGGGTCCAGCCTCAGGAGGGTGAGCAAAAAGATTATTATGCGGTTCCCCCCTAAAATATGCACACACACACACATAGACGTGTAAACACATACACACACACAAACAAAAAGTAAGATATCACATGTATAGTATATAGTCTCTACCAATGTTTAAAATAACCCCTGAAATCAAACATTTCTCAGGACATCTAATGACTAGTTTTTATTATTAATTTTTATTCAATAATTGTAAGATTTAAGGAGAAAGTTAATTTCAGAAGGCTGAATTCATATGAAGAAAATTTACCACAAGTTATATAAAAAAGAACTGTTATTAAGTGTGTTTAAGATTTTTTTTTTTTTATTTGACAGAGAGAGACACAGCTTGAGAAGGAACACAAGCAAGGGGACTGTGAAAAGGAAAAGCAGGCTTCCTGCTGAGCAGCGAGCCCGATGAGGGGCTCGATCCCAGGACCCTGGGATCATGACCTGAGCCGAAGGCAGACACTTAACGACTGAGCCACTCAGGTGCCCCTTAAGTGTATTTAAAACCATAGAAATCAATCTCTACTGAGAGGTCCATAATGGAAGATTGAGAAAGAAAGCTAAAACAAATGAATTCAGAAGAAAAAATTTGGTTTTGTTTTCTTAAACATTAAGCTAAAATAATATTAAAAAGTAGTATCTAATGGCAACCCTCCACACAGTACTTTACTTTTATTTTTTTGACTATATCATCATTTTATTTTAATATAAATTCTTATCCTCTAAGTTAATCCGCACTCTACCTATGCCTGAAATGCAGCAATATGCAATTGCTGGATCGTATGGTAGCTCTATTTTCAACTTTTTGAGGAACCTCCATACTGCTTTCCAGAGTGGCTGCACCAGCTTGCATTCCCACCAACAGTGTAGGAGGGTTCCACTTTCTCCGCATCCCCGCCAACATCTGTCGTTTCCTGACTTGTTAATTTTAGCCATTCTGACGGGTGTGAGGTGATATCTTATAGGGATCCGAAGGGGTACGTGCACCTTGATGTTTATAGAAGCAATGTCCACAATAGCCAAACTGTGGAAAGAGCCAAGA
This sequence comes from Neomonachus schauinslandi, assembly GCF_002201575.2. NCBI lineage: Eukaryota > Metazoa > Chordata > Mammalia > Carnivora > Phocidae > Neomonachus > Neomonachus schauinslandi. The sequence continues at coordinate 16,116,070 of NC_058403.1, forward strand.
TGTCCATCGATGGATGGATAAAGATATGGTATATATATTCAACGGAATATTATGCAGCCATCAAAAGGAATGAGATCTTGCCATTTGCAATGATGTGGATGGAACTGGAGGGTGTTATGCTGAGCGAAATAAGTCAATCAGAGAAAGACATGTATCATATGACCTCACTGATATGAGGAATTCTTAATCTCGGGAAACAAACTGAGGGTTTCTGGAGTGGTGGGGGGTGGGAGGGATGGGGTGGCTGAGTGATAGACACTGGGGAGGGTATGTGCTATGGTGAGCACTGTGAATTGTGCAAGACTGTTGAATCACAGATCTGTACCTCTGAAACAAATAATACAATATATGTTAAAAAAAAGAAGAAGATAGCAGGAGGGGAAGAATGAAAGGGGGGGAAATCAGAGGGGGAGACAAACCATGAGAGACTATGGACACTGAAAAACAAACTGAGGGTTCTAGAGGAGAGGGGGGTGGGAGGATGGGTTAGCCTGGTGATGGGTATTAAAGAGGGCACGTTCTGCATGGAGCACCGGGTGTTATATGCAAACAATGAATCATGGAACACTACATCAAAAACTAATGATGTAATGTATGGTGATTAACATAACAATTAAAAAATTAAAAAAATGCAACAATATGTATTGGGTAATTGTTTTTATTTAATTATTTGTATCTTAAAGGCCTTCTTGTTAATCTACTGCTCTGTATTCAATTGGATTGAAATTAATGCAGTTTTAAGTACAAATTATTTAAAAACTTATTTCTGTTTAGTGGCAATGTTACTTTCAGCTTCAAGTTTACAATCACAAGAGAGGAAGATTTTATCAATACTTTGGATTGAAGATAGTTTGTTCTCCAAGTTAATAACCACATTTTATAAAGCACACCCACATAGATAATATGCTGTCACATACGTCTATTTATATTATTCAGGCCAGTGAGTTCACTCATTTTTCTTTATTCATAAATTTATTAGTATATTCCTTTATTGTGTCTCATCCTCCACCAAAATGCAAGTTTCTGAGAACAAGATGCTTGTCTATTTTGTTCCCTGTTATATCTCAAGGGCCTACAATGGTTTCTGGCATAGAGAAGGCGCTTAAAACCCTATTGGATGAGGGAATGTAGCAGGCATTCTATTAGTTTTGTTTTCTTCTCAGACTGTTCTCTCTTAGAGCCTTCTATCCTCTTGCTCCATAAAGGACCACCAGCCTTCTAGAATAATAGGGATTCTTTTTGCCTCTTTCTTTCTTTCCTTTTTTTTTTTTTAAAGATTTTATTTATTTATTTGAGAGAGAGAGAATGAGAGACAGAGAGCATGAGAGGGAAGAGGGTCAGAGGGAGAAGCAGACTCCCCGCCGAGCAGGGAGCCCGATGCGGGACTCGATCCCGGGACTCCAGGATCATGACCTGAGCCGAAGGCAGTCGCTTAACCAACTGAGCCACCCAGGTGCCCTTTCCTTTTTTTTTTTTTTTTTTTTTTAAGTAGGCTCCACACTCAACATGGGGCTTGAACTCATGACCCTGCGATCAAGAGTTGGTCGCTCCACTGACTGAGCCACCCAGGCGCCCCACCTTTTACCTCTTTCCAATCTTGGGTTTCCTTTTTCCCTAAAGCTTTTCTCTTCCTTGGTTTAGCTCTTCATTTTGGTGGGTCACACTTCATAGATTGTAAAATGTTTTAGCAATTCTTTCCAAATGCCACTGCTGTATAACAAACCACTTCAAAACTTAGTGTCACTCTGCCACAACACCCACTCATTGTATTCTGGATTCTGAGATAGGAATTTCGGAAAGGCTCAGCTGGGCCTTTGTGGCCTGGGGTCTCTCACTGAGGTTGTATTCAGATGGAGCTGGAACCACAGGAAGTCTACAGCAGCGGAGGGCTGGTTAGGTCTCTCTTTCTCTTAAAGACCTTAAAGAGGTATTTCTTCTTATATAGTTGAGGGCCTCTCCATTTGGTCTCTCTGTGTGTCTAGTTTGGGCTTCCTCACAGCATGGCAGCGTCAGGGCAATTAGACTGCTTACATAGAGCCTGGCTTACACAAAATATCATTATTCTTTCCTTGTACTTAATGATAGGTTGGTGGGTATAGAATTCTAGACCGGATCATTTCCCTTCAGGATTTTGTTTTCTTTCAGAAGTATTGTTGAGAAGCCCAATGTCATCTTCATCCCACATCCATTCTATGTCAGCTGATAAATGTTCTCTTTATCCACAGTGTTCTGGAACTTCATGTAAATCAGGGCATAGATTTGATTAAACCAATGGAAGTTTGGCTTAGTTGAATTTTAAGTTCTGCTTAATTTTATATCCTGAAAATTGGGTTCCTTCCCATTACTTCAATAATCTAGCTTGAATCAACCTGAGTCCATTTGGACTGCTTTAACAAAATACCACAGACTGGGGAGCTTATACATAAAAGAAATTTGTTTCTCACAGTTCTGGAGGTTGGGAGGTCCAAGATCAAGGTGCCAGTATGACTGTGTTCTGGTGAGAGCCCTCTTTTCTTCCTGCTTCATAGCCAGGACCTTCTTGCTGTGTCCTCACATGTTGGAAAAGGCAAGTTCACTCATTTTTAATTTGTGAACATTCAGAGATTGTTCTATGAATAATGTTTAATTTTGTCTTTGTTTAAATTAAGTAGTTATCTTAGGCATAAATCTGGGAATCATCCGTGCTATTCTCTACTGTATAGCATTGGTGTCTGAAAGGTCAATAGGTCATGTCCACTCTAGAATGCATGTCAAAACATGTTTAAAAAAATAAATTTGATATGACCTGGAGAGTATGTAGTATAATTGGTTAAATATATCCCAAAATATTAAAATTTTTTTATATGTACCATGTCATGAAGAAGGTTTTTAAAGCACTAAACATTTCCCATATGGTGATTCCTGAAGCCAGAAACACTGTATTTTTAGCCATTAAGAAATGGAATGAGAGGAGGAGGAGACACAGCTTGGAGACTGTATGTGGTAGTAGTTAAATGAATTCTGTCAATGCATTTATCTCCAACTCTGCATTTCCCAGGGCAAGGAGAATTTTTTTTTATAACATTTTCAAGGAAAAAGGCATTCTCTTTTAGAACTTTTTGGTGATAGTTGCTTCAAACTGGAAATAAATTTATATAATAGATCAGTGGACAGTATAGGGGAAGTTTATATGGAGCAGAATGTCTTATTTTAACCTTCAAGTGTCAAATAAAGATAGATGGAGGAACAGAGTTTGTAATGAAACATTTTCAGTCATAAGGCAGAGTACTATGTGTTCATCATCCCACTTCTTGTTCTTGGGCACAGAAAGACTACAATCCCCACCCTCCCTTGAGTAAATGTTGGTGTCACATGACCAAGTTTTGACCAATATTGTGTTGATGATGTTGAAGATATTTTCAGGCATAGCCCTAAAAAAATAACTCATGTGATGCTCCATTTCTTTTTTCCTATCACATAGTAGCTTTATAGGCCACTTGCACCAAATTATATAGCTAAAAAATGGAAGCAGCCTGGTTTGTGAGTCACTGCTTGAAAAGGAGAGGCGCTAGGCAAAGCTCAAGCTCAGAGACCCACACACCCATATTAGACTCGTACATGAACAAGAAATAAACTTTTATTACAGTTAGCCAGTGAAATGTTGAAATGTATCTATCCTTCCTTGACTAATTTGGAATATTGCAATTTAATCTATCCCATCCAGACTAATCTTAAAATAGAAAACAAAAACTAAAGTATGTGACAATAGTGAAGAGCTAAGATAAGATCTGGTGATGAGGACTTGGGTGCTAGGGGCTGGAAAGGTGGTGATCACTATTATACAGGAAGAAAACATTTAGCAATCCTAAAATATGTGGTTGCTTGGGGAGGAAGGCAGGAAACATGGATGGACAAAATGAAAGCAAGAGTGTGTGTGGTTATTATTGACTGCACTCAATAAATTATCACAGGAAAAAGATGAGTTCAGAATTGGCAGATTCATGAGCATAAAGGTAAGGAAATAGGAACAACACAGAGATTTTACCCCCTTACAACATTAGATTTCAAAGAGTAGGGGATGGGATTACAAAGACTTTGAATGACAAAGTCATGTTATGGTCCTCATGTTGAATAAAGTCATGTGAAGAAGAGACTGAAGTTGTAATGACTTTTAATATAGTTCTTAGCTGAAAAAAAGGAACTGAGGAAAAGAGAATTTAAGGGTGTTGCCTTTCTACATATTGTACCAGATAATCTTAAATAAACACCATTTTGTTGAGAAGAAAGCATGGTGATGTGAATAAGGAAAATAATTATTCTTGATATTTAAATTAAAGAAAGAACTATGAGTATGATTTCCGGTATGGGGAACTGACTGGAAGTAAATAGAGTGGAGGACTACTCAGTTTTTGACAACAATATATTGCCAAGGAAACCTGACTGTTTAACATTTAAAATGAGACTTGGGTTTCCATTCAGGCATCTCCTGAGGAATTCTCATTTCAGAAGCAGACAAGTAGACTTGTGGATGAGTAACTTCCCAGAATGTGGAGTCTAGGAAGACATGTATAGGAGAGTTATTTCCCTAGAGAGAGGAAGAATCTCCCTCAATCCCTAAGTAAAGTGCTTTCATACTAGCTACCCAGTGAGAGTTCAGTGTTTCTATCAACCAGGGACTATTGCATGTCTTCTACTTTTCTCCTTTCTGATTGAGCATGTGTACTGCAGGTATTCTTTTCCTGTATCAGGTTTGGGGGACCAGACAAATTGTCATTGTATTTGATAGGTCATTAGACCAACAGAGGCCATAGCCAGAATTGTGAGAGACTACTGATGATCCTGGTCTTTAGACACATGCACTGACAAAATAGGACTAAGTAGAACTGACTCCTTTGAGAGGTGGCAAGTATGTTCAGTGGGTGGAAAGAATAGAATAGTAGAAAGGAAAGAATAGAATAATAATGAACTGCTGGAGAGATAATATTAGGTGTTCATCACATCCTATACCTGATTCTGACTAATGGAATGGAGAAAGGCTCATCCACATTCCATTGGCCAGACTCAGGTATAGGATGCAGTGAACACCTAACCTTGTCTCCCTAACAGTTCATTATTATGGTCAACAAACTATAGGCCAATTCCAGGCCCAGACCTTAAAAACATTTTACTTGACCCTGAAGTCTTATAATGTGTTTGGTGCCTTGTGTGCTAGGTGGCAGAACTACAAGATTATTGGAACATTGAAAGCTGTTGTGCATATTTAGTCTTTGTTACACAGAGATAGATAGATGTGTGTGTGTGCACCTCTCTCCCTCTCTCTCTCTCCTTACATATAATTTATATAAATAATATAAATATTATATATCATATATAAATATATATTTACATATTCACTTTCCTTGGTAATATAAACACATCCCTATTAATTCTGTATCAAGAAGTATTCCTTATAGCAAGTAGTTCAGAAATGTTGGGAGAATATAAAACATTCTTGAAGACAATACTCCTAAAATACTAACAGTGGGAACTTGTAGGAAGGGTGATCCTGTTAAGTTAGTTCTCTGTAAAATGCACATAACAAGATGTAATTTTTGTGTGATTTGGAGGACTAACATTGATGCATGCAGACACCCAGCAGAAAACCTGACATGTGGGAGTGACTGATAACTGTTAAGTAATAGTGGTAATGCCACTTTATTTTCAGAATGGAGAGAAATTATGAAGAATATGCTGTGCAAATAGTACAAATATTTGGTCATCCAAAGGGATATGGGGCTCAATTGCTCCTAATATCTGACCCTCATAAAATGTGTCATTTGACAATTGTCTTTCCCAAATTTTGCCATCTGTATGATAGAAAAAAAAAAAGTACCTAGAGCATAAAGGGAAGTGACAGGATATGTGTTCAGTAGTTTTGAACACAAAGTGAGATCTAGTCTCGCTCTCCTACTATCTGTGGGCTCCACCTCCCTTGGATCCAGTTGTAGGGCTCATGTATATTACAGGATAGAGTGAATGGAAGGAGAGGACCAAAGTCACACATCGGGCACGTGCTCTGTTGACTCAGAATCTCCTTGGAACTCTAGTTCCCTCTCTGTTGTAAAATTAGGAAGACTTTGTGTTCCATATCTTAAAATATAAAACTGATTCAGAACCAAAGTTTCACAGCATGTAGTTATTTAGGAAATTGCCTTGGAGCTGAGTCATTTTGCTATTATCTTTCTATTATCCATTTTTCCCATTATTTTTCCCTCTCTGATTTACATCGTGTTTCTTTTCTACCATGATTTCTACCACTTTAACTGTTTAGCATAAAAAATATTTCTTAAAGTAAACTTTGATTAATCTGTTGGCAATATGCCAACTGGATCCACAAATAAAATTTAAAAAATCAAGACTGATTGAGATAGATTTCCTTTTAACATTCTGTAGATGAGAGAGGAAATGATCAAAGCATGATTTTGAAAATAATAGATATCAAACTCTTGCAAAACAACATTTTTGTCAGCTAATTGTAAATGAATGAGAAACATATGGATTAATTTTCTAACAAAAACACACACATTTATAAATTCAAGCAAAATCTGTTTGGCAGAAGTCTTTTATTTTGCCAATTTCAAAATATTTGAAAATAATTTGAATGTTTATTTCAAACATAAAAAGTCATAGGATATTCATTATTACAAACTCAAAAAGAAGGAAAAAAACCTATAAAGTGACTTCTACAAAAATAAGCAAATGCAGTTGTAATTTTGATACCCCCAGGGATTATTTCAAATGTAATTACCTGAAGGGAAAGAACATCATGATCTGCAGACCAGAAGCATGTTGGAAAAACTCAGGAAAATATCAAGGACCCAAGACATGATTCTATGCTGCTTACATAAAAGGGGTAGACTCTCCCAAATAATTTCTACATATTTCATATTACTATATGAAATTTAATTCTACATCAGGCATCTCCTAAGGAATTCTCATTTTAGACGCAGACAAGTAGACTCGTGGATGAGTAACTTCCCAGAACGTGGAGTCTAGGAAGACATGTATAGGAGAGTTATTTCCCTAGAGAGAGGAAGAATCTCCCTCAATCCCTAAGTAAAGTGCTTTCATACTAGCTACCAAATACATTTCATATTACTAATAGCATTTATTGAATTTAATATGAGAATAAAATGTACTGTGTATTATTGGTCTCAAGTAGTAATTAGCCAATTTGACCTTAGCTCTTATAAAATTAAATAAGGTTCAACTGGAATTTGATTAGAAATAGTGGTAAAAATACAAGGTAATCATATTAGTCTGAACTTCTTGGTTTAATAGTAGAAACCCTACTTAACCTATTTAAATGAGAACATTATTATTATTTTTTTTAACAGAAAAGGAATACATTGGATCATACAGTTGGGAATTCCAGGTCTCGGACTGATTTTTATCAAGGTAGGGTTTAGGGGGCCTACTTCCTGATCCTTATTTCCCCCTCTCTCTGTTGGCCTTCTTCTCGAGCAGTATTCACAAAATGGCTGTGAAAAGCTCCCGACTCCTGGGTTCCCAACATAATAGCATTAGGGGAAAAAAATACCTCCTTTTGGGTAGTTCTGGCAAAGGACTTAAAGTAGTGCAATGGTGTTGTGTGATGTGTTCGTCTGTTTCCATGCTTCAGTCATGCCTGAAATCATGATGACCTAGGGAGGAAGGAGCAGGATCAGTGTCATCGAAAACAGACAGAATGAGGACAAAGGCATTGGCTTCTCAATAAATTGGGCTGATGTTTCAGAAAGAAAGAATAAGGAATATTGAATGAGAAGGTACCTCAGAGTCACAGGGAAGAACACTTGATTTTCTTCCAATACTATGGACAATTTCTATACAGTTGCTGGTATTAGTCATTATTCTAATGTGATGTACTATATTAGTTGTTTTTTCCTAAAATCTGACAAAATGAACAATTTTCAATGTTGCCTGTTTGGTTAACTGCATTTTCCTTGAAAACATTCCAGTGTGTTTTAATTGAACAGGGCTAGGTTTCGAAAGTGAACTCTTCCCTCTTGGAACTCTTTCTTAGATTCTTTTTGTCTTTCTTACAGATTGTTTTATGATTCTCTTCCCTCTTCCTTCCTGGGGAAGGGGCTGGGGTGGGAAGCCTGACCTTGGGTGGTTGCTAACATAGTTTGCCTCCTGCCTCAGAAGGCCTGGGACTGGGGCAGACAGGCAGAGGTCTCAAAGAAGGAAGATATGGATAATGTGACAGGCCAGTTCTGCTTAGACTTGGAGAGAAATCGCTCCCTGGGGTTCTTTTCTCAACTACTTTCATCAGCAAAGTGGTAAGATTTAAGGGCCTTGGTCAGCCAGCTGGGGGCAGGCACAGGACAAAGGAACCTAGGAAATAATCTGGTCAACCTCTAAAATATGTGAAGTGAGTTGTAGAATCTCATGCTATGCAGTGAGATAAAAAACTGTATCATATTTTGGACATAGCCTTGGTTAGTGATAAAGTCTATCCTCTTTGTTTATCTTTTCCACCACTCTGTAATCATAACAGGGCTGGTTGAGGATTCTAAGATTGCACTTGTCATTTTTGTATCTCCTTTGATGACAGGAATCCTAGTCATAGAAGTTACCCTCTATGTGGTTTCAAAAAAGAAAAATCTTCATGTGAAGACCTAGAATATACCAGGAAGGTAATGAGGCTTGGTTTCTATGTCACTTTCTTCCATGAGTGTTATTAATAACACAGAAATTCCTAAATTCTTTCTTTATTTGCAGCAGGGAGATACCTAATCACGGAACATTAGTGCTTTTTAGGTCTTGAGTATTTGCATGCAGTTCAGAAATGAGGCTGCAGAAAAATGATGATGAAAAACGGAAGGGCAATTCAAATCCCTAATGACAGACAAGCATCAGAATCATTGCTATTATAACCAGGTTAAGGGCTTATGTTGGTATCATTTGAAAACTAATGATCTAAATCATATACTCAGAAAAAAAAAGAAACAGTATGCTATTAAAGAAAGAAAGAAACAAACAAAGAAAAGAAGAAAGAAAAGGAAAGGAAAGGAAAGGAAAAGAAAGGAAAGGAAAGGAAATAGAAGAAAACCCTTAAGAGTAAAGAGCTTTTTGGGGTGCCTGGGTGGCTCAGGCAGTTAACTGACAGACTCTTGATTTCTGCTCAGGTCATGATCTCAGGGTCTTGAGATTGAGCCCACATCGGGGCTCCACACTCAGCAGGGAGTCTGCTTGAAATTATCTCCCTCTGCCTCTGCCAGTCTCCCTGTTCTTGCTCTCTAAAATAAATAAACAAATCTTTAAAAATAAAGAGTAAAGAGCTTTTTATTTTAAGTTTAAAAAAATCAGGGTATATATTAGCTATTCACTTTGCTTTGTGGCTCTTTGAACACCTTAAAAAGGAATATTTTTCATGGAGAGAAAAAGTTAGGTGTGACTTTAAAAAATAGAGTCTAAAGGATGTTTTTGGATATTTTGGTCAGATTTTATAAGAATTCTATTTGCATAATATTATGGAATATAATCCTTGTGCTTATATTACATTCCACCTTTACAAACCAGGCAGACAATGTCTTTGTTAGTGGTCCTTAAGGTACACATGTATATGTTTTCGTTTGTACTGCCTCAAAGAGTGAAGCAGTATTTTTTAATTCCTATTTTATTTTATGAGTAATTCAGGAAATATTTACTTTGCCTACAAGGTATAGTATAATACTATTTGTTAGTCACTGATCATCATGTTCACTTCCACTTCATGGAAGTCTTGCATGTAGAAATATGTCAACACTGAAGCATTAGCTCCTCATTAGTGTAACATTTATTTTTCTAGTATAGTACACAGATGCATCACGAGGTAAACAATGACAATAATACTTGTGAGTATTTCTCCAACACTTTTTTGTGTAACAGTCATTATGCTAAGTGTTTTACATGCCTGAACACATTTAATCCTTAAGGCAACCTAATGAAGTAGTTAATTATTATCCACATTTCACCACAAAGACTTTGAGCACAAACTGGCTAAGAAATGGCTGAAGGTCATGTGACCAAATAAAATCTCACCATTTTCTTTGCTATGCTTTATTTTCTAAAGCTGTTTTGAACATGTATTAAAAGGATGTTTGAGGGGCACCTGGGTGAGCTCAGTCATGATCTTGATATCAGCTCAAGTCATGAGCTCAGGGTGGTAGGATCAAACCACGTGTAGGTTTCCACGCTCAGCAGGAGGCTGGTCTAAACTCTCTCTCTCCCCCTACTCGCACGTGCACTCTCTCTCAAATAAAAAAATAAATCTTAAAAAAATGATGCTTGAATCTGTGAAATGAAATCATTGTTTACAACAATCTTTCTAATTGTATGTTAAGCAGTCATGTGACATAAAATATAGTAAAATTGCTTTAAGTAGAATAACTTCCTAAAATTGAGAAAAATGGGGAACAAAAAAATTAAATATTTTCGAAATGTATACATAAGTTGTTTGTCAAGCTGTGCTGGAATAACATCATTTCCACATTTATTCAACAGACATTTATTAGACATCTCCCTTCTGGCTGATTTTTGGATAAAGCCTGTATACGAAGCCACAGTGTATTATTTTAAACAGAGAGACAATTCCCTCTAAGGAGATGGAATGATTATGTTCAATTTTTTTTTTCTTTTTTGTCTCCTGCTGTCCCTTTATATTTATGTAGTATTTCTTTTCTGATATAACTCAAGTAATAAAAAGTTCTCTTGTAGGTTATTAAAATACTTTGTTCCATTGTAATGATAAAGATTTAACTGGTTTAAAGGTAGGGCTTATCCCACTCCCCTTGTTCAGACCTGCTACAGACAGGGAAGACAACAGTGAAGGTAAAAAGTCAAGTGGCTGATTTTTTTTTCTTTCCATGCCTCATAATTCTACTTGTTTTCTCCATTCTTGGCAACAGAAGTTTCTGTCCCCATAGAGATCAGCATACAGGGAGTGAGAGAAGGGGCTACTGTTACCCTCCTTGGGCCTAAAAATAGTTTGAGGCTGATGCCTTTTCTTCTGTGGATCCTTTCTTGTGTTAATTCCTCACCCTTGTATGATGTGTCCTTCTCTGGCTCCTCATTTTCTTCTTTCTCAGCCTCTGAGCATGTGGCACTATTTCTAGATTTTCTTTATCTAAGCCTGTTTGCCCTTTTGGGCAAACTTCTTGAACACACACACACACCACTTTAGCATTGACAAACTGGGAGTATACTTCCCTAATCAGCCACTACTCCTTTGGTTCATCCATTGGCAGCTATCCTGCCCATCTCTCACCCTTTAGATATTTTAGGCAGAACCTAATATCAGTTGACCTTGTCTACTAATCATGGGAAACACTTCTCAAGCTCCCTGAGTTGTCCTATTGAGATACTTTCTCGTCTACGGCCATCCCACCCTGAACGCACCTGATCTCGTCTGATCTCGGAAGCTAAGCAGGGTCGGGCCTGGTTTGTACTTGGATGGGAGATACTTTCTCTAGGTTTGAGATAAGGGGGGGGGTATATACACTCCATCCCCTTTTATCTCTAAATAACCATATTAAAAATATATCATTTGCTTTTCACCAGTCTTGGGGTGAAAAATAGTTGCCCCATCCTTCCTGCAGTAGTCAGAACTTTCAAAGAAAATTTCTCTCAAAATGCAACTTTCTCAAATAGAAGTGAGGGGGAAAATTGTCATCAGGTTTTGGCCAACAGATATGTAAATTCTGCACAGAGTCTAGGAAGTCTTTTAGAATGTGATAGTACCTGTTGGTACTTCAACCAAGTATTTTAGCATCATGTTGTGTGTGTGTGTGTGTGTGTGTGTGTGTAATTTTGGTGGCCAAATATCCTGAGGTCCTGCTCTGATCAGGTTTGGGACTGAGCCCTAAATCAATCACATCGGTGCACCCCCTCCAGGGCACACACCTTGGCTGGGAGTAGCACCTCACATCATCAGCATCTGCCTCACTGAAAAGTACAGCAAATATAGCAGTAGTATTAATTAGCTTTAAGGTGAGTTCCTCTTATATGGATAAGTAGATGAGAAAGAGTGGCTGAAAGAAATCCAATAATAAAATGACACCAACATTCCCCTCTGATAATATCTTCTGAAATGTGACCACACAGACTAGGTATATAAGTTCAAACCAAGCAAAATTCAGTTTCTCTTCCTAAAATGGCATCACCCATCCACATGTGTGTATACATATATACATGCATTCCTGAAAAAAAGGAAATCGAGGACACTGAGTCAAATATACACAGTGTTAGCCAGAATCTTCAGGTCCTTTTTAATGAAAGGACTAGAATCGCAGCTCAAACTAGCTCACTCTAAGAGAACAAAAATCATTTACTGTTGAGTTGTGCAGGTGTAGCTCTTTACACCTGGCTAGAAGAAGCAGCTCAACCGGTATAATTTGGACCTTTCTGCTCTCCTTGTCACTCATCTTTTCTTGTCTATATCTCCTTGCCAAGTTGGCTTCCTTCTCCATATGGATCTCTTGCAACATCAAAACCCCAAGGCAAGAGGTGGCTCTGATAAGAAGTCCTAGGAGGGAACTATTGGTCTGGGTACTCTAACTGACAGGGCAGCAGAAGAATGTTGGAAAAACTCCAAGTAGTGGAGAGCAAGGGAGGAGTTTGCTAAAGAGGGTAGAGTTACCCTGTATGAGTTTGCAAGGGCTGCCTTGACAGAGTGCTTGCTACAAGTTTAGTGGCTTAGAAAAACCCCCAGAAACTTATTGCCTTATGATTCTGGAGTCTGGAAGTCTGAAATCAAAGGCTCAGCAGGGTTGATTCATTCTGAGGCCTTGATGAAAGGGTCTGTTCCAGGCATCTTTCTTTGGCTTGTTGGGATGACCAGTTTCTCCCTGTATCTCTTCCCTTTGTCTGTCTTCTTTTTTTGTCTCTGTGTCCAGATTTCCCCTTTTTTATAAGGACACCAGTCATATTGGATTAGAGCCTATTCTAATAAACTTACTTTAACTTTTATCTCTGTAAAGACCCTACCTCTAAGTAAGGTCACATTCTGAAGTGCCAGGGGTTAGGGCTCCAACATATCCTTTTTTTGGGGGGAGGACAATTTAACCCATAACACACTGTTCCTTAAATGGGGAGAGGGTCAGAATTAATCCTGAGAAGACAAATTTCAACTACCATATGCCACTGTAGACACTCATACTGTATGGCAACTATGCCACTAAAAGCAATTAAAGAGGTTGCCATCAATATTCTTTGTCTTTCTCTCTCCTTAAATGTATAGACAAACTTAGATTTCCTTATATAAATATATAAAATATATAAATATATATACAAAATATACATCTGAACTTCTTATATTTTTGTATATTTGTATTATTTCTAGTCCTAAGAAATCCCGTGTGGTGATGTTTTGTGTATAGATCTCCTGAAAACTTTATTTCATTTTATGTTCAATGCTCTTTTTCAGTCTTTTAGAAGAAGAAATATATCTAAAAGTAATGCTTCATTATAATTATTAGTATGATAAAATAATCTTACAAAATCCATTTTAATCAAAACATTTATAAATAAAATAGCAATATGCATTTCTTTCCTATATCCAGGTAAACATTTATTTAAGAGTTTCTAACTTAGGACTCAACACCTCAATTGAAATATACAATTACTTCAATAAAATCAAAGAGATTTGTTTCACAAAAATCTTACAACTGAAGTGGAATAATCTATTGCATAAGTTGGTATGTATTATTCTTTCTTACTATCTCCTTAACTGTAAGGTCTAGCTCTTTATCAATCACAACACATTGAGTTTTGCTTTACTATTAATAGAATGAATGAAAGAAATGACAAGTCATCCATCAAATAAAGCAAAACAGTACCCTTATCTTTATCTTCCCTAAAAGAAAAAGATAAAAGTCAGTTAAGAGGTAATGCAGATGGGGTGCCTGGGTGGCTCGTCAGTTAAGTGTCTGCCTTTGGCTCAGGTCATGATCCCAGGGTGCTGGGATCGAGCTCCTGCATCAGGGTCCCTGCCCAGTGAGGGGTCTGCTTCTCTCTCTGCCTCTCCCCCTGCTTGTGCTCTCTCTCTCTCGCTTACTCTCTCTCTCAAATAAATAAATAAAATCTTTAAAAAAAGAGATAATGCAGAAACACACACACACAGAGTCTAGAATCTATTTTCCATTAAAGCAATTCATGGTTTATCCTGATGTTCTATTTCTTATAACATTATTGAGGAATAATTGACAAAATTGAAAAATATTTAAAGTGTACATCATGATAATTTTATATACAAATACATTGTGAAATGATTGCACTATCTAGTTCGTTAACACATCTTTTTATTTGTTTGTTTTTGTGGGTTTTTATGAATAAGTAACTCTAACAATATGGGTTGGCTTGAAATTTAACCACTTTAAATATATGATGTAATTTAAATATAATATGGAGTTTTTTTTTTTTAAATTTAATAGGTGTATGTCCACAATTTCTTTTTAATTTGTTACTGGAAACTGTCTTTCAAAATAATACTTTTCAGAACAAAGTTCCTTCTGGAGCTGATGTAAACTTTTTGTTGCCAAAAGATATGCCCTCACAGAGGGCTGTGATGTTGGTCATACTTCCAGATGTTTGCATCATCCCTTCTTACACAAGACAGCCCCTAGGGAAGAACCATATCAGAAATTTGAAAAGCAAATATCCAGGCTGTCGTACTTTCTATCAATAGATTTACACAGACTGAAATGGATGCTTCCAAATTTCCTTCCTCTTCCAAGATTCTACAGTCCTCCTTGTTTTCACTTGACAGTTAAAGACTGCACAAAGTCAACAGCGTTCTCATCCCCCAATTAGCATCACTGTCAGATCTGGGATTAGTCATTGTTAGCTTCAAGATGTCTTCTGTTGTGATTTAGCATTTTAAATGTAGCTAGACTTCATTTTCTGGAGTCAGTTTTATCATTTTAATATGGAAGCATATTATGTTGTATGAAATATTAAAAATGCATAGCCCACCTCTTTGGGCAGGACACAAAGGTAGGAGATTAAGTCTGCCTCTAAAACATCTCATCAGTTCACTAAAAGTAATATATTAAAAACATGTGAACATAGACTTCACAGAGATCTGAGCACCAATCTCCAGCCACACTGTCTTCTGGAGTTATCTCACTTTGGGGCAAGATAACTAATATTTTACAGGCCCTCTATACAATAGGAATTACAATAAATAGTTACAGTGTGATGCAAAAAATTATATGCTACGGCAGAAAGTTACCTGGCTTATAACAGTTTCCTAAATGCTAATTTTCTTCCTTTTCACTTGCATTAACAGAAAAAAAAATCTTAAAAGAAGAATTATCTAATAAGTAAAAAAAAAAACCTCAAAACAAAATTATCTAATAAAGAAAAAAAAAAAACCCAAACAAGGTGCTTGCATAGACTTCTATTTACTCTGTCACTCTTTGATGTTTTGATTTTTAATCACAACTACAAAGTCTTGTACAACTCATAGATATTATGGAAGAATGGGTAATGGATAAAATGTGGAAAAAATAGGTAAGACCCTCAATTAATTACAATACATGTTGAAAGAACTTGGATTTGAAAGAAATATATTTATTATATCATAAAATTTGGTGGTGTTATAGTTCTATTTGCATTAATTACTGATAAAATATATGGCCTTGATCTGAGGGTCAATAACATTCTTGATTTATCATAGAAGAACTGACATAGTTTATGACAAATAACTTGATACATTTTCTGTATATGCTCTTGGTCTTTGGATTTACCATTTAGTATCTGAAAATGTTTCTGGAAAAAATATGAAATGTGTCTATACATTTTCACAAACATGAACAAACTGCAGAAAATTTGAAGAAAAAAACAATATATTAAAGAAATATTGTTTTAATATTTTCTAAACCATGGAATACTGGATGACAAGAGTTTCATATTACTATATTGAACATCTATGAGGCTACATTGTTAAGTATATAATTGTATTAAATAAATTATTATTTACACAAATAGTTTTTAACTGTTTAACAATCTGAACTTGTGTGAAAGAATAAGCAGTTATTTTGAAATATTTTCCCCAATACTACTGATTTTGTGGGAAATTCTTGAAACATACATTAGGAAATGTCTATGCAGAAAGCACCTCACAGTGAAAATTAAAATGTGCAGCTACAACTTGGCCATTATAATATTTAAGGCAGAAATTGACTTAAGACATTAATTTTGGTATTTAGCACAGGAAAGGATAACTAGAATAAAAATCATCTTCTTCTCCCTAATAATAAGTCTATTTGATAACCGAAATTTATAGGCAAATAACTTCTACTTAACGTAATTGAGATTTTTTTGATCTCTCATTCTAAAAGTGGGAGAGATGCTGAAAGCTGATAAGAATTTTTTTTAAAAAAATTTTTACTTATTTATTTGACAGAGAGAGAGACAGCAAGAGAGAGAACACAAGCAGGGGGAGTGGGAGAGGGAGAAGCAGGCTTCCAGCTGAGCAGGGGGCCTGATGCGGGGCTCGATCCCAGGACCCTGGGACCATGACCTGAGCCGAAGGCAGACGCTTAACAACTGAAGCCACCCAGGCGCCCCCTGATAAGAACTTCTAAAGAATAAAGATCAATTTAATCCTTGTGCTTGTAAAGATGGAGGTATTCAAGATTATTAAAAAACGTGGTATCACTCTTTCAGCTTTAAGTAATATCTTTGTTAAGCAAGTGCTATAATTGGTGCATAATGAAGAATGATTAAAAAAAAGAATCAGGTACCTGAGTTTATATCAACTACTATAATTTACTATATTAACTTAAAAAGTAGAAAATCAGCATGATTAAATTGTTAAAAATCCATTTCTACATATAGATATATCTTTAAAAATAGATTCTCCACTAAATATCTTACTCTCTCTGGTTTTAGTTAAAAAAATGATTAATAATTTGTATGAATTGGTTTTTACAGGTCGACCCCTATGAAGATTTCATGATAAATTGCCATATTGGGCCAAATTATATATTATATAGCCAAGTATTTTGTTTTAGAATGACACCAAAGGACACATAATTATAATGGGAAACAAAATCGGCCATAGCACCCGTCCCTGGAGAATCTTGTTTATATTTTTTCATCCAAAGATGAATTCTTTCTTTAGTTTACTGTTTCTTAAGCCAGTTCCCTAATGATGTCAAAATATTTTTCACAATCTTATGATTTTTCTGTAAAATCACTTGTGTATACATAGCTGACACACACACACACACACAAAGATGCTTCTTTGTGCACACTTTTTTGACCTCTTAAAAAAAATATACAGACAGACTAACATAAGTTTTCCATGACTATCTGGCAGTGATTTATATTTGTTTAAGTACTTTTTTTCAATTTTTTTAGTAGCGTTTCAATGGGGTTTCTTGGTAGGAGCTCAAAAGCTATTTCACAGCAGTTTTTACTAATTAAAAAAAAAAAAAAAAGGAAGATGAGATTCTGTTTTAGTCCCTTCAGTCTGCTATAACAAAATACCACAGACTGGGGGGACTGATAAATAACAAAATTTAGCTCTGGAGGCTGGAAGTCTGAGAACAGGGTGGTAGATAAGGTCTAAGGACCTCTGTGGGAACCCCTCAGAAAAGTGCTAATCCCCTGGGGCGCTGGGGTGGCTCATTTGGTTATGCATCTGACTCTTGAATTTGGCTCAGGTAATGATCTCAGGGTCGTGAAATGGAGCCCCTTGTGGGGCTCTGCACTGGGCATGGAGCCTGCTTAATATTCTTTCTCTCTCTCTCCCTCTGCCTCTCTGGGACTGTCCCTCTCTCTCCAAAAACAAAAACAAAAACAAAACAGAGGATGCTAATCCCACTCATGAAGACTCCACCCTCATGACCTAATCAGATCTTAACACCATCACCATAGGCATTAGGGTTCCAGCATGTGAATTCTGGGGGCACACAACTGTTCGGACCAGAGCAGATACATCAATAGATGGAGGCTGATAGCTTTTTAGATAGATAATGATGGTGGGAAGAGCGGACCCAGGAAATCTCTCTATGGGAACTGATTCTTGAAAGACATGTTGAAGGATGTGTAGAAGCTCACCAGATAAATAAGGGTAATAAAGTCCGGGTAGAAAGAGCAACTTGAACAATGTTACAGAGCCTAAGGCATGTTCAGGAAAGTACAACTTGTTTTTAGTGATTAGAATATTAGGTGCATTTGGGATGTGTAACTGGAAATGTAGGCTAGATAATGAAGTTATTAATTTATTTAAAATGCCATCTTTACCAACATTTTTCAAACTTTTAAAAATTGAGAATTACACTTTATTTTGTAACTCAGGACTTCTATACATAGAGTTAACTAAATTTAGAGACAGACAGTTCTTGCTTTGCATGATCCTTATGGTTCTATAGGTCAGAAATCCAATCCAGGTCTCACTGGGCTAATATTTAACCTAGTGACTAGGTGTTGACAGGACTGCATTTCTTTCTGGAAGCTCTAGGAGAAGAATCTCTTTCCTGGACTTTTCCAGTTTCTAGAGACCACTCACATTTCTTAGCTTATGGCCCTGCTTCCATCCTAGAAGCCATCAATGGATCAGGTTCTTCTCACACTACCATCTATCTCTTTGGTTCTTCAACAATAGGAAGACTGGGAGAGGTTTTGTGCTTTAAAAGACTCATGATTACATTGGGCCTACCTGGATAATGATCTGCTTATCTCAAGTTTTTTTTTTTTTTAAAGATTTATTTATTTATTTGAGAGAGAGTAAGTGAGCAGGGGGTAGTGGGAGAGGGAGAGAATACCAAGCAGAGTCCTCACTATGTGTGGAGCCCATCATGATCCCAAGACCCTGAGATCATGATCTGAGCCCAAACCAAGAGTCTGATGTTTAACCCACTAAGCCGCCCAGGTGCCCCTCAAGATTTTTTTAACCTTATTCACATCTGCAAAATTCCTTTTGTCATAGAAGGTAACCTACTTATTGATTCCTGGAAATAGCATATGGACATCACTGGGGGTCCATTGTTCTATCTAGTACAGTCCACTTTTTGTCCCCTAAAATTTACATCTGTCCCTCACACAAAATTCATTCACGGAACCCAAGTTCCTCAAAAGTCTGACTCATGAAACTGTCAACTAAATGTCCCAAGTCTCATCTAAATCTCATCAGTTCAAAAGTCCCAAATGTCATCATCTAGATAATCTAATTTAGGAATGGGTGAGGCTCTGAGTTTAATCTATTTTGGTGTACAGTTCATTTCCATTTGTGGATCTGTGAAAGTAAAGAAATGCATTATCTGCTCCTGAAATACAATGGCAGGACAGGCATAGGATAATAGTTATAGACAGGAGAAAATTTAAAATAAGGATAAAATTAAAGGAAAAAGAGAGGCAGGGATCCCCCAAATTTCTAAATGCGGCTGGGCAAACTCCATTAGGTTTCAAGCCCCTTTTTCAGGCTCTTGCTTCCTCCTCGGAATCATCCTTCCTTTTTCATGAAATATGACAGATGTTTGCAGCTGAGGAATTTCAGCAGGTTGTTTCTTGCCAGCCGAATTTTAGGGATCCATAGCCTTTTTTCATTTCCTACTTAATCCCTTTTAATATAAACTGGCATTGTTTCTCACAGTATAAAATCAGCAAGATTGTCATAGAAATTCACTCCATTAGACAAGAGACTTTCCCAGAGATATTTCTTCCATAATTAGTTCTCATTTTGACTTCTCCTGACATCTCCCAGGAAGTCACACCCTTTAATTTCCTAGAGCTTCTCTGGTTTGTTTGGGGGATCTTCAAGTCACATCCATAATCTCTTCAAAGAGCATCTTGTGTGACTGAGTATTCAGACGTTTTTATCTTTTTGAGGTATTAGGAAAAGACTGTCACAGTCACACCCTCAGTTTTTCCTTTAGATCCTACATTCCTGACAGCAAATCTCTAAATTTTAGCATCTTTTGCAATGTGGATAGGCTGAGAATTGACCAAATCATCACCTCTTGGTTCCTTTGGTTTATTCATTTTTTCTCTCAACTTATTTCACTCTCCTTGCATTTTGCTATGAGCAGCAAAAGGAAACCAGGCTGCTGTCTTCATCCCTTCACTTAAAAATCTCCTCAGCTAAGTCTTCCACATAATTGCAGGAGACAATTCTGCTAAGATTTCTGCCACTACATAATAAGGTAAAACCTTTCTTCCAATTTTCAATAATGTGTTGCTTATTTCCTACTGAACTCTTACCAATAGCACCTGCTATGCCCATATTTCTACTAATAGTCTGGGTGTGATGATTTAGGTATTCTCTACTGCAGTCTGTGTGCTCTATACCATGCCCTTCACTTCCTTCTCAGTCTTCATTGGCAGAGTCACCAACATCTGCATTTCTACTAACCGTGTGGTCAAGGCAATCTAAGCTTTTTTGGATAATGCTCTTCAGAATGGACTCACTCATTCCAAAGCCACTTTAACATCTTTTTAGATATTTGTTACAACAGTATATCACCCTCAGGTACTCAAATCTGTTTTAATTTTCTATCATTTCCATAACAAATTCCCACATATGTGGTGGCTTTAAAAAACACAACAGCATTATCTTATAGCCACCAACATCCTTTTTCTAGCAATGCTTTCTAATAGAATGGAGGCTTTCTTTGTTCCCTTAAGTTGCAGCTAATGCCCACCTCTTCTAAGGGATAGAATCAACAGTGATTTTTCTCTTCTCAGAAATCATGTTTTGTTCACAGATTGCACTATTGAACCCTACTTACCCTCTGTTTTGGTATGTTGTTATTTATCTTTTTATGTCAAGTTATCGTGATACAATTAGATATCCAAGGATAGGAACTTGGGGCATTCTTAGCACTTATTACAGTATTTTTATATGATAGCCATTTCGATTCCCTTTGTGAATGGTATTACAAAACCTGACAGATAACAGAAGAGTTAAAGGAGAGAAGTTGCCTTTATGAAGTAAGGTTTTTAGAAAGTCAAAATATTTTACTAATATCAAGATTCTTACACATGTTTTATGTAGTAACTTGTCATTACTTTCTAACTTTTAAGTGCAGCTATTATTTATAGAATATTTTAGCTTATAAATGCTTTTAACACATACCATCTTTTTTTTTTTAAAGATTTTATTTATTTATTTATTAGAGAGCGAGCGAGAGAGAAACAGCACGAGAGAGGAGAGGGTCAGAGGGAGAAGCAGGCTCCCCGCCGAGCCGGGAGCCCGATGTGGGACTCGATCCCAGGACCCCGGGATCATGACCTGAGCCGAAGGCAGTCGCTCAACCAACTGAGCCACCCAGGCGCCCTTAACACATACCATCTTGTTTGATCTTTACACATATACACAAATACTCTTAACACAAAAGAGGAAAATGGAGTCACATGTAGATTTCAGTTGTGTTGGCTGATCTGCACACAGTTAAGAAAGATGGTAGTAGCAAAACAGAAAATAAATCCAAGACATACAATTCTAAAACCTTTGTTTTTCCCACTATGCTATATTTTCTCCTTTCATGTAGATTTTAGAATAAATTAGTACCTGATACACATACCATTTGTATCCTTTCATTAAGTTTCTTGAGAACTGGGGATGGTACAAGAAGGAACAATTAATTTTGGAGACCTCATTTTTGGTGTAATCAGTGAAAATATGGTAATGTTGTATTTGCCAGAGAAAGCAATTAGTCTCATGAGAAAGGAGGTCACATCATGAACAGTTGAGTTAAATCACTGCAGTGAAAGAGTGCTGACTAATTTCGTTTTTCTAAACATTCAATACACTTTGATGATTTATTATTATATTGCCTTAGATTGTTTTTTGAAGTCGTTATAAAAGCACATAAATAATCATAGATTGTACCTAATGGATAGTCAAGGTAGTCCCAAAACTTAGAAAGAAGTTATGGTATTGAAAAGTAAAATATGGAAAATAGATAATTAAATGGGTGAATAAGGAATCTTGGTTCATGGGTTTCATTACTATTTGAGAAATAGCAAAGGAAAAATTTTGACATTACAACATACCAATCAGAATGCATATCATGAAATACTGAAAACTAGAAATCAGAGAGGAAATAATTTAGAGAAACTGCAAATTTCTGCTTTCTTTTTCTTTTGCCTCTATTAGAGTCCTGCTAATGAGAATAAATATATATTAGGGCCCCATTGTTTGATCCTGTGATTAATTGTAACCATATGAGTCATTAAACCTTCTCATGGATTCTATATTCCTCAGATCTTCTGACTGGAATGCGGATTACAATAGGAACTTTTCTTATAAGAGAGTGTCCTGGGTGGGCATAAGGCACCAAAGCCAACCCCTTGAAATTTTACTTCTTGCAAATTAATACATGTGTAATGACCTTTATAAAATAGTCTCTTAATTAATTTTTTTTCTGAATCAACTTATTGCCTGCAAGCCACAGAAATTATCTCTAGTTAACTTCTGCAGCAAAGTTATTTCTTAGAATCCTATGAAGAAGTGAACAGAATTGGTATGAAGGTGAGGACCCAGAGTCATAAAATGGTCAGTAATAAAGGGAATCTAGGTAGGACACTTCTTTCATATCCTTGTACAGGGACTTCTTCCACAAGGTTTTCAGGGTGGCAGCACTGTCATGATGATAGTTTCTTCACTGCTCAAGGTCTCTGTGTTCTCCATTCCAGAGCCAAAGTTCTAAGCAAGAACATCTGATTGGCCAAGACCACCAAGAGGTAAGGAGAGTAAATAAATCTGCAGTGTGGGTAACACTCTGGATGTGGATACTGAACCTGAAAACTAGCTTGGAGACATTCTTTCCTCCAAATGCTGTTGTCTGTAAATATGTTAAGCAACTCATCATTGTCTTCGTTAGCTATTGATTAAAAAAAAAAAAGTACTGAACAGAATAGGGTCAAGTATAAAGTCCTGGGACATGTCCGTTAATGTCTTTATCAGATGATATTATGAAAGATTCTGATGGATGCATTTTGGAAATACAGATTCATAGTGTTTTGTGTAGGTGTTCTCAGATGGTGGAGAGGTATCAATATTCCTGCAGGGATTTAAAATATACACATTTCTTTCATACCTTAGAGGACAGAAAACCTCCCTCAGAACAATTTATGTGGTATGAGAAATGGCTTGGTCCTAGCTCTTTTACTACTCAAATTTATCCATTTATCTGAGTGGTTGTGGTCTTATGATGTGCCAAATCCTACCCCAAGTTGTGTGGTATATAATATATAATATGTATAATATATAAAATGTAACATAATATATTATATATATTATGATATATAATACTGTACAATGTGGTTAGGGGAAGGGTCATCTTTTCACCAGTATTGTACCCAGTATTATGTGGTTGGGGGAAAAGTCATTTTTCACCAAATTAATATTTCTTTGGTTCTTAACCTCCTTGAGAGCTTCTTGGATGAAAATCTGAAACCGTCCCTTGTACCCAGAGGGCAGGGAGAGATAGAAGAAAGAGGCAGGCTGTTCCAGATTGCTAGGTGGCAGGTTTAATAAGCAAGGGAATGTACACAGGCAGCTCGACTTGGTGGCTGCAAGACAAGTAGATTTCCACACTTGCCTGCCAGAATCTTAAATGTTTATATAGAGGCCTTCACTGGGGACAGTCACATATATTGTCTAGATGGTCTCATTACTACCTCAAGGATGTATCCTTGGGGTAGCCTCTGAGGGTGGAGAAGGCAAGTGGGACACACGTTCTAAGGATAGGGGAGCCTCTGATTGCCAGGGTCCGGCTCATGGGTCAGCTAGAGGTTGTTTCCTCTTGATGACCTCCTCTAACACTCTATGAAACCCCAGAGTACTAAGAACTTTCACTTAATTTAGTGCCAGGCAGATACTATAAATTAAACAGAATTAAATATGTATGATTATTTTTCACCTCTAAAAAGAAATATTCTCACTTTAAAAAATCTGTTTTATCTTGTTTTTGATAAAGATGTAGACCTCTACAAAGAAGTATTTCTTTACCCCTTAAAACTACAAGTATAATGATAAATGACAACTGACACTCATGTGCAGAACTGGAGATATTAGGGAGTGGTGGGGACTGTACTAAGCAGAAACTACATTCCTTTCTTGTTGGAATGTTATTGCATAGATCTAGCCAACTCTTGTCATGCAGGCAATGAAACCTAGTATTGCCAGATATTTCAATTTTTTCAACAGAAGCCAGGAATCTGGGTTTTTATGTGAAATTTCCCGGTTTTAAATGTTGGTAACATTAAAAAAAAAATGGGACAGGAGCCAAATAAAACATATCTGTGGGCCAAGTTTAGCTTGCAAGTTGCCAGTTTGCAACCTCCTCTAGAGGCATAGAGCTGAAGCCCAACAACTATCTCGATCTGCCCAGTAATTGTTGCTCCCCAAGGACCTGTGGCTTCTAACAGCAACAGAACCTTGATATACCTTTCCTGGCAGCCTGCCCATCTCTATCTAGATTCCAGTGGTGGCGAGCCAATGTACTTACTTAGGGGCTCTCACTGCCTAGACTTTCACCATTAACTTTCCCACCAGACCATGAATTCCTTAAGAGAAGTAAGTCTTTGTTCATGAACAAATTGTATAGAAGCTAAGGTATGTGAATTACCATGAATAAGCCTCAATTTGTCAATAATTCTTCACAGTAACATTTCCAACATTTCTTTCCCCTTGTTCTAAGAGATGGTCCTCCTAAAACACTGACTTTTTTTCTAATGTAAAGAGTGAAAGATAATTGTTGATGTTTTGGCTAAGCAGTCCTGACTAACTCAGAGGAAGAATTAATTCTTTACTGTTAAAGGCATAGCATAGCAAAGAACAGACACAAATTGATAGGCTGTTTCAAGATCAGTAAATAGTTATTGAGTATCTACTACATGCCCCAAAGTTACAGATGCAGAAGTAAGCATGCCCAATGTGAGGAACAAGTGTTTGCTCCAAAACGGACATGCATAATGGAACAAGTGTCTGTCAAAATTGGCACAGAGGTGTCTACAAAAAGGTCTTAGATCCTGATCTTGGGTGGGAGTGGCACGTGTGCCCCGTCTGGAGGGTTCTTGCATCTTGGGTCCAAGACCATGATGAATGCATCCCAGCTCTGCTCCAAAAAGAAAGAGGAAATCAATACATGCCAAAAGTTACTTGTGCAAGATAGGTGTTTGGATAGTTAAATCTGGAATTATAATTTTGGACTGGTTTCTTTTCAGGAAAACAATTCTTTTTTTAAAAAAATACACTATTTTTAAAAAAGATTTTATTTATTTATTTGAGAGAGAGAGAGAAAGAGCGAGCACAAGCGGGGAGGGGGCAAAGGGGAGGGAGAAGCAGGCGCTCTGCTGAGCAGGGTGCTGGGTGCTGGGCTTGATCCCAGGACCCTGGGATCATGACCTCAGCTGGAGGTAGATGCTTAACCGACTGAGCCACCCAGGTGCTCCAGGAAAACAATTTTTAAATTAATGTAATAACAATACTGACGTTTATAGAGTGGATACTATACATGTTAGCTATTATTCATGTGCTACTTTGTTAAAGCCTCACCAAAAAGGGATGTTCATATGTGCTGGATGCTTTACATCTGTTACCTTTTTATTATTTACCAATATACATATATATATATATATATATATATATATAATTATTTCACTTAACATTAGAGGAAAATGAGCTTTAAAGAGACTTAAATATTTTTCTTAAATTTACCTTGTTGGTTAAGTAAATAAACTTGGATTTGAACCCTACCCTCATGAAAAGTCACAAATTTTCTATTACACTACAAAGTCTCTTTTATTGGGGTCTAAAACACTTTCACCCAGTGGTTTCTAACTAAGGAACACTTCACTAGTCTCCCAGTCATCTCATCTATTCATGTATAAATGAAGAATAATTTTGCCCACAAGTCACAGAAAATCTAGCAATGGATTAAGCAAATATTGTAATTTGGTTTTTTTAGAAGCAAATTTGAGAAAGAGACTAGAGTCAGAAGTTTTCAGAGGGAGTATTTTCAAAAATATCACCTTAGGGATGTGAAGGAAGCAAGACTCTGGAAGGAAAATTGGGCTGAGGTTTATTTTATAACAAGACCTCGCCATGCTTCAGTGAGTGCCAAAGGTAGGATGACTCCTGTGTTGAGGGGAGACACCCAAATCTTTACACCTCACATCAACCAGTCATTGAATATGTGTTCCCCTGTAGGATTTACATATCCTCGGGTAAGGAGGCATTCTTTAGCTGAAACAATTCTGGAAAAGGGCTGGACAGTGAAGAGATATCAATCCACAATCTTCCTAGTGGGTGAAAGAGTAAGTTCTTTAATCCTGAAGGAAAGGATCTAGGCAGCCCATTGCTATATTCTCCACAAATGAACATTATTTTCCCTCATATGACAAGAAGACTAGATATTAATAGTTGCTGTGGTTTTGGTTCAGCCATTTAATAATGTCAGGACTTCTGCATGCTTCTCTTGGTCTTTTCTTGCTTTCTTTTGGTCTGTTTCTCTTGGACTTTCTTTATGATGGCAGGATGGCAACTTCAACTCTAACCATCAAGATAAGGAAAAGGGAGAAGGGGTGGTATCAATAATCGTGGTTTCCTGGATCAGGAAACTTAAAGTCCTTTAGCAGACTTCCTTTAATTCTTATAGTCCAGAATTAGTCACAGGGAAAGGAAAATTGGCAAATTTAAGAGTTCTCTGAAAGACGGAATTATCTTAATTGACTTAGATTAATTTTTTGAGGCTGGAAAAATTGTTGCCTGAAAAGGTTTATTAGTAAGAAAGAAGCAGGGAATTTGTATGTTGCAAACAAAAAAGCAGTATTTTCCACAGGTCATTTTATTCTTAATTTGTAACCACATTGATCCCTAAGCAATGTATGCCTATGGCCGTACCTAGGGCATGGGAACATTTGGGTGTGGAGAGGGATGAGATGAGGCTTGAACAACAATTGGTATTCTCCTTCAAATGATGCTATTCCCAACTCAATCTCTCTGAATCTGTAATATGATAGAAGATGAAGAATAAAGTGAGAATGGAAAAGAGAACGGGACAGTACACTGAAGTTAGGTGGGAAAACCAACCTTATATGTAATAGGTAACACACACAAAAAATGACCAAAGCAATCCAATTCTATCTAATGAGAAATAAGCTGTGCTTTCATTTATATTAATATCTGTTTGCACAATCAAAAACATTTAGCTTCTTATTAGCTGTTTCTCAATGCTGATGTTTATTGGTATTGATATTGGACAAGAGTACATCTGTGGTAAATTAGCTTAGGAAGGCTTGTAAATGGGGTCATAGAGTCCTAGTAATTCAGGGTTGGAAAGACTTTGGAAATCATCTAATGCAAATTCATCATTTTACACACAAGAAACCGAGATCAAGAAGGGGCAAGCTGCCCAAAATAAATATAGGTATAAACTTTTAAAAAATCTTTTTTTTTTCCTTCTTTTCCATTAAACAACAGTTATGGGGTTTGCTGGTCTTGAACTTCTCTGTGGGCATATTTGAGCAAAGTGTGATTGTCACACACACACAAAAATTGAAAGGCTTCATTTGTATCCAGGGAAAAGAAATGTAGATAGTTTAAGTAATTTATGTAAGATTGAAGTCTACTTCATGAGCCAAAGAAATCAAACATTAGAAGTACCACCTTTTGACAAAGTAATTATTTAAAAATAATAATTGATATTATTACTGAATTCACAGGACAATTAACATGTTTCTGAATCAGCAAAATAAAACTAGATATTTCAGCAAGCATCTATTTAACTTGGTGATGTCCCAAGCAGCCCAAATCTAAACATAGATTTCAATGGCAAAAGTCTGTTTAATGGGAAAACCTATCCAAAGAGAAACAATTTGTTTCATCTGTAGTGGGGAAATATCCATCTGTTATTAGGTTAGTACAGAAAGCCAAGAGTTTTGCAAAAATTTCCACTGGTTGGCTGTTGCTTGTCATCCAAGGGAAGGGACTTTTTGGAAAAAAAAAAAAATCAATGGGGGTGGGTCATTTACTTTTAAAAGTGCTACTTTGGCAAAAATCTGCATAAGGATTGGGTAGTTCAATAAATGAGTAACATTTTTCTGTTACTGGATGTGTTACATTTGGGAATATAGAGTTCCAGCTCAAGTGATTTGGGATAGGTGAGTAGCATAATCTAAATAGCAAAATCACTTGCCACAGTGGCTATTGTCAGATGGACACTTAAGATGAGTGATGCTTTTTAAGATTCATTTTATCTTATGTTAATTAGCAAATCCAAATTATTACTTTGCTTCTGCCGTTCATTATTTCAAAAATATATTTTAATTCTGATTAAACTTCACATCATGAAAATTTATGTTTAAGATGGGACTTTGGAGAGGATTGTTGGTTATACTTCTTCATTTTACAAACAAGGAACCAAGGCCAGATAGAATAAATGACTTTGCCAAGATCACAGAACTAGTTAGTGACAAGCTTCTCGATTTTTTTCATTATATTGTGTTAGTCTATAAAGGAAGACTGGAGGGTCCCTTAGTCTCTAGGCTATAAAATTAGACTATTCATTGAACCAACACAATTTTTGTTTTTTGTTATTATTTATTTACAACAGGACAGTGTATGAGGGACAGACTAAGAGACAGTCGTTAAGAATTCACAAATAAATTCCCTATAATTATAGGAAGGGCAAATAACATATTTCAATAGACCTTAAGTACTGAACTATATGAAACACACTTCAAGGTTGAAGTTTGTGTTGCCTATTTTGAATTATGAAGGCATTTCAGCATACGTATATGACACATTTTATATACCTAACATTGTCAGGGAAAGAAAGACTATAGGAGAAATTTAAGATCTGAATAGGAAAACTTTTGCTTACAACCTCTAGCACTTAGAAATAAAATGTAATTCAGTGATATGCAATGATTTCGTGGTACTTCTGACAGAAAATGATGTATTGATATAATTAAAATCAATGCACTGTATAGCATATAGTTGGATTATATTTTATTAAAGCAATTCTAATATTCCTCTCTTAGTAATCCAAATTTTACTTCTCTCTAACTCCAGTTAGAGGTGAATTAATCATAATAACAATTAACCATTCAGTCAAATAAAGATGTTCCTCCTCTTACAATTTGTAATTAGAATTCATTTTTAATCATAAAGTCATTGTAGAAATCTTCTATTTCACTTAGGAATTTTCAATATAGGATATTAGTGATATTTGTGGCTGATCAATCACTATTTTTTTGTTATGTTCAGCTAGCCAGCATATAATACATCATAAATTTTTGTTGTAGTGTTCAACGATTCATTAGTTGCGTATTTTATTGTGAAGTATAATGTAGATTTGCTCTGGCCAAACTTGACAAGTAAGAAATGTTAGCAGCAAAATTATTTTAAATGCAATATTTCATGATATTTATTAAGTATGGAGTGTATTAAACTGATAGAACTCTATGAAGTGACGGTTATAAAAAATAACTTTTCCAATCAAAAGAGATCTAGAAAGTTTCATTTATTCTCATTTTCTTGTCCCTTTCCCTCTTCAAATTAGCAAAGTTTAGCATGGTTTATTTTTTTTTTAGAGATAAAAGTTTAAATCAATAATCTTCCAATTGAGAATAATAACAATCCTAAAAATGTGCCTTCAAATGTTAAATAAAACTTAGACTTTCAGACTTGAGAGTATCAGTGGCAAGAAGAAGGATTTTAGGATCAATCATGAATTTCTAGCTAGACAACGAATAATGTTGTTGCATATAAGTAATTGTCATTTGCTCATCACTGCAAATCTAAAAATATGAATTCTTACAATTATAACTTTTTTTCCTTATAAAACAATTAGATCAAAACACTAAGAAAAAAAAAAGAAAGAAAGAAAAGGAAGAAGTTAAAGAGGCAAACCAAGAAACAGACTCTTAACTATAGAGAACAAACTGATGGTTTCCGGAGGAGAGGTGGATGGGGAATGGGGGAACTAGGTGATGGGGATTAAGGAGGGCACTTGTCGTGATGAGCACTGTGGTTGTATGGAAGTGTTGAATCACTTTATTGTACACCTGAAACTAATATTACACTGTGTGTTAACTAACGGGAATTTAAAAGAAACTTAAAACAAAACAAAACACTCTAGTGCCATCCTGTGCTATTTTTTCTATTAAATCCCTTCCCCGACCATGTCTTCTGTAGTGACATGAAGGATCACAAGGGAGGCTGGGAAGTTTCTGGTCTCTTACATTTTTTATGCTTGGTTTCTACTATCAGTTGAATAAGATACAGATACCTCAAATGACACCCATCCCTGACATAATAAATCCTTTTATGTTAAAATAGTTACAAGATAATTCTCCAATATTATAGTTAAAACCTTGAGATTATTTTAATCATAGGTTAGTCATGAAAACTGATGTTTCAGAAGACTTGAAGGGTAGCTGGATGGTCCAAGAGCAACACCACCATGTAACAAGCCCTGCGCCAACATCAAAGCAGGCCAAGATGTTGCATGCAGCATTTGGAAAATAGCTTACAAGTTCTTTCTCTAATCACCCAAAGAAAAGTAGAGCAATAAGAAAAACCTGACAATGACATAAAGATTGAGTGAGTGTACCCCTTAATGTAATAACTTACATGCTTGTAACAATTTATTTAAAAGAACATCTAATGTAAATGCATTTCTATCAAATGTCTTAAGACTCATGTTTAAAAATGACTGTGTATATTATAAAAACAACTTAGGCATACCATGTATTTACACATTTTTTTTGTAATATTCAATTAAGTTACCCATCTTCAATCTTTTCAGTAGTTAGTTGAGAATCACTACATTTGTACTTTCCTGGAAAGATAAGAAATGGCTGTTTTGTGAAGGTCTAGTTCCGGAATAAAAGCTCTAAATGTATTCTTTGTAAATAAGTGGTCCAGCAATTTCCTATAAAACAACCTAGACTTAAACATAAACATGTGGGATAATTTATTAAACTCCCTGACATATTTATTCTCTGTGCTTTCTACCTTTGTATTCCTAGTCAAATTCAGATATTATTGGAGGTTATTGTTGAATAAATATGGCTACATCTGAGTAAAACAACTATGGTTCGACACTAAAATGAAACTAATGAAATATCTTGTTATTAATAGAAATTTATGTTTATAGATTTAGTTTCATGGTTCTTTTCTCCTTTCACCTCACATCTATACTTGACTCTCCCTTTAACAACTCCCAATTTGATAAAAGATAAGATTAAAAATATTAAGAGGAAAAAGTGGAGAAAAATGAATGGAAGGGATTATAAATCCTAAGGTAAGCTTTACACTGTAAAATAAATGAAAAATTAAAAGTATGTAAGAAAAAATAATATTGCCATGCAAGTCAGTGGGATGGTTCAGTAGTGCCTCCCTCCCTGGCTGTCCGTGCAGCATTCACTGGGGAAAACTCATGAGTTGCTCATTTATTCCAGAGCCACACAAGGTCTAGCAGAGCAGGCTGACAGCCCTGGGAGAAGACTCCTGACCTCATGACTGTGGGGCTTCTAAGCTGCAAGATCAGAACCTGACCTCTCCAATAGCCATTTCATATGACAGACACTTAACTCCAGTTTTATCTTGCCAGCCCATCCCCTGGCATGATCAGGATTAGGGTTCATGCCTTTTAGATGGCCAGAATTGATTGCCTTAATCGTGGTGTTAAATTTAATTTATATGGAGCTCTGTGAGATAGCAACTATTTTTCTGACAGGCCAAGGGGAGGGGCTCAGTCTTGGATGAATTAAACCTTACCCATCAGACATAAATAACCATTATTCCACCTGCACATGAAGATTATCAATTATACATGAATATCTAACATAAAGATGTTTACTCTATGTCTCTTTTATTACTTCACTGAGTTATTAATGTGGCTGTTTATTAATATCTGGTTTATGTTTCTGGAAGTTACTATGACCCAAATATGAGAAGTTCCCTTTTTCTGTCTCCCTCCCTCCCTCCCTCCCTCCCTTCTTTCCTTCCTTCCTTCCTTCTTTCTTAGATTATAAAATCAGAAAAAGTTCATCTAAATTAATTTATTTAAAGATATCTTTTGTTTAAGAAGATGTTTGATTTGTAGAAAATTTGGTTTAAAATCAAATTTCTGTTAAAAGAGTCTCATTTGTCTATATGTTCCTGAGTCAGATACTAGCTATTTATTGCTATAGTTATTTATTGCTTCTCCTTTTTAGATGCCCAGTATGACTTAACTATCCTTCCTCCCATGTGACTGAGTTCATCCAAATAGAATATGGACCTCCATCCTTTGTCTGCAAGAAAATACTTCCCACCCCCAATTCTCTCTCTCTACGCAAGCCTGCTAATCATGTATCAGTGCTCAGGGTGTTCTCAGGATTTGTAAATTATGTGTTGAAGATAATAGAATTTACTTTAGCCTAGGGCCCTGAACGATTCTGTGACACAAACTTCCACCCCCAACTGCTAATAAAAATTTACACTAGCAAAACTTAAACTGCTGTCTAAATAAAAGCACTGAAATTTTGGGTTTATCTGTATGGCAGCTGAACCACTACACAGCCATTATAACTTCAGAGGTAGAGGACCCTGAGAAGATATATAGACTATAGGCCATACTTTAAAAAAAATTAAAAATTAAATATTTAAAAATCACATACTTAGAGGGACAACTTTTTGATAATGAATTTATCATTCAATTTAAAACCATAATGGTATTCTATGCTTTTATATTATACCTTATGAACTAGGTGTGGTTTTAACATTTTTAAAGGGTTGTTTAAAAAATAAAGGAAAAAAAAATCAAAGGAGAATGTGTAACAGAGACTATTATGTGCCCCACAAAATTTACCTGGTCCTTTACTGAAAACATTTGCTGATCTCTATTTTACAGTGTAGTAGGAGGATTTTACTGATTGGGTCTAGGGGATGTGTGGAACAAAGGATGTATGAAGGTATAGACTGAAAGGTGCTTTTGTTATTATAAACATAAAATGTTTGAACCCACACTTCTCAGATAGCTTGTGGTTGTTTATGCTTTAGTTTTACATGTAGATAATAGATAATTTATCATAGATTATATCCAATTTTAGTCAAGAGAAGCAACCATTTCCCATCATATTCTATTTTTGGAGGGACAGTAGGCCAGGTAGGAAATCTAACTTTGAGTTGAATAGGCAAGTACTAAGATTGATGATAGGAATTTCAACATTTCTAGAGGTGATGAGATTTTTAAAAATGGGCATCATAAAGTTAAAAAAAAAGAGCAAATATTTAAGTCATGAAGTAATAGAAAATATGTGAGCAATCAAAGGTGTAGTTTGCTATGGAAAATTAATTACAAAATTTCTCAAATACCACTCCATGCATCAATAATAATAATACTTTTATTCAGTATTATGATCAGAAAGTAATAATTTTAACTTTTCTCTTCTAGTTCTGAAATATTAAAATGGATTTTATGATAAGCAATTTAATTTGCAGCATGAATAATATGAATAATTTCCTTAATATTTCTGGATGATAAAGTTTAGCTAAATACATGGGGAATGTAATATGAATATTGACTCATCATTTTTCCTCTTACACATGCTCTTTGAGTTAATGTGGTTTTTTATTAAATCAAGATACAACTGACTTATTGTTAATTTTAGGTGTACAGCATAATGATTTGATATACATATAAATTGCAAAATGATTGCCACATTAATTTAGTTAACACCCATCACTTAAGTTTTAGGAACTTAAACTTCAGGGAAAATATTATTACCATAAAAAACATTTTCCATGAAAGATTGCCTAGCCCCTGTTTCATCAGGTTATACGGGTGGCCAGGACACAGAATTCTAGTATAATTTTTAAAAATGACTAGAAACCTCATGGAGTTATTTGTAAAATAATTTATTTAATATGATGTAGATTTGCAAAACTAGGTACATCTTAGTGTTCTAGTTTTCAGGAATTATATTGAAATTTCCAGGTTGACCAACAGGGAAAGAGGGAGAGGGAAACAATGAGGGTAGGGTGTAAGGGAGGGAGAAAAGAAGGAGAAGCAAGGGGAGAGAGACACAGAGAGACAGAGAAAGATAGAGACACGGAGCTAGAGAGAAAAGAAATAACAGTATTTACTTTGAAAACAGGGGGAAAACAGATGGTAGATATGAATGACCCTTGGAAAGTCATGGGATCCCACAGCAGCAAGAAAAGACTTTAAGCATAAGAATTGTCAATGACTCATGTGCTGATTTCTGTTAAAGCAAAATACACCAAGGATTTGAATTATAGTGTATTAATGTGCTTAGAAATTAACTTCATGGCTTAAAAAAGTCATTTCTAACCTTACATTTCTATAAAATTTGGCCTTTTCCAAAATGTCATATAGTTGGAATCATACCGTACATAACTTTTTCAGATTGGCTTCTTTCACTTAGTAATATGCATTTAAGATTCCTCCATGTCTTTTTATGGCTTGGTAGCTCATTTCTTTTCTCTACAATTTATTTACCATAGTTTACTTGTTCACTCACCTGCTGAAGGACATTTTGGTTGCTTCTAAGCTTTCGCAATAAAAAAATAAAACTGCTATAAACATCAGCATGCAGGTTTTCTGTGCATTTGATATGATTTTTATTATTAAATATTAGTTTTTCTGTTCTAGAATTAGGGTGGAATCATATGAAATTTTTCATTTTGAGCAATTTTGTGTCTGGCTTCTTTTGCTCAGCGTAGTGCTTTTAGTTTCATACATGGATCAGTTGCACATATCAGTACTTTGTTCTTTTCTATAATTAAGTAATATCCCATTGTATGAATATATGAAATATATGCAACTTGTTTATCTCTTCAGCTATTGATGGATGTTTGAATCATTTCCAGCTTGAGAATATTAAGGATGAAGATGTTGTAAGCATTTTTTTGCAGGCCTTTTGATGGATACATTTTTATTTCTCTTAAGTAAAGTCCTGATAATGGTGTTACTGCATCATACTTCACGTGTATTTTTAACTCTATTAAAAAGTGTTTGTTTTCTAAAGTGAATGTGCCATTTTCCACTTCCAACAGAAATATATATAGAATTTTCAGGTGCTAAACATCCTCTCCAACAGAAGGGACTTATGATCTATTTACCTATGGTTGATCCTCTCAAAATTAGCCATTCTAATTGTTGTTTGTGGTATCTTTTTATGGTATTATTTTTTTAAAGTTCAACTTTATTGAGGTATAATTTACATAGAAGTAAGTGCATCATATTAAGAGTACAGTTTGTGCTTTGCTAAATGTACATATCAATGTAACAATCACAACATAGAAATAGAATATTTCTATCTCTCCAGAATGTTCCTTTGTGTTCTTTGCAATCTTCTCCATTCCTCAACCCAGTTCAACTGCTGATCTCATATCTGCCACTACAGATTGGTTTGCCTGTTCTAGATGTCATATGCATGGAATCCTATAATATATGCTCTTTTACGTCTGAATCCTTTTGCTCAGTATAATGCTTTTGAAATTTACCTACATCCTTATGAGTTTCAATAATTCATTCCTTTTCATTTCCAACTAGGATTAAATGCAAGATTATAAACAATTCATTTTCCAAAACAGTTGTTCCATTATATATTTTCACCAGCAATGTATGAGAGCTGTTGTTACTCCACATTCTCTCTAACACTTGATATTGTTAGTCCTTTTATTTTAAGCCATTGGAGTATTTGTGTAGTGATAGCTCACTGTAGTTGTAATTTCTGTTTTCCTGATGACCAATGATATTGTGCATCTCTACATTTACTTATTTGACATTGCATATTTTCTTTTGTGAAATATCTGTTCAGATTTTTGACCAATTTTTAAACTGCACCATTTGCTTTCTTACTATTAATTTTAAGAGTTCTTTATAAATTCCTTTTCAGTGTTTATTCAGTTATTTCATAATGAGGAAAATACCATGATTAATTTGCTAAGTAAAATTTCAGATAATATAATTTATAATAAAAGCTAAACTATGTGAAACATGCATAGAAATATGATATAGTGAGATTAACATGCCTTCTTTTCCTTTTCTAAAATTCCCATTGTTAAATAATAACCATGGAGAAAAAAAAAAAAGACACTGCTCAAAAGAGTATGCAACTGAATACACTTAGACTTTTTTTAGTTTTACTGAGGTATAATTGATATACAAAAAATTGTACACGTTTAATGTATATATCTTGATGAGTTTAAACATATGCATAAACCTGTGATGCCATTACCACAAGTAAGATACTAAGCGTATCTATCACCTCCAAAAGTTTCCTTCTGTTCTTTTGTCTTGTCATGTGTTGTTTATTCTTTTCTTTCTTTCTTTCTTTCTTTAGTTCTTTCTTTTTCTTTCTTTCTCTTTCCATCCTTCCTTCCTCCCTCCCTTCCTTCCTTCCTTCCTCCCTCCCTTCCTTCCTTCCTCCCTCCCTCCCTTCCTTCCTTCCTCCCTTCCTTCCTTCCTTCCTCCCTTCCTTCCTTCCTTCCTTCCTTCCTTCCTTCCTTCCTTCCTTCCTTCCTTCCTTCCTTCCTCCTTCCTCCTTTCTTCCTTCCTTCCCTGTAAGAACACTTAAAATGACATTATCTTCTTAATATATTTTAAAGTGTACAATACCATATTATTAATTATAAGGACAATGTTTTACAGCAGATCTCTAGGACTTATCTATCTTACATAACAAAAACTTTATTTCCATTGAAAAATAATTCCTCATTTCCCCCCCCTCCCCCACCCTCTGGCAACCACTGTTCTACTCTCTGCTTCTATGAGTTTGACTATTCTAGATTCCTAACAGAAGTGGAATCATGTGGTATTTATTCTATTGTGTTTGACTTATTTCACTTAGCATAATGCCCTCAAGGTACTGTGGCAAATGACAGGATTTATTACATTGTCCATGTACCCTGCAATCTTTCTAAATTTACTTATGAGTTGCAAGAGATGTTTTGTAGATTACTTAGGATTTTCTACATACACACTTACCATCTGCAAACAGATCTATATTGCTTTTATTTATTTACTTATTTTTACCTTTTTCCACTGGCCAGGTCTTTTAGTGCAGTGTTGAGTAAAAATAGTAAGAATGAACATCATTGCCTTGTCCCTGATTTTAAGCAGTTCAGTCTTTCATCATAAATGATGTTATCCATAGGTTTTGGAGGCTTTTTGTTGTTGTTGTTCTTGGGGGGGGATAAACTATCAGGTTGAGAAAATTCTCTTCTATCTCTTGACTATCAATGCAATAAGTCTCCACAAATGCTTGTATTCTTTATGTTTCTGCTTTTATTTTAACTTGTTTCTTTATTGCTAAGTTTCCAATTTTTCTCAATGAAGTTCTTCTTTTGGTTTCACTTGGGGTCTCTCATATAGTTGCAGTCAGATAGTGCCTGGACTAGAGGTCATGGAAGGCTCAGTTGAAATACTTAGACAACTATATCTCCCTCACTACATGCTCTTAGGGCATTTCCACATAATCTCTTCAGCTGGGTAACTGAACACCTTTCACTGTGGCTCAGGATTCGTAAGAGCTCAAAATTGGAAATCAATGGACTTTTTTAAATGTACAGGCACAGAATTTGTTCTTTATGGACAAGGATCATAGAAGAGTTTAAATTCTAGGTGGCTGGTTCTTTGGAGCCACCTCAGAGACGAGCTACCACAACCTACTAGTGTACATTAGTTAGTAAGATTTTATATTATTTAATATTTTAATATTTTAAGTGTTTTTCTTAGCTGTTTCTGTAATAAGAATTTCAGATAACATCCTTCAAATATGATCTAAATAGCTCAAGTTTGTAGATTTGCAGTTAACTTTCCTACTTCTGTACATCCCACTGCTTTTTCTAAAAAGACTTAAAAGTAAATTACAGACCATTTAATATCACAGATTTGTACTTTTACTAAGTTATAATTTTGTATATTAACATAAAACAGTAAAACTATAATGCAAAACCAGTAGAAAAATATCGGAAAGAAATATCAAATTAATTTATTGACATAAAAACCTCCGTGAATTTGAAAGATAAATTCTAAGCCCCAAATAAAAATAAAAGAGTTAATTCAAAAATTAAAAAGTGCTCAAGAGTGCTCATGAGTGACGGCATGAATATGAAAAAATATGCTTAATTTTTAAATAATGTTATGTTTATAAATATTAAAACAAACAAACTGACAAAAAATACAAGCAGATATTCTAAAACAAAACTCTAGACTTTAGTGTTGCACTGCAGAGTGTTTGCCTTTAGGATATCTGTGCAAAATAGACAGTGTGTCACCAAAGGAATTCTTCCTGTGTATTGTAACCGATTTCTAGAGAAATAAACGTAAGAAAATTGTGTAGATAAATAAGCTAACATAGTTGATGAGTATCGTATTTGCAGAAGTAAAATATGTTACAAAATGTTGTAACTAAATTCATTTCTTGATTATTTAAAGATGATTATCCAGTTGTGAATTAGTCACCCTGGGACCTTGTCCTCCACTTTACCTTTTAGTTCTTGCTCATGCTGTTCACCTTCTCAGTGCTCCATTCATTACGCTTTCTCTTCCCTTTTGTGGACATCTAAGTAGGACAGTGGCAAGTGCAAATCATAATTCCCTAACAAAGTCTTCTTTAAGTATATTGGTCCATGGTCAGCTCTCCCTTCTTCTTGGTCTGGCAATTGTCAGTGACACTATTCACTTTGGATTATCAGCCATCTTGTACTGGTATTTCGTTGTTATTTTTGTATTGAGATTTTCTCATTGAGATTCTTAATATTGACATGACCAGAGACTAAGCCTTGTATCCATTGTGTCTTCCACATTTCAAACAGTGAAAGCATAAAGATTCTGTAAATATTTGTTAAATTAAACAGAATGCAATCTAGGATTTTAAGTTTCTCTCTTCCGTTACCCCAATTTTACCATATTTTTCACTTACTTCTCAATTAGAAGTCAGTAATGCAAAAATGATTTGCAAAATAATTTGAATATATAATGGAATACGCTGATCTTCACAGGTTCAGGTACTAGAGGATGTAATGTGTGTGCATGTGTGATACATGATTCTTTACATTGAAAAACAATGAGATACCATATACACCACTTAACCAAAACATATATTGTGTTCATTTTAAACTATGTTCTACTAAAAGTGCTGTGTTTTAGATACTCACCAAATAATATCCATTAATTATCCTTAAGAACGTAATTCCATTTGGCATCACTATATCGTTTTAGCTCCATAAACTCCATGAGTTTAGAGATTGAGCTGCAGAGAGCACTGAAGTCACTTAGGCTTAGCAAGTAGCTTTGGGAGAGCAGGGAGTGTGTCTGAGGATCTCTATATCCATAGCAGTTACCTAGGACTGTACTGAATAAGCACTCCTACAAATTTCAGGATCCAATAATCAATTGCATTTGTAGGTCTGTTTGAGTACTCGTAAACATGATTAAATGATTTTCTCCACAATCTTCATGCATTATGACTGTATATAACACAACAAAGCTATTAATGTAATGGATAAAAGCTACCTGAAAAAATATATTTAATACTGTTCACTTATGCAAAAGGTCTCTATAGAAAGGACTTCCAACAACTTTTCATCTCTGAATGAGAAAAGAAACACCCCACCAAAACCCAAACATTCTTATTAACGATCAATCTTTCTTGTTAAAAATATAGAGAGGTGAGGCCAAAAGGTAGAGACACCAACTGAAGCAGAGCACACTTACAAAGCAAATACAGAGTAACTTTGAACAAGCAGTAACATTTTGTGGCAGAGCAACGTCAAACCTACACAATCATTAATGAGGTGCCATGATAGTTTCATGATTCTAGTAGCAACTAATAAGGTCAGAAAAGAAAATTTCTGGCAAAGCCTCAAGGTTTGAACTTCAGCCATGAGATAGTTGCAGTACTTTGCTGTCAAGCTACGTAACAAGAAACACCCAATAAAAATAAAACTTGATTCACATGAAGCCAGAAAATTTGCAGTATTAAATGTAGCTTTACACTTGCTATGGAAAAGTATCATTTGCTGTTGTAACTTTCATTGGGTACCTACCATTTATTGTTCACTAGTGACCGCTGCTTGAGTTCAACTTTTGTCTGAGAAGCAGAAATCTGCATTATACAGTAGCAGGTCTCTTTGGTTGCTGAGGGTAGTCAAGAGTCCTTGATGTGTGTGTGTGTGTGTGTGTGTGCATGTGTGTGTTTAAGATATATTTTAACAAGAATTTCAAAATATTGCTTTTGGGGTGGGAAGTAAGATTTTAGGGGAATATAATATTTTTGAATATCTGTTTAATTATGTCTTATATAAATTAAGAAAATAAGGAGTCTTCAAAATGTTGGCCTCTTTGTTTCACCTCTCCCTTCTCCACCACTGTATTGTTCTGAAACTCAGGACATTCTAACCTTTCAATTTGATCTTATTTTCTTTTGAATGAATAGCATGGTACAGGTAAGCCGTAAATTGCTTTATTGCACACTAAATACTTTTTAAAAGCATGGTAGGAACTAGCTATTGCAAGAACTATTATTTATCCTAATTGATCCCATCTGAGCCTGGAAGGTCGTCTGGCCTGAGAGCCTTCAAAGACTTGCCAAAAGGCTGTCAGATTTGATAACTCACACCACTCTGAACTTGGCTCGGAGGGGTCAGTTACAGAGTGAACACTAAGCTCCCCCTGATATCCAAGCCTGCTGAAAAATGCAGATACACTGCCAGCTCACTTGCAAGCCACTAGATTCTCAACTTTGTTTTAAGAGGCTCATGTGTTCTTGGAACTGGGGATGGGCTGCTCAGCAATAAGAAGATGTTCCCATGTGGAGCTACAGAGCAGATGTGACTGTCCTGTGTACTGGGAAGCATCTGTTTTTGTTAAAACATGGTTTGTGCATTGGCCTAAAGATTTAGGATGAGCTGGGGGTATAACAAAACCTTAAATTATGCCTCTTTGATTGAGTAACTGAATGCATCCATGAATTTGTATTTTATTGTTTTATGTTACATTAATCTTTTTCACATAAAATTTCTCATTTATAGATTATACAAAAGTTGTTGTTGTTCTACATTAACAAAGCTCCAGCTGAATGATCTTGCCAGTGGTTTTATAACATTAAGTTGAAGCACCGTGAAGGAAAGAAAACAGTATTTGTCCTTTCATTGTTACAACTTCTTTGCCTAACACAATCCCTCAAAAAATATTTGTTGGGCAAATGAAAAAATGAAGAAATAATTCTAAGAATGAAGAAAATAGACAATCTATTTGAAGGGTTTTCTTTTTCTCTTAGTTCCAGTAAACTTCCTCAATTGATGGATACATTAACTAACCTTAGCATAATCATTTTACAATATATACCATCACGTTATATACCTTAACCTTACACAATGTTGTATGTCAGTTATATCTTAATAAAGCTGGGAAAAATGAATACAATTTTGAAAGAAATCAGCTTTCTCACTATTGCCAATTATCTAAAAGATTTTATTTATTTATTTGACAGAGAAAGAGAGAGAGAGAGAACAAGCAGGTGGAGTGGTAGGCAGAGGGAGAGGGAGAAGCAGGCTCCCCGCTGAGCAAGGAGCCCAATGTGGGGCTTGATCCCAGCACCCTGGGATCATGACCTGAGCCGAAGGCAGACACTTAACCAACTGGCCACCCAGGCACCCCCTCACTATGGCCATTTTAAAAGATATTTTGGTAGAAATATATAATTTAAATTATGTATTTCTAGCAGTCTATTCAAATGCTACCTGTAGTTTTCTGAAATTTCATATTATTCATAGAGAATTTTTTAATGTTGCCCAGAAATTGAAAAGGAAATTTTATATTGAAAGTTTTTTTTTTTCCTTTTCCGTTTTCCAATTTATGGATGTGTGCAGCTTCTTCATATTTTTACCTTGATATCTAAAATCTGGCTTTATGTTATGATGGATTCAAGATGGCCACAAAGTCTTTGCCTTTCCTACTTGAGAGGAGGGGACTATTTTCCTTCTCTTTGAAACAGGTGGGCCCTGTGACTGACTTTGACCAGAAAAATGCATCAGAAAGGACATAGTATAAGTTCCAAGCTTGGGCTAAAGAAACTGGCACATTTCCTGCACCTCTGTTGTATGCTCTCCCTTGGAAGCCAGCTGCTATGTAAGAAGTGTAGGTGACCACCATCCTGTGAAGAAACCTAGTCTTCCTAATTGGAGAGGAAGAAAACATGGAAGGAAGTACATGGATGCCAGATGCATGAGTCAACTTTTTGGACCTTCCCGCATAGTGAAGGGAGAAAACAGATGAAGCCAGTGCCACATTGTACAGACTTCCTTAGACTTCTTCCCAAATTCCTGACCCATGCTCTCATGAGCAGATAAAGTGATTGTCATTTTAAGCCATTAAGTTTCAGGGTACTTTGTATACACAGAAGTATATAATAAACTTGCACCTTCATTATTAAAAATATTACTTCTCTAACTTTAATAGT
This sequence comes from Neomonachus schauinslandi, assembly GCF_002201575.2. NCBI lineage: Eukaryota > Metazoa > Chordata > Mammalia > Carnivora > Phocidae > Neomonachus > Neomonachus schauinslandi. Next base: position 16,158,514 of record NC_058403.1, read on the forward strand.
TGAAAATATACTAAGTATTCTCATATACTTTGAGAAAAATGAGAAATATCTCCATATTATAACTTTTTTCAACATGAGGCCTCAGGAGATAAAGCCCTCATTCTAATATTTATCTATAATGTTAACTTTTTACAATCATAGTTAAAATTAAAACTGATTGAAGCTTTATCTGCCATTATAACATTCAATACTCAAAAATTCAACTTTAGAAAAATGACTCCCAAATTTAGATGTTTACTAGAGTTGATTTTATGAACATTTTTTAAACCTGAATATAGTCACACTAGATTTCAATTGGTTACATTCTCTTTACTATAAACAAATACCCCAAGTCTCTGGGTTATATTTAAAAATCTTATTAAGTAATGGGGTTCTCCATTGCCTAACAGTTGCAAAATACTTTCTATTATTTTCCTCTGTGACTTTCTATAAAATGATTCAACCAACAATCAACTTAACAATTACTATAATACAGATCAGATAGGCTGAAGCTGTTAAGAAATGCTCTATCTCACCACACGGTTTTCCTCTCTGTATTAGTTAGTATTTGAGTTCAAGTATGAGCAGAAACTCAAACAAGAATGAATTAAACATGACAAAATTTTATTTTCCTCTCATAAATTTCCAAGCAGCTATGACAACTCTACCCTGCAAAGTCAAAAGAAGCCCAGTTCTCTCCATCTGGCAGCACTCTATTACTTCCTAGCATGCTGCACTAAACTTCAGAGTTCATTATGGACCAGCTAGAGGAGGAAAAGGTAAAGGGGAAGGGATATTCTCTCCTGGAAGGCCATTACCCAGAAGGTGAACTTAGAACTATCACCCAAATCCCAACATATCTAAGTAAGTTAGTCACATGGCCACACCTAGATGCAAGAAGCCTTGAAACATATTCTTTATTCTGGGTAACTATTTGTGGAATTAACATTTTGATTACTATGGGAAAAGGGGAGTATGGATATTTAGAGACAGTTAATGTTTGTTAGATTTTTCAACACCTATTCAATACTCTGTGAGTGTTTAGTAGATAATTGGCCATTATTGCCTTCATGGTCAATCCTAATCAAAATGATGAAGCTGAATACTAGAGTAACACTTGTGTTTGGTAAACACCTCTCAATTTTGTGCCCTCAATCTGACTTTTGCTTCCTCAAATTTCTTCACTGACCCACACAATATACCAATGTGGCACATTAACTGTGTCTGAATAATATTCTAACCTCCATCCCATCCCCCCGTTTCCATCCTCAGATAAATTAAAATAAGCAGATTTTTTTTAAGATTTTATTTATTTATTTGACAGTGCAAGAGAGCACAAGCAGGGGAGAAGCAGGCAGAGGGAGAAGGAGAGGGAGAAGCGGGCTCCCCACGGAGAAGGGAGCCCGATGTGGGGCTCCATCCCAGGATCCTGAGTCATGACCTGAGCTGAAGGCAGACCTTTAACTGACTGAGCCACCCAGGTGCCCCTAAAATAAGCAGATTTCTTAAAAACAAAACAAACAAAAAACTCCGCAAAAAACAAAAACAAACAACAACCTATCCTTTAATTACCAGAGACTATTCTGTTGGGCGGTAATTGGTGGTAATTGGTTAATTCTTTTTGAAAAAAGTATTTATTTAGAACCCCTTAAAGTTAAATAGCCAAGCTAATAATGAAAACTCAGATACTATATTACACAAGTGGCAGATAGTTTTTCATTAGAAATGGTTTTTAGCTTTCTTCAATTATTCAATGCAAAAGATGTGTAAAGTGGGCCCTCATTAATAATCCCATACAATAGTATCAGGAATTATTTACTTTTATTTTGAACTATTTTATCTATCATCTATCTATTATTTCTATCTATCAATCTATCGATCTATCTATCATCTATCTATCTATCTGTCATCATCATCATCTCTGTCATCTATCCATATTTCTAGCTAAAGTACTGGGAAAAAAGGCAATCCTCAGAACAGAAACATTTAATTAATTATTAATTTTATTGAAGTATAATTAATTATAGTGTTATATTAGCTTCAGGTGTATAATATAATGATTCAGCAATTCTATATATTACTCAGTGCTCATCACAGTAAATGTACTTTTAATCCCTTTTATCTATTTCACACATCACCACTCCCCGTTCCCCTCCAGCAACCATCAGTTTGTTCTCTGTATTTAAGAGTCCCAAACAGAAGGCTTTTATCCATACTTGCCTGTTCTCAAGGTGAACCCCATGAAAAAAGCCATGTCCATTTCCCACCCAGTGGGTGCTAGATCAGCATGACCTGGGATAAAACCCAGCCTTCCATCCTCATCCTGAAGTAATGAGGCAACACCTGTCCTTCATGGAGGTTGTGAGTAGATCTCTGGCATCACCCTTCTTCTACAGGGTGAAGCAGTAATCCTCCTACACAGAGACTTTGGGCAAAATTTTGGCATCCAGCCCACTCCAAGAAGAGGAGGCACACATACCTGGTGAAGCTTGTGGGTGGTTCTCTGCTGTATACCCCTGCCCTGCACTAAGGAGAAGGTGTTCTTCCCCAGTGGACATGCTGATGGAACTCTGAGTTCCATCATCCCCCTGTGATGTTGTCCCCCACCTCCCCAGTCCATGCTGTGGGGACTGTGGGGCAGAGTCCTGTCATCTGAGTAACACACAACTGGGGAGACTAGATTCACTGCAGGAGATTTATAAATTAAATTGGCATTTGATAAGCAGCCCACAAAAGTGAACCAGAACACGTATTTTGAAGCTACAGAAGTTGACCACCTGCTCAAATAAAAAATATACAGGAACTTTAGTCTTATAATATTTAAATCATCCAGGATATTGTCCAAAGTTCCTAACATACCAAAAAGAAGGAACATCTCAAGTGAGAAAAGATAATCAACAGAATCTAACACTGAGATGGTACAAATGTTAAAATGACTGGACAAGGATTCTAAAGAAGACACCATAAAAATGTCCTCCATAGTAATAATGTATACAAATGGACAAAAATGAAAACATAGACAATTTCAGACAATTTCAGCAAAGAAATAGAAGATACAAAGCCAAATGGAAATTTTGGAACTAAAAAAATACAATAATCAAAATAAAAATCTAATAGCATGGGCTAAATAGCAGACTGGAAATGACAGAGGAAAGAATCAGTAACATTGAAGGTAAATTAGTAGAAATGATCTATTCTGAACAACACAGAGCAAACTGAAAAAAAAATGTAAACTGAACCTCAGTGACTTCTGGGACAATAGCCGAAGATCTAACATTTATGTTATTGGAGTCCCAGAACGAGAGGAAAAAGAACATGGGGCTGAAAAGGTATTTGAAGAAATAATGACTGAAACCTTCCTAAATTCAGTGAGGGAAAATCTACAGATTTAAGAAACTGAGTGAACTCTAAAGAGGATAAACAGAAGAACTCCATGCCCAGAAATACTAGAGTCAAACCTATGAAAACCAAAATAGTAATTTTATTATTCACTAGTCTAATTTGGCCAGAAATAATGCTAGAAAATAATATTATCATACAGTATTTAGTATGCTAGAATCCAAGCAGAAAGAACAAAATCATAGGCACTTTAAGAAGCAGCCTAAACACATGGTAACTGAAAAAGCTGTATTTTGGGTCTTGGTTTATTTTTGATCCAACTGAACAGGGCAATCATTGCATGAAAAACAATCTCTTATTTTAAAAATCAGTTTGATATTACCACAATTATTTATATTTGCTCTTATTTTCTGGTAAAAAATATTATCTTTATTTCCGACACTCCATCTACTTTTACATATTCTTGTTAATCTTGTTTTTTCAAATGTTACAAATACATTTTTTTATAAATGTTTGAAACTCCTCCGACACTCTGGATCCAATTAATTCATATATTTTAATGTTAAAGCTCTGTCCTAATTTTATACTGAAAGATAATTTTATACAAACTATGAATCACTTTTTAGGAATTTGTGTTCTTTTTACCAACATATTTAAATTCATTGATTGTAAAGACACACACTAAAACTAGTCATGCTTTTTGAAATAACATGGTGAGTAAATCATGAAACAAAGACCTTGAGACCTAATCAGGAATAATTTCAGAAATAAAAATAATTTATTTTGATAATAATTATTATCAAAAATAACCACATCCTTCATCAAAGGATTCAGTTTTAGCATGTACTTTTTTTTTTTAAGATTTTATTTATTTATTTGTCAGAGACAGAGAGAGCACAAGCAGGGGAGTGGCAGGCAGAGAAAAAAGCAGGCTCCCCACTGAGCAGGGAGACCGATGCGGGGCTCGATGCGGGGCTCGATGCGGGGCTCGATGCGGGGCTCAATCCCAGGACCCTGGGATCATGACCTGAGCCAAAGGCAGACGCTTAACGACTGAGCCACCCAGGCACCCCTTAGCATGTACTTTTAAATTGCCCTTTTAAATCCAATAGTTGTCTTCTTTTGGCTTGAGGGATCTGAGTTAAAGTGAAGCATGTATCCTATTTTATATTATCTGTTCTCTTTTATAGACATCTCGAGTGGAAATTTCAACATATGCCTGAGTGTTTGTGTCAGTATCCTGCTTTCATTTAGTCAATCCAGCAGCCCCAAATAACCCTGTGATTTAATAAGTGTTTGAGAGGAAATATTTCACTTTTATATATACGACAGCTTCCATATAGCCAGTGTTGATTTATCACCTATATTCTGAGGTTTTTAAGGAAGCATATTAATTTTCATTCAGTGTCAACATTACATTTTTTTAGCATTTTATTTATTTATTTATTTATTTATTTATTTATTTATTTATTTATTTATTTGAGAGAGGGCACTCGAGGGGGGGGGGGGATGTGCATGGGCAGAGGAAGAGGGAGAGAGAGAATCCCAAGCAGGCTATATATTCAGTGTGGGGCCTGATGAGGGGCTCGATCTCATGACCCTGGGATCACGACCTGAGCTGAAATCAAGAGTCAGGCCCTTAAGCAACTGAGCCACCCGGGCACCCCACAACATTATATACTGTGATTGTCTCTCCCATGTTCAATGTGAATATTTTTAGAAAATTCTTATTAATATTATTATGTAATCAATTGGTAAAATACAGGCTCTAAAACTTATTTTCTTGGCCACATGTTGCCAGAATTTCTTCCACATCTTCTCTGTAACTGAGAGTGAGCTTTCTTTGATGGCTAAAATTCTCACTACCTTTCTGGGATAGTGGTCTCTTTTTTCACCTATGTAAAAATGAGGTGTCAAAGATTAGTCACCCATGATTTCACATATATGTGGAGTCTAAAAAAGGAAACAAAGAAATAAAAAGTAGAAACATATCCATAAATACAGAAAACAAACTGATGGTTGCCAGAGGGAAGGGGGTGGGACGGTGGATAAAATGGGTGAAGGGGAGTGGGAGATTCAGTCTTCAAGTTATGGAACGAATAAATCATGGGGATGAAAGGCACAGCATAGGGAATAAATTAAGTGGTGTTGTGATAGTGTTGCATGGAGATAGATAGTAGCTACACTTGTGGTGCATAGAATAATGTATGAACTTGTGGAATCACTATGCTATATGCCAGAAACTAATGTAACGCTGTGTGTCAATTATACTTTAATTAAAAAAAAGATTACTTACCATGGTCATGATTTTCAGACAACATTTCTTTCACTGTTTTGTGATTTTTGTGATTTTCTGTGATTTTTGTCATAATATATAGTTTCTCCATTTTGACAGTCAATCTACAACCTCCTAACATTCTCATTTCTGGAGTACTTGCTCCACTATTTTTCTCTTCACTCCAGTCCTATTATTAGCTTCATCAACCAAGTAGATAATCCTTCTAGCATACTGGCTCAGAGCCCTTCAATCCCTATGAAACCAAGGTCTCTCCATTTAATTTGTTAACTCACAAACAAGTTACAAGGGTTGTTTTTCTAACATGCTTCATCGCTCTCACTTCCATATTCTTATTAAGACTATTCTTTTAAAATCTTAATTACAACTTCTACTATTCCTTTATTCTCTAAATCCAAAACCTACTTCTGATTTTCCTTTCCTTCAGTGCCAGCCAGGATGCCAAAGGCAGCCATATCATTTGCCACATGCACCTTCCAAGGGCACCAAAACATAGGTCACACTACTGTGTCTGCATTGACAAATTTTTATCATATCCATTGTCTGTTTTTTCTACATTTGCTCTCTAAACTGAAGTTGTTGATTAAAAAAGTTCAAAAACACAAAATCCGCTTCAAGGTATTGTTATTTTTATCATTCTTCACTCGAAAAAAATCATTATCATGTTCCTTTCAGCGGGTGTTCCAAATAGACTCAACAAATTGCCAATTTCTCTGTTCCTAGAGGAGCAAATGTACTTCATCCTCAAGAATAGTGAAATCATGTGTAGTGATGATCACTGGGTGTTATACACAATTAAAGACTCTTTGAACACTACATCAAAAACTAATGATGTACTATATATTGGCTAATTGAACATAAAAAAAAGAAGAGTGAAATTATATGATGAGAATTATTTTACCTCCATTGATCCATGACATAAATATATATTGAGGAAACTGCCATATGCTGGGTGCTAGAGACAGAAAGATATTAAGCCAGGGTTCATCTATCCCAAAGCTCATTTCTGGGAGAAGAAACAAACAGTAATTTTGATTTCATATGTTAAAGGTTCTTCTTCTTCCTAATTCTTCTCCTCCTCCTCCTCCTCCTCCTCTTCCTTCTCCTCCTCCTCCTTCTCCTCCTCCTCCTCTTCCTCCTCCTCATCCTCCTCCTCCTCCTCCTCCTTCTTCTTCTTCTTCTTCTTCCTCCTCCTCCTCCTCCTCCACCTCCCTCCCTTCCCTTTCCTCCTCCTCTTCTTCCCCTTCTCTCTCTCTCCCTCTCTTTCTTCTTCTCATTCTTCTTTTTCATCTTCATCTTCATCATCTTTTTCTCCTTTTCCTGTATCTTTATCTGCTTTTTACTTCCTACTTCGGAGGAATTAATGTCTCTCTTCTTTCCAATGTTCTCTTCTTAAGCATCTTCATCTTGCCAGAATGTCTTACTTTATGAAATTCTTTTCCACTGTCCTTTAAATTATTGCTCTTAGCAGGCAAAAACTACTCATCTTTCACATATTAATTTTAGTGTTTCCCTTCTGTGAAAACATCCTGACACGTCCAGACTCTCAGAATTCATGTGTTTAATTTCACTTACTATTTGCTCATACTTCTATCACAGTAATTCATAATTGTTTATAGTCTAGAAAAAATAATAGTATGAGCAAGGAAAATGAGAAATAAGTTTTCAGACAATAATAAGTCGTTGGATGTGTTATATATGAATTAGAAGGCATGACAAGGTGAATCAGGGAAGTGAAGGTCAGTGGTAAATTACTCTGAACTGGAAAGGTCCTAGAGAGCCACACAAGCCTTCTGACTCTAATCCTATCTGAATTTCTCCACAGGGAAGGTTGCAGGCTCATTTCTTATTTTGTCTCTCAATAGTGTATTTTTGGTAGGAGCAAGGCTTATTTATGCAGTTATTTGATCAAATGTTAAAGAAACAACTTCTGGCATACTTTGTATTTGTAGTAAGTTTAGTATTTGTTTGATTCTGATTGCAGTTTTCTGATAAGACTGAGCCGGATTGTCAAACATATTTATCTCTATGCTATATATGTAGGTAGATCCTCACTCGAAAAAATCATTATCATGTTCCTTTCAGCGGGTGTTCCAAATAGACTCAACAAATTGCCAATTTCTCTGTTCCTAGAGGAGCAAATGTACTTCACCCTCAAGAATAGTGAAATCATGTGTAGTGATGATCACTGGGTGTTATACACAATTAAAGACTCTTTGAACACTACATCAAAAACTAATGATGTACTATATGTTGGCTAATTGAACATAAAAAAAAGAAGAGTGAAATTATATGATGAGAATTATTTTACCTCCATTGATCCATGACATAAATATATATTTATATATATATTAAATATAATAATAAATATAATAAATATAATAAATAATAATAAATATAATTAAATATATATATATTAAATAGCTGGAACCAATTTTAATAGCCTTCAGAACTTTCCATATTCAGAGCTCCCATTGAGTGAAACTAATTTGATGAGGAGAGTTTAATGTCTGGATTGGTGATAAGTCTCCTGAAGTTTCATCCATAGAAAATCTGGATTGTGGTGATTACCTCCTTATGGGCTATTTCTCCAGTGATAGATGCCTAAAGAAAGAAAAAAAATGTCAATGTTCTTTATTGTAACACAATTCTAAACTGCAACATATAGAATATGCTTAGGGGAAATTTCAGTCACATCCTTAATTATGCACAAGCTTTATTGAATGATAGTCAACGTTCATTTTATTTTCCCTATGCTTAATATATTTGAGAACAGAGTTTCTTTAGACCAGATTGAAAGTGATCCTTACATACTCTATACCACAAATTTGATTATTCACTTAATGGGGGGCAGTGAGATTATGGAAGTAATTTGCTTCCTTCAGTTGCATAAGTAAATCTGCTGATGCCAAAGAAGACACACTATCTTGCTTAAATGGTCTTTTGGGGTGAAGGGAAGTTTTTATCTAATTATATACAATTGGATTTTATAAAGGTTTAAATCAGCCTTGACTACCACATGTCTGGGCAATAGTCCATCCTATATTGTGAATCACTGAAGACGGCTGGGAAGCAAAATTAGAGTTTCATCCTAGCAAAATTAGCAAAATAGTGCCATAAGATGTTTTCAGATGATGTCAGTATAAAGCTATTAAGTTCAAATTATCCTCATCTCAGCAATATCCTTTGGGAGTGGGAAGAAAGCATGGCAGCACAGAAATTTCCTTAGGAGGCTCTGAGCTGGTCTATTAGGACCTGAAATGGATACGGGTTTGGATATATATTTTTAAATATTTATTTATTTATTTGTCAGAGAGAGAGGCAGGCAGAGGAAGATGCAGGCTTCCCCCTGAGCAAGGAGCCCGATGCAAGACTCAATCCCAGGACCTCAAGATCATGACCTGAGCCTAAAGCAGACACTTAACGGACTGAGCCACCCAGACTTCCTCAGGTTTGGAGATGTTATGAAATATACCATGGCTTCTGTGACAGGTTAAATGTAGCATTTTTCTCTATTGGTGACTCACAGTACAGTTTATTTGAGTTTAAGTCTTAGGAAGTTCCATCTGCATTTTATATTATCAAGAATTCTCCCTAAGTTTCAAAACTATCTCACAAATCACTGAAAACTGAAAAAAATCCAGGAGAACGCTTTTACCACCAAAATTGGTCTTATTCTATTTGGTTTGATGGGCTTCAATTATTATTAAAACCTCACCTCCAGTGTACAGGTAAATTTCCATAAGCATATAATGTAAGGCAAATGTTTCTGGGAAAATGTACTGAAAATTAACAATTCTAAGTGTTGTCTAAGATGGGGAGCCACTGGAACTTTCATACATTGCTTGTGGGAGTATAAAGTGGTGCAATTATTTTTAAAAAAGATTTTGCCATTCTTATAAAGTTAAACATATACTTACCTTATGACTATGCAATTTCACTCCTGGGTATTTACCCAAGAGAAATGCAAATTTATGTCCACAGAGAGACTTGAACAATAATGTGCATAGTACTGTTATGAAAAATAACCAAAGACTAGAAATAATCCAAATATTTATCAAAAGAGAGTTAATAAACAGATTGTGGAACAGTGTTCCATAGTGAAAAAGAATGAACTATGGAAATATACAACAGCATAAATAAATTTCATAAGCGTTATGCTGACACAGAGAAGACATCTCTGTGAAGACAAAAAAGGAGATACAGTGTGATTTCATTTCTACGATATTTTAAAGTAAATCAGTGGTTTCCTGGTTTTGCTGGTGACCGAACAGGGATTGAATGTAAAGTTTTATTGTGCAGTACACATAATAGTGTACAGATTTTCATCCAAATGCACCAAACTATACAGTTGAAATGTCCATTTTATTGTATATAAATTGTATGTATTTTACTGATATAATATATAGTATATACATTGATTTACAATATTAGAAAATCAATTAATACTACAATGCACCAATCATTCTAGTAAGAAAACCCACTATTCTCATCAGGAAATCCTTGCAATAGGTGTCCAAAGTCAAAAAAACTTTAATAATGTTTTTTTTTGAAAAGCAAAGCAAAGCAAAAAGGAAAATGTATAAAGGTAAAACTAGAAAGTTATTTTTTAAAGTGTAGTTAAGAATAACTGTATGAAATAAAAAAGAATAACTGTATGAAATCAATAGCCACTGTTATAATTATGAAATAGTAAAGGCTTTGTGATTAAAATGAGTTAAAAAGGAAAGTAAAAGAAATTCTTTGCCTAACAAGATAAGATATTCAAGTATTGGACAGAAATCATTATTTGCAGACATTTCGATTAATCCTAAACAACTCAAGACAGCTAACTAAAAACAGAAATATGAAAAGGGTCCAGTTGGGAGAATGAGAACAAATACAGAAAACAGTGGCTTCCTTTGTCAGTGATGAGTTAGAAGAAAGTATCCACATGCAAATCAAATATGGAAAATAAGTAAATCTTTATGGAACTCTTAGAAGACCTGTTCAAAGAGAGTTAGAATTATGTGTATGTATATATATAATATTTTGAATAAATTAAAATATATGTTGTTTAAGCTATTAATCGAAGGTCTACATATTGTGTCCCATTTTCCCCCTAGATTGATTCTTACCTTTGTGGTAGGCAAGCATCAAGAAAATGATGACGTTAGTGTAATAGATGCAAGGAACAGATTCTGCCAGGAGCAGAAATGAGCTTAAAAAAGGACCCTTGCCTCCAGATAAGCACACAGCCTTATGTCACCTTGACTTCAGCCTGAACAGAGAGCCCAGTCCCAGTGTGCTAAAATTCTGACATAAGAATTGTGAACCGCTAAGTTTGTGGTCATAAATCACATAAAAATAGAAAGCAAATGTGACATTTAAACATTTCCAGGGTCTTGAGGAAATATTTTTAATCTTAACAGGATAAGGTTATTTATCTGGCAGAACGAACAGTTTTTTAAAAAGTTATGAACATAAGCATGCCTGGGTGGCTCCGTCTGTTAGGTGGCTGCCTTCTGCTGGGGTCATGATCCCGGGGTCCTGGGATCGAGCCCTGCATCCAGATCTCCGCTCAGTGGGGAGTCTGCTTCTCCCTCTCCCTCTGTCCCCGCCCCCGCTTGTGCTCCGTCTCTTGCTCTCTCTCTCAAATAAATAAATTCAATCTTAAAAAAAGTTATGAACATATGAAGAAAGTTAGGATAGAAATGGGCACCTGCAGATATTTTAAATATAATTAAATGTGTTCTATTGTCTTCAGTAATTTAACGGTGTATTGATAAAGAGATTAGAAAGCCCATTGGTAACTCCTGTTTTTCTAAGTTTTTTTGTTTTTAATGCTTCTACACGTTTATTTATTTATATTTTTAAGTTTTTATTTTGGGTGGCTCAGTCGTTAGGCGTCTGCCTCCGGCTCAGGTCAAGATCCCAGGGTCCTGGGATCGAGCCCCGCGTAGGGCTCCAGCCCCGCGTAGGGCTCCCTGCTCTGTGGGAAGCCTGCTTCTCCCTCTCCCGCTCCCCCTGCTTGTGTTCCCTCTCTCGCTATGTCTCTCTCTGTCAAATAAATAAATAAAATCTTAAAAAAAAAAAAAGACCTGAGCTGAGATCAAGAGTTGGATGCATAACCAACTGAGCCACCCAGGCACTCCAATCTAAATTCTTAATATAGGATTTAAAAGCCATCAAAATCCACGAGGCAGACTTTTTTCACTCAACAAAATGTGTTTGAAAAATTGCCTAGGAAATAAAATTAAATTAGGTCCTAACTATACAAAGATATATTATAGTTGGATTATATATATATACAGATATATATATATTCAAGTTTTTATTTAAATTCTAGTTAGTTAACATATAGTGTGGTATTGGTTTCAGAGTAGAATTTAGTGATTCAGCACTTACACAGAGCACCCAGTGCTCACCACAAGTGTGGATTAAATGTTTATTTATTTATTTATTTTTTAGAAGTTTTTTTTTTTTTTTTTAAGAACTGAGCCACCCGGGCACCCCGGATTAAATGTTTAAAACTGAAAAAAAAAAACCCCACAGTAATCTAAGAGAAAACAAGCTTAGAATTTGCAACGGCCTTCTATATGTAAAACAATGTAAGAAAATAAAAACCTTTCTGTATGGCAAAAACATGAACAGAATTAAAAAGACTAATGAAAATGGACAGTATTTGCAAGGGATATATCTTTAATATAGAAGGAGCTTTAAGAAATCATTGAAATCAACAGGGAAAAAACGTTGTTGGACATAATAGGGGTTCTCAGAGCAGTAGTGATGGAAATGGATAGATGCATGTTCATGATAAAATATACTAGTTTTCATTTATGAAATTGGTAATATATTTTAAAAAGTAATAATGCTAAGATAGGTATCGTATGCAATTTGAATCAAGAGTGTTAATATGTTCACATTCTTTGATGAAATAATCTAACTTCTAGGAAACCTATCATATGAAAATCAGAAATGTGGAAAATTATTAACCCACAAATTATTTATATTATTAATAAGACAGTGGAAATAATCTAAATATTTCACACACGAATACGTTATGGAATAACTACGTGACACAATATTCTGTAGACCTGAAGTTATTTTAGAAAAAAGATTAATTACATGGGAGAAATGCCCATGGTTTGTTAAGTAAAAAAGTAAGATGTAAAACTCCGTATCTATTAGGCAAATATAACCAAACAAATTTTGCTGGAAGGAAATGCCCAGTACATGCACGATTACTTCAGAATTTGAAGACTACAGTGCTTTTATGTATTTTTAATTTAATTAATTATTATTATTATTTTTTGTGTGTGTGAGAAGAGAGAGAGGAAGGAGAGAGAGAACCTTAAGTGGGCTCCACACCCAGCACATGAGCCCCATGTGGCTCGATCTCACAACCCTGAGATCATGACCTGAGCTGAAATCAAGAGTCAGATGCTAACCCACTCGGCCACCCTGACACCCCTTATTTATTGGTTTTTAAAATGTCTTTTTAAAGTTTTTCTTTCTTTCCTAGGTTTTCTATAGAACACCCCTATTAGCCTTTAATCAGAAACAGATCTACAGAAATTCTTATTTTAAGAGTTGCCTGTAACCTCACTACTGAAAGCATGATGTGGTCCATAAGGTTCCTCCATGGTCAAAGTCGCATTCCCCCCACCCCTCTCCGCCCCACATTTCCTAACATTTCACAATATTTGTTGGTTTCTTCCATGTGTTTTATTTTAATATTTCTGTGTCTTAATTATTCCCATCTCTAAGCAGAACAAATCAATTTTTAAAGAAAAACATATTGGTATTTTGGCCATGGCTTTTAGATAACAGTGGTCTTTGTGTAAGTTTCCTATTTTTTAAAATAACAATGTTGATAATATTAGTGGGCCTAATATTCTAATATTCTATTTATTTAGTAACAAATTAAGTGAAATGTCACTCACATTCCCCAAAACTTCATTTTCTCAATTGAAAAACTTTATAATTTAAAAAGTCAAAGGGTTCCATTAATTATCCATTATAGGGGATCCACAATATTAATCTGTGTGTTAAAATTTATGTCTCAAAATTTTTTTTTTTTTAAAGAGCAGGGAGGGGCAGAGGGAGAGGGAGAGAGAGAATCCCAAGCAGACTCTGCACCCAGTGCAGAGCCTGATGTGGGGCTCAGTCTCACAACCCTGAGACCATGACCTGAGCTGAAACCAAAAGTTGGACACTTAACCAATTGAGCCATTCAGGTGCCCTATGATTCAGATTTTTCACTAACATGCTGCATTCTCAACTTTTACAGAGACATGTTAAAAATGAATTGATCTAATGACACTGACCATAATGTTATGTGATCTAACATAAATACAATTTCCCAAGATAAATATCTTCCTGCTAGAAAAAAAAAGTCTGCATAGATGATGTTTCTGATTTTTTTAATTAAATTGTGAGCATTATGAAGATAATAAATGTTGTCTACTGAAATGAATTTTATTTTATAGTTAACTCAGAGCTAATTCGGTATTAAAAAGCTAGTAATTTATTCATTCTGAATGTTTTATACACACCTTTCTTCACTAATATGCTTTTTAAAATTTTTCTTTAATTTATGCAGATTACTCATGTGTAAAATGGGAGGAACCATCTAGATATGGTGGGGTTTTTTTTTTTTTAAGATTTTATTTATTTATTTGAGAGAGAGAGAGAGAGAGAAAGCACATGAGAGGGGGGAGGGTCAGAGGGAGAAGCAGACTCCCTGCCGAGCAGGGAGCCCGATGCGGGACTTGATCCCGGGACTCCAGGATCATGACCTGAGCCGAAGGCAGTCGCTTAACCAACTGAGCCACCGAGGCGCCCTAGATATGGTGGGTTTTGAGAATTAAATAAGATAACACATATTCATCACAATTTAACTGACTGTCAGACACGTGGTGATATTCTGTAGCTATTGTTATCAATTCCTATTGTTAAGGTATTTTAAAACATAAACCAATACAAATTTTTGGAAGTAGGTTTAAATATAAATATCATTGTTATTTCCACGAAGTTTCTTTTAGAAAATTCTTAAAGAATTTTCCTCTAAATATAATTTTATAGTATTTTGAGATTTAAAAACACATATTAGTTTCTTGACTATTAATCTTAAAATCAATTTGTCTACAAGTTACCAATTAACCACAGACTGGATTTTAACAATGTGTAAGTCAAGGGGAAAGAATAAGCCAAAGTCACATTTTGACCTGATTTCTAGACCCAATTCTTTAATAGTCCAAATCATTTAATTTTCTTTGAATTTTAATTTCCTCATCCATGCAATGACAGGATGAGACCAGTTTCTTGATAACCTTCTTCTGACTCAAAAATTTCAAAATATCATTTATATCATTTTAATCTGAATTTAGCTCCTTAAAGTCAAGAATTTTTTCTTTTATATTTTTCAAAACTTATATTGAAAGGTTTAAAATACATTTGTTAAGTGAAAGAAGCTAGACAGATAAGAATATATTCTGTATAATTGCATTCATATGAAATTGTGGAATAGGCAAAAATATAGTGACAGAAATCTATAGGAACATTTCAGTGGTTGCTTAGGGCAGAGGGTTAGGGGGCATAAATCTACTATAAAGGGACAATGAGAATTTTTTGAGTGATGGAAATGATCTGTATCTTGATTGTTTTGATTTGTCGTAACATACTGAGCTGTACTCTTATAATAGATAGACTTGTTTGTAAACCATTCCTCAATAAAATTGTCTAAAAAACAAGAAATAAAATACATTTGCATTTTGGAAGTCTTCATAACCTTATTCTAACTCAAAAATTTCAAAAAAATCATTTATATCTCTCTAATCTGAATTTAGCTTCATAAAGTCAAGGATAAATGACCTTAACTTTTAAAAATATAATTCAAAAATTTTTGGAAAGGTTTAAACCACATCTGCATTTTAGAAGTCTATGTTCTGAAGAAGACTTTGGAAGAATAAAGTTAACCATTATCAAATATTCCAGAACATACAATGGTTTTCAAATTTTGGTCTATTTCCTTAGAAGTTTACAGCTCATATCTGTTCTTAGATCTGGTATCTGTTTCTGTTCTTTTCTTGGGAAGCTGGAAATGTTGAGATAATATATTTTTAGTTGGAGAATTTAGTCAAAAGCATAAAAACTCTTCAGCAGGAAATTTGGTTAAGTTTATAGAGAAAGCTAGATTAAGTTCACAAAGAAGCTTGGCTTGTTCTATCATCTATTATCTATCATCTATCTATCTATCATCTATCTATGTATCTATGTATCTATCATCTATCTATTTATGTATCTATGTATCTATCATCTATCTATTATCTATCATCTATCTATCTATCATCCATCTACCTATCATCTATCTATCTCTTATCTATCTATCTATCTATCTATCTATGTATCATCTATCATCTAACTATCATCTAGCTATCCATCTCTCTCTGCCTCTGTCTCTCTCTCTCATATGGACCCAGCTATCTATTATCTATCTCTATCTAGCTATCATCTATCATCTTTCTACCTATTATCTCTCTATCATCTCTACTGAACTATCATCTTAGTAGAGTTTCTAATTCGATACACAGCAGCAAGCCAGTGCATTCTGAAGAGAGTAATTGCTTGTATGGCATTAGCTTGGGCTTCTGTTTTCTTAAAATAATAATACTGAGATTGATATTATGGAAATGAGACAAAAGCTGCCTGTCAGTAGTATTGTTCAAAATTAAAATATACTTATGCAGGGGTGCCTGGGTGGCTCAGTCGTTAAGCATCTGCCTTCGGCTCAGTTCATGATCCCAGCGTCCTGGGATCAAGCCCCACATCGGGCTCCCTGATCTGAGGGAAGCCTGCTTCTCCCTCTCCATTTCCCCTGCTTGTATTCCCTCTCTTGCTGTGTCTCTCTCTGTCAAATAAATAAATAAAATATTAAAAAAATAAATAAAATATACTCATGCATAACAAAGAAGTTCTAACTGCTACACTAATATTTCATATTTTACTTAAATAAAAAGCAACATATTGAATTGCTTTGTGAATGAATGTATTTAGTATAAGCTATAGACCACAGGATATTTACTAGAAGGATGGTAATTATATTTGGACCAGATGGAGTTTCTGGGTGGTCTTCAGAGTGAAGTTCAGTATAAGATCTATTGCAGCAAGGTAATTTGAAGGATTTAATAAAAGGCATGGATCAATACTGTGGTCTATATTACATTAAAAAAAAAACCTTAATATTTTTGTAGAGATGCCTAATATAGCTTTTTTTTATTTGGAATGCAAAAGCCTTGTTTATAAAATCACTTAATGGACTGCTTCAAAATATTTCAGACTATGAACTTATAGTATTTTGAGACTTGGTTTAAGACTTGGACTGAAATCAACTTTATATAAAAATTCAATTTCCAAATTTAAGGGTAAACCATATGTTATATGTCAGATTTATACTTAGCTCTCTGTGAAAGGCAGCAAAATTGATGTAACACTTTTTTTTTTTTTTTTGAGAGAGAGAGAGAGTGCATGAGTGGTGGGGGGGGAGGGCGAGGGAGAGAGAGAATCTCGAGCAGACTCCATGCTGAGCACAGAGCCCGGATGGGAGGAGCTCTCGATCTCATGATGATGAGATCATGACCTGAGCCAAAATCAAGAGTCTGGACTTGGTGGTTTAACTGACTGAGCCACCCAGACACCCTGATGTAACACTTTCCAAACAAATTCGTTCTACACCTTTTTGCCTTAATACAACCTCTGTAGACCATATCCATAAACATAAAAATAGATATCATCATAGGATATTTATTTTGATAAGTATAAACTTATAGCATAACTTCTTAATTTAAATAATGGCTTACTAAAGATATATCATCATTATCAGTTTTGTGTATAGATGCTATTTGTGAAAATGTTTTATTTATTTTAATTTTTTAAAAGATTTTATTTATTTATTTGAGAAAGAGAGAAAGGGAGAGACAGAGTAGAAGCAGAGGGGGAGGGGCAAAAGGAGGGGGAGGGGCAGAGGGAGCGCGAGAAGCAGACTCTCCGCTGAGCAGGGAGCCCAACACGGGGCTTGATCCCAGGGTCCTGGGATCATGACCTGAGCCAAAAGCAGATGCTTAACTGCTTAACTGACTGAACCACCCAAGCGCCCCTGTGAAAATGTTTTAAAACTACAAATAAACAGTGTATTGAATTCTTTGACTAAAATGTTCCCTTCAATTAGCTTTACCAAAAGACTTTTCTTGAAAAGATCAGGATGCTCTTCAATTGCAGTTATAAAGCTTCTTTCACTATTATTTACAACACATTCACATTGCACAGAAATATATCTAATATGTTCCAGGTATAACTGTAGCTTCAACAACATCATTACTGAGAAATAGAACTGGGTCTTCTGGTCCCAAATTCCTTGATCTTTTCACCAAACCATAGGCTGTATCCTTGGTTTCTGTCATATTATTTCAGGTAATTAAAAAACAAAACAAAACAAAAATAACAAAACAATGAGCGGCAATTCATGTAATCAGAGATAATTTGCAAGTTGATATCCTTCTCCGATTAACTTACAAAAGCCTCGTTTCCTTCTGACCATGAGCATATTTGCTGGCAGCATCATTTTCCTCCATTTATCTGCTATAAAGAGATGAAGTTGTATTTTTTACATAAAATATAAATGATCATATTGTGTTATGTCTGTATGCAATACCTGGCAAGTGTTAGTTGGAACATGAGTTACTCAAGTGTTTTTGGATACTTTATACTGTGTGTAAAGATAAGCCATTGGCTTTTGGCTGCATTGTAGCCTTGTCAATACTTACTCTTTGTCTTAGAATTGCACAACTTATTCAGAGCTCCCTGAATCACAGGATTTAGAGGGACAAAAATCAGGATTATAATTTTCCCATTTTTAATTGGATCACACTTTCAAAAATAACTTTAATAATGATTTAAATAATGACTTTAATAATAATTTAATAATAACTTTGCCAAAAAAACATATTTGAGATAATATTATACTCCTATAAATCTTGACCCAATATATGATGAATGCTGTTTTAATATCCTAATGTTAATTTATAGTCCCTGCAAAGTAAGACATGTTTTATAATAATGTGTTTTATATTTCTGCATTAGAACATTTAACTATTAGCATATTTATTCTGTAGTATACTTTTCATTGCATATTTTATTTCTTAAATGTATTATGCATAATATACACAAGTGAAATAATATAAGTATTCTGTCAGGACTGAAAGTCATTTTGTCATCGTCAACTAATCTAGAATGTCAGATTCATCATGCCAAAAATTTTCTGCCTGATGGGAGCTACTAGACCGAGCAGAATTTAAGGAGAACTAATTAGCTCCAGGATGGATCTATTAAATGTTAAGTCAAGTTATCAGAATTCTCTTATTCTCCATGCATTTGTGCTGCTTATTTTATATTACGTTTTTGCCAAGAAATGTAGTCAGTGTGGATTAGCTTTTATACAATAACTTCAGTAAGATCTTTGAAAAACATAGTTGTATAAAATAGACCACTTAAAGAAGCTTGCACTTAAAAACATGATTCTTAATATAAAGAACAGTATCAAATAGGTGGTCTTAAGGAAAAGTAGAACAATTCACCAGTACAACAAATTTATCATTTCGCTAAGCTCATGGTGAATATTTTAATAAAACTAAAGCTAAAAAACATTTGGGAACACATCTACACAGAAAGGTAATGATCATTAACAATAGAATAGTTTATTTTGAATACATTTTATTATTTTTTCTCTTAAACTTGATATGGGTCTTAACCACCAATTAGGCTACAAAGTAAATACGAATTTAATATGTGTTGAAAGACAATGGATTTGAATAATTTTTTTATTTATTCATTCAGAAAATATTTGTATTGAAAGAATACAGAAAAATTCTATTAAACTAAAAACCTATTAGTTGGTGGTCTATGAAGGTAAAATTGGCATTTGATGGAAGAGAAAAAGTTAGGGATTTTTGTTTTTATCCCGGGCATTTGTAATTGCTTGCTATTTTTAATAAGGATAACATACTTGTGTATTATGCAGTGACTTAATTATATTGTATTTTAAAACAACAAAAAATTAAAAATAAAAATTACATTTTACATTGACCTCTTACTTAAAAACCTCATCTATTAACCCGGTAGAGAGCATGTGTAATTAGAAACAGAAAGATCTGAGCAGCTGTCATGGGAATCCATTTCTGCTTTTTGATTCTTCATGATGATGTGCTGGTAAAAGAGGTGGGGATAGGGGAGCCCTGATTAGTGACATCAGCTTATTTTTGTGAGCAAATTTTCCTAACATGGTCAATTCCAGTCTACCAATATGATGCCATTAGATGCAAAATTCAAAAGAGTTTAGGCATGGATTCCCAGAGGATATGTTGCTTTTGGCTGAGTCTTCAAGGGTGAAGAGAGTTATCTAAGCAAGGAAAGTCAGGGTAAATTGAAAGGTGACCATAGTAATATGGAAATGTCAGCCGCATTTGCCTGAATCATATTTGTGACCAAGAAACTTGGGGAAAAGGGATTAAAATATTGGTGTGTGTGTGTGTGTGTGTGTGTGTGTAGTGTTC
Organism: Neomonachus schauinslandi; assembly: GCF_002201575.2. Classification (NCBI taxonomy): domain Eukaryota; kingdom Metazoa; phylum Chordata; class Mammalia; order Carnivora; family Phocidae; genus Neomonachus; species Neomonachus schauinslandi. The sequence goes on from NC_058403.1 coordinate 16,178,716, forward strand.
CTTCCAGTTTCTGCTGAGTGTCAATAACCCAATTCTCAGAGAATTAAGTTCCTTACTGGGAGCCAGGCACCGCCATAGTTGTCAGACATTCAAACACACATGAACTGTAGTTCTCCTCTCAGTGAATTTACAGTTTCACAGGAGATTTGCCAAATTTCTCTTTGCTTTAGGGGCACTCAACATATAAATCATACTGAGTAAAAATTGTAAAACAGTCCTTAGCAGAAGTCTAAGTACCTTTTGCTCCTACATTCTTGATTTACAATATCACAGTAATTAATTCATACATTTATATTTTTTCACATGTCAAGTACTTCCCTGTGTACATATTGAGATTGTCTATTAAATGATTTTTAGTTAACCCTTAGTACACGGCTTTATTTGGATATTATCTGAAGGGAAATTCAGAACAAAACCAACAACCAAACAAACAAAACAAAAACTGTTTTTTTTCCAACTATAAAATGTACCAGTGGTCTCTCTGCTTTCTCTCAAATACAAAATATATCTTGTAATATATTTTAAAAGATATCTATTGGGGCGCCTGGGTGGCTCAGTTGGTTAAGCGACTGCCTTCAGCTCAGGTCATGATCCTGGAGTTCCGGGATCGAGTCCCGCATCAGGATCCCTGCTCGGCAGGGAGTCTGCTTCTCCCTCTGACCCTCCTCCCTCTCATGCTCTCTGTATCTCATTCTCTCTGTCTCAAATAAATAAATAAAATCTTTAAAAAAAAAAAGATATCTATTAGCTATTGTTTTGGGTTACTTATACCTCCATATATATAAAGAGAGAGAGAAAGAGAGAGAGAGAATGAGTGGGGGGTGAGAGGGAGAGAGAGAATCCTCAAGCAGACCCCCCACTGGGGTGGGAGCCCGAGATGGGGCTCAGTCCCAGGACCCTGAGATTATGACCTGAGCCAAAATCAAAAGTCAGCCTCTCAACTGACTCAGCTCAATCCCAGGACCCTGAGATTATGACCTGAGCCAAAATCAAGAGTCAGCCGCTCAACTGACTCAGCCACCCAGGCACCCCAATAAACCTCCTTCTGTATTAACTTAGATAATGATATGCAAGTAAAAGCATGTGTTCTTTATACTTTTATTTAGTCTACTAAAAGTATACTGAAATAGTGGCAACTAAAGAAAGGTTATTCACCCAGATATATTATGAAATTTTGTATATAAAACACACAAAGCAATCTAGGGACATAGCTCATCACACATTTCCCCCCTTATATCAAGTTATATCCTGCTTGTGTGTTGCAGTTCATGGAAAAAGTATGAGTGCATTTTAAAGTCTTGTTTTCTAAATTGGATCATGTTGTCCTCTAAATTGGATCCTTTAGAACTTAAATTATTTTTTCTTTGTTAGCAATATTAAAATGAACAACATGCGTAATTTTTTCTTGATTAGGTTTTAAATTCAGTGAAGCCAGGAATTATGTTCGGCATCCTTTATGAAATTTATACTTAGCTGTCATAGCAAACACAGCTAGTCCTGGCTACCAGCATGAAAAATGAGTGAAGCTCTCTTTTTACTTATTTCTAAAGTTCAGTTGTATGTTTACTAACACTTTGGTTACCCAGCAAATTTCAGAAGTAAGATTAGAACTATGCTGATCCCAAGATTTCATGTAAAATTACTTCATGGAAAATATAGTATTAAAAATAAGTGCATGGTGACAAATGGTTTATAAACATGTGTTTTGATAGACCAGTAAAGGACCAGGGATGACAATCCATGCCCTTTTGCTTTTACAAACATTTTTCTTTTGTTCTAGTGAGGCAGGAGAGGTATCACAAGGAAACTTTTAAATTAGCCATATTTATTTAGTAGTAATATTTTGGGTATGGATAGTTGGTTAAGAAAGAGCTACCCAGAGCTCCTGACATAGGGTGCTCCAAAACAAAAGTTATAATGATTTATCACTCATCGGAGAACTTTACTAGCAACACCAACACTTATTATACTCAATAAAATGCCATCTTGTTAAAATATTTCTTGCCGTACTATCACATTTATAAGGTAAACTTCCCACTTTTAGTTCTAAATCATTGACTCAATCTTGTACACATCAAATAAATTGATTTACATAAGAATGATAAAAAAAATCTTTTTTTTTTTTTTTACTTGTGTGGCCACTGTAAAACCAATTCTCCAAATCTACTAAAATACATTCAAGCTCATATTGAAGAAACAAATATGTGACAATCTTGCCAGAGAGACAAAATACCTCTCAAAACCCTTTCTCCATCCTCATCCTCAAGTAAACAAGTGAGTAAGAAAATGAGTTTGCCATCAAGACTTTTTTCCACTCTGTTTCTCGGTTGGTACTCTTATAGGCTACTTCCTGGCACCTCGTATTTAAATAGAATGTTGGATAATTTTATGAACATGAATGGAAGCAGATCCCCATGTGTTTGCTTCTCCTGACATATCCTGCTTTCCTTCGATCTAGTTTGTGGATAATATACTTTGCATTATCTTCCTCTTCAGACACTGCTGAGTTTTAGTGTACTTGTCTCCTGGAAGGTTTACCTCTGATTTTGTGATGTTTTCTGTTTCTTACTGTCATTGCTAAATTGTTAAATTCTTCCAGTGATTGTGAATTTCACACTGTGGGTCACAGTAGCTCAACAAGAGAGTTTGATCGAAGTACCATTCATCCCCCTGCCCATTCCTAAGTAGGATGACAGAGATTCTAACATAAATCAGTATTTATTTCTAGTCCTTTGTATTTATGTTTCATGCTGAAAATATCATCTGTCTTGTTTAATTTGAAGCCTTTGGGAATCTTCAATTTAGGTCTTAAAATGAATTTTTGTTTCCTAAAACAGTAAAACAGATTATTGGAGCCTTAAACTGTAGCAAGTTTTGACCTGATCAAGAACCAAGGTAAGTATTTAACATTTGCATCTGAGAACTAGTCCTTCAGCATGATTTCCTTTTGAAATTCCAAACTCATAAACTTGGTTGAAAATCCCTGCTATGTCTACTGATAGCCTAAATTAGACCCCCAGGCCCCTTGGCTCCCTCCCTAGTAGAGCCCACTACTTTCCAGAATGAGGTCTGTTTCTCTAGTCTCTCATATGCCAGGCTTTTCTTGTTCTGCCACATTAGCCAAAGCCAGTGAAAATTAACACGCTAAACCAAATTTTAGCATATTTTGAAGACACAATTTTGCTTCTGAGGGTTGTTTTGGAGTCCACATTTCAAACATTGAACTCCATTAGTAAGCAGGAAGGCAGATAAAGTCAGAATTTATGTACATCCAATTTAGATGCCCTGGTACAAGACTGCATATAGAAGTGGTAGGTTTTAAGGCAAGTACCTAAACCAAAGAGACGATATTCCTTTGTATGTAATTTATCTTCCATTTCCTTCCTTCTCTCTTTTGTTTCTTTATAATCATGGAGACCTTGGGGGCGCAGGTTCTATATAGCTCTATTGCTAATCATAGCCAATACTTTGTAAACTTGCATCATGGCAAGACTAGTAGGCAGCAAGTTAGTTGTTTACATATTAGAGAATAATACAAATCTTCAAAAATTTAGAATCTGGATATGAATATGAAGTTTGAATTATTCTTTTTTTTTAAGGTTTTATTTATTTATTTGACAGAGAGAGAGAGAGAGCACAAGTAGGCAGAGAAGCAGGCAGGGGAGAAGGAGAAGCAGGCTCCCCACCGAGCAGAGAGCCCGACTTGGGGCTCGATCCCAGGACCCTGGGATCGTGACCTGAGCCCAAGGCAGATGCTTAATCTACTGAGACACCCAGGCCCCCCTGAAATTTGAATTATTCTTATAGTTATAGCTCTTCCTACTTCTTACATAACACTCATTTGACACAGTATAAGTTTAATTTCTTAAAAAAAAACCCAACATTTTAAACCCACGGAATACTTTGAGGTAATAACATGCTGTCATTATATTTTGCCGAATTTCAAGAAGAAAAGTAATAATATAAGAAATAGATTTATTTTCACACTGACTCAATGTTTTGCTTTCATTGTGGTGTAGGGCTAATGCAATTTTCAAGAATTTTAGATATTTATTTTGTGTGATTTCCCTAGACCAAACCGTATCCTCTTTGAATTTTGGTACTTTATAATGGGAAACAATTTTGCAGCAAATTAAACCGGTTGGATTTTACAGTTCTTGCTTAGAATGTCTCCTTCCCCACCCCCATCACCTCTTTCATTAAACAGCAATTACTCACAGTCCACACACCATATTACTTGATTTTTTTCTTTTTAGGAGACTTTCTTGTCACACTGAAAAAAATAAGAATTTTCCCCCTAAATGTTCTAGTATAGAATTTTCCTTTCACAAAGCATCTATGTTCCCTATTACAGTGATTAAAATCAGTTTCATGTACTGCCAACAGGAGGATCGTTTCTCTCCTTCAAAGAACTATTGTAAACACATCATCTCTTTTATTTATATTACTCCTACCGTATAAGGCCTCTTTTATGATATCTCTGATTCTAGGATCCAGGACATGAGCTTCATAGGTGTATAAGGCCTTTCATCTGGCTCCAAAATTTGCTTTAGAAATGGATGGGATTTGATTTTGCCTTGGGTAGTCCACACTACAGACAGCAGCAATGACTAATCAGGATCCAAACACACTCCCTGCCATCTGTGGGGAGTTGGCACATCCAAATTAGATAGCAGGTCAGATTATAAGATCTTCTCTGCCTGCATGGACTCAAAATAAGATCTGAGTTCCCTTCATAGCCTTCATCACCTTAGGAATGTTCCAGAATACCCTGCCTTCTAGCTCTTTCCCCCATTCCCTATAATCAGTATTTAAATAAATGCTTTAAAAACATTTAAAAAGTATATTCTACTGAAACTTCCATCTTGAGCAGACTGCAAATGGTCCCCTTTGAGGCCTCAAGTTTGCCCGCTTACGGATAGGAAGTCTCCTCAGGGAATAATACCATCTCCCACTGACCCACCAACAAAATCTGTCTTTTAGAGGCTGATGCTTCTATTTCAGAGGTTGGTCTTCTAACCAGGTAGAGACAGGTTTGTGTTAATATGTTTACCCCTGCCTTAAAAAGACAGGCCTACTCAAATAGAAGCAGACTCTCCTCCTCCACTAGTTAGGAATTCTGAAAGGTTAAATAAAAGGGACTTCATATCAGAGATCAAATCCAGGTTTTACTGTGTATTAACTTTGTGATGTGGGCAATTTCACTACTCAGACTCTCTGGGCTTCAGTTTCCTCCTCTTTAAGATAGGGCCAATTATATCTTACTCCATGATGTAAGTATAAGAAGTAAATGTAAGATAGACAATATAAGAAGTATATAAAAAGTAATACTTACAAGTACTTATACATATAAGAAGTAAATGTAACATAGGACAATGACTGATAAAAAATAAGCAATCGATAATTATTAGCTATTGTTATCTTTTTAACATCTTTAACTGAGTTATTCATTCTCTTTAGCAGGTTGAATAATAATAGATCTCTCTGGAAAAATGATCGATGACATGTACTTTGAATAGGGTTCAACCCAGATATATTTTTAACGTATTTGTTTTATTTACATCATAATACATGTTTTCACAGTATAGAAATAAAATACAATCAGTATCCAATAAGGTACTGCATTTTCCCATATCACACTCAATCATACCTACCAATTCATTACATGTTAAATTATTTATTGATTGGCCCTTTATTATTTTATATTATGTACGTGTTTTTGCCATCTTGTTATTTTGTCATTTAAGTAAGTCTTTGTCATATTGGGAGACATTGCTTAGCATTCTTGTGTGGGCTAGTTGTGGTTATTTTTCCTAAAAAAAGAATGGACTATAAGTTTTCGCTCTCTGAACTTTCACTACCCAACATAATTTTAGGAAGAGATTCTAGATAGCAAGGATTACATTTTCTACCTCATTCATTCTCTCTTAACTATCATACTCTGTGTTGACTCTTTCACTTTCAAGTCCCCAAGGAAATAAGTGCTGTTTCTCACTTGTTCACTACTTTTACTCTCAATTCAAGCACTATGACTACTTTGGCACCTGGCCCTTTACGAACTTGCTTTCTAAGGTTGACACGTGTTTACTGAGTAGTAGTCTTTCATTAGTCTTATTTTATTTATGGGCATTTGTGATATTTAACATCACTGATCTCTCCTGCTTTTGATACAATCTTTCCCTCATCTCTCTGATATGAGAATGTTGTTTTTTGTGTGTGTCAGTTGGTAGGTAACTTCATATCCTGTCCTCTTCTCTAAAAATAAATGGTTAGCAATGTTCTCTCCTTGGTTGGTTTTCTTTTAGTGGGTTTCCCCTTCTGATAATTTCAACCATCATTTCAGAATTAGATGCCCGTGAAAGTGCTAGCTTAAAGTTCTCCTTCTAGTTTTTGGTGTACTTTTATGATATTTCCAGAATGTCTCATAGGTATCTCACATGTAAAATAACCAAACTGATCTCATTTGTCCCACAAATCAGCTTATTTTTCATGTTTCTATTTGTATTAATGGCATTATCATTCTCCCTGGTACCCAGATTTGAAATCTCAGTCATCCAAATACCTTATTTCCCCTCATTTCTCACAAATTATCAATCTCCACACTCCACGTTTTAAAATATGCTAGCATCTATTCAATCTCTCCCTTAATTTGTATCTCAATTTGCATTACCCTAGATCAAACTCTAATTGCACTGTCCCAGCTGACTACAATAATATCCCAATGGATTTTACCACATCTGAAGACTGATCAGTTAAAGATAAAAGAAGATGAGATGTATAAAGGGCATACATTTCTTTGAAAATATAGCGCTCTTTTTGGTAACTTGAAACAGTATCAGTTAGAGAGGTTTATACAGGTAAAGAATAATATAATCTGAAAGGTAGCTGGGAGTAAAATCTTAAATCCTAGACCCCTGAGTAATATTAGTGAACATGATTTATTTCCCATGTCTTGTTTTTTCTTTAACATGCATAGTACCTTGCAAAATGTTTTGCATAATTTAGAATTTCAAGAAATCCTTATTTCAGGAAACAAAGGAAATATTTCAAACATATTGAATTACTAAAATGGACATTGATTTATATTTTTAAAAATATCTAGGATATAGGAGCTGTCTTTATTTTGTTTTATAGTTAATTTTAAGTATTTAAGCAATAATATAAAATTTAATATTTTTTTAATTATCATTGATAAGTATCATATATGTCATATGTATTTGCTGAATATATTATACACATACATGTACTATATTGAAAGATAAGTTAATGATTAATTGAAAGAGACTATATGATGCCAGAATCTTGTTCTACTTTTGAATTCTTATTTTTGGTCTGCTCTGTTTATAGAACATCCCTCTCTGTATAATATGTGAAGAACCTACTGAGTTAAAAATAGCAACTTTTGGAAAAGAGCTCAGCTCTCAGTACTGGTCAGATTATTCATCTTACATGGCTGATACATTTATAATGCAGTGATTCAGATACATTGTGGCTTTTTAAATTTTTTCAGAAAATATTAGGTCATGCATCATAGATTAATATTCTTCTCATGCCCTGCCCACTACACCCATACATGAATGTCTCTTGTGGTTACTGATATTAATCCTTTCCTGTGGTTTTGCAGTCCAGGAGAATATAGTGCAGCATGCCTCCTGGTTTAAAACAAAAAAGCTTATGGTGTTCTTTGACTTTCTGTTCCCTTGGCTTTCTGCAGAGGTCAGCATCCATGGGACGGATTTGCTTTGTTTTTCTAATTATTGGCAGCTGGGTGAAACAGCATCCAAAATTGGGGGGGAAGCAGCAGAGAGAACTTCAGGCCATGCTAATAACAGGTGTTTCCAAGGATCAAGTTCTTAAACAACATTAAGGAGTAAAGTGAGATGCATTTTGCAGCTGAATTGTCTCTGATGATAGATGAAAAACATCAGGAATTTGCATACAATAGCAGATTTGGTTTGCTTCCAAGTATGTTAAATTGATTTAACAATTTTTCAGAAGGCAATTCCGAGTAAAAAGAATGAAAGGTGTGCAAACACGGAATGCCTACACAGAATGATTTCATTTTGGCCTGATTTGTTACTCTTCCTCTCCTTGTAACATCTCCACTCCCAGTACAGACACACACACACGTGCACACGTGTACCCATGCATTTGCATGCACACATACCGGTAACTTTGTTTAAACTGCTGTGATGACATACAGGGTAATTCATTTGTAATTTAAGTTAAAAAATTAAATAGAATTCAAAAGAGCACAAGAACACATCATGAAATAGCTCCATGGGGTGATCCTGAGTTGCAAGACTCCTTAAATTATTTATTTATTTATTTATTTATTTATTTATTTATTTTAAAGATTTTATTTATTTATTTGACAGAGACAGAGATAGCAAGAGCGGGAACACAAGCAGGGGGAGTGGGGGAGGGAGAAGCAGGCTTCCCCTCGAGGAGGGAGCCCTATGTGGGACTCGATCCCAGGACCCTGGGATCATGACCTGAGCTGAAGGCAGACGCTTAACGACTGAGCCACCCAGGCACCCGAGACTCCTTAAATTATTTAGAAAGTTATCTTGAGTTTATAAAAGTGGGTATAAATGTTAGCATGATAGATTTAAGCAAAGAGAGGTAGAAACTATTGAATATTTCCTCATGAAATTATTCTTTTTTTTTTTTTAAGATTTTATTTATTTGAGAGAGAGAGAGAGATAGAGCATGAGCAGGAAGGAGAGGGAGAAGCCGACTGCTGAGCAAGGAGCCCAATGTGGGACTCGATCCCAGGACCCTGGGATCATGACTTGAGCTGAAGGCAGACACTTAACCAACTGAGCCACCCAGGCAGCCTCATGAAAGTATTCTTAAACAAATACGCACAGGGGATGCTCTGCTCAGTGGGGAGCCTGCTTTTCCCTCTGCACCTCCCCCTGCTCATGTTCTCTCTCTCTCTCTTTCTGACAAATAAAATCTTTAAAAAAAAATCAGATATGAGCATAAGCCAAATGTATAGCAAAATTGTGATCCCAAAGAGGTTATCCATCTTACATAAGGTGCCAATGTTGAAGTTTTGGCAAGCTATACATTCTCCCAGAGCTTTTAGGAAGTAGGTGAATTAGCCCGTAATCTTCAAATCACCAGCAGGGTTCTTTCACCAACATGTGAAAATCTGTAACCTTATAGGGACCCAAAGTGTATCAAGGCCAATCAATATTAGAGGGAGAAGCAGTGACAATGAGAAGAGAGAGGATTACAAGAGCAGACAGTTAAGTAAAGACATCTCTTTGGCTCACATTTTCCCCCCCATTCTAGCACATTGAAGAGAACAAGGAGCTAGTTCAGAGCAGAGCTTGCCTCAACCAATCCTGGCTTCTGGTAAACACCAGGTCTCAGCTCAAATCCAGGCTGGTTTAGGAGAAGTTGACTTTTACATTGGATTTGAAATTAAATTTTAAAAGGTACATATTTCAATAACTAAAGGTTGGCAAAACATTTCTGAATCTGCTCAAATTCATTAAAGGATGAGAAAGGATGATTGATGAACCATAGGTGAAGGTAGTAATTGAAGAAAAATCAAATCAAATAATTTAGTTGACATCGTGTATCATTCTATTCTCATATAGATGGGACTGAACTGCTCTGAAGAAACCTAGAGTAGAAGTAGTCTTGAAAAATTCCTGAAATGACCTTGTGTTTTACCTCTTTAAAATAAATGTAAGAGGGGATAAATAGGAAACTATCCTCTGTTCTGGGCAAAATGCAGTCAGTATTTGAGATAATTAATTACTACTCTGATTAGATCCAAGTTGCATTTGTCAAGCCATTTTTAACATCAATTGTGTCTTAGACACTTGAGTTTTCTTTGAGTTTATATTACATGTGAATTTGCTTTCTGTATAAGCTTTGTCTTTGTTATTTTTAAATTAACAAGACATAAAGATGAAATATGGTTTATTATTTCCAAAATTGTAGTAAATATTATTATCTTACCAATTTTTCCTCTTTAGAATATTTTTGAGAAGCAAGGTTTTTGCAATATTACTCAACAGTTTCTGCTAAGATTTTCACATTTACATTTTCACTAAAATCTATGTTTATGTAAATACTGTTAAATAATAACTTTCTCAAATATATAACCTGGATAATGTCTTGGTATAAAGATACCATCTATGGGTGACATTTATCATAATTTATCAAAAATTAGTAGCATTTCCCAGGAATAAAAACAATTATTATAAAGACGCTTACCAGACTAACTGCTTCATCAAGGAGAGCTGCTTATTAATACAAGTTTGGGGAAAATATGTTTCCAAAAAGACTAACTGTTTAGCTCAGTTGACCTAAAACACCTACCAAGAGAATATGAATTTCCTTTTATCTTATATGGGAAAAAGTGGTGACCCCGCCAACCTTCCCTTTACTATGTGGCATTCTTTCTTCAAATTAGGCATTTGATGAAACCTTCTAGTGTTCAAGTTACAGCTTTTTGTCTATTTGGAATCTAGGTTTCCTGGGCTCTCTGAATTCAAACTCTTTACTCCACCAAGATCCTGAGTATATATGTCTAGATATAAATGTATCTATGCATATAAACCATGCAATAAACAATCTTGAGTACATTTATGTGAATTTTGAGACCTGCCAACGTCAGCAGTTTTCAGGTACCATAGAGGAGTATGGTTTCCACCATACTTCCACCATGGGGAAGTTGGTAAAGCCAACCACTCACATTTATGCTCATCTTGAAATTTGTATTCACAGTACTGCCCTGAGCACTCTTATTTGCCCTGATCTTCCTCTCTCTGGGAGTTTTTCAATCCCTATGCCCCTGCTGCATTTTGGCCATTTCTAGCTGCCACTCAAGATTTTTTAGACTTTGCAATTAAAATTTTTCCTTTTGTCAGTCATTTCCTTGTATCCCAGCTCTTCATCTCACTGCACAGATTTTTCCACTGATTTCAGCTTTTCCTATCTTCTGAACTCTGGCCCTTGAATGACTGTTTTTCTAGCCTTTTGTTCAGTGGTTAGCTAACCAGGCCCGCCACCCATTTGGATTTAGGATCTTCTTGGTTAGTGAACTGAATTATCACCGTGTTTTCTTTACTTCAGCACTAATGAACTTTATTTGAACTACAGTTTTAAGTTCTTCCTTTGATTGCAACTTCTGCCCTTGGAAAAAGACAACCATGACTTGAGGGTTCCGCTTAATCAAAATGTTACTGTACTTGAAAAATGGTCTCACATAAGTGAATCTGGCACCCAAGAAGAAACATAATTATACTTTCAATCTGACTTTTGTAGAATTAAAAAAAAAAAAAAGGCTACAGTGGTGTTTTTTTATGCAGTCAACCAAATCACGGCTGCTTTTCTTTTTTTCTTCAAAAGGTTTGAACTCAATAAAATGCACATGATCCGCTGCCAAGCGATTCTTTTTCTTTTTTCCTTTCTCTCTCCTCTCTTTCTCTCTCTTTTTTTTTTTAATTTTTAAACCCATGGGTATTCTAAGGGAAATTCAACCCACATGTTTCTGATTCATTTACACTTAATTCATTAAAATGTTGTTTTGTAAGAGCTATTTGATGTCCAAGGGCCTTATGAGTCTCTTTGTATGACTTTTTATGCCATTTTTTTCCTCAAAAACAGGAAGTGGTATTTGTTAAGAACTCAAACTCCAAAAGTGTTGAATTTCATCTGAATCACATAAAACATGCCGAGATGATTGTATCTCTCCTGGGTCATCTTTGCTATGGGAGAGCACCTAAAATAGTTATCCGCATAGACTATGTGTTGTTAACGAAATCCCAAATCTCCCCAGCCCAAAGCCAGAGTCTCCCAAGAGAGGGAGACTTCCAAAGTCAATCTTCAAAGGGACACATAAAATGAATCCATGTAGCTCAATATTGACATGAATATAATATTGTTAATTAGGACTGTTAAGAGTTATAGAAGAGATGTCTAACATGTGATAGCCTCAGGATACCACTAGACGCTTTTTATCTAAATTCAAGAGTTCTTCCTTTCCCTCATCTCACCCCAAGAAAAGAACGTTGTATGAAAAGTAGGCAGGAGAGAGGAGAGAGACTGTAACCGATCAAGCAAACGGAAAGGGTGTATTTACCGACAGTAAGAAACTCTCCAATAAAAAGCATCTCTTAGTCAAACTTTCTAAATTGAAGGAAAATCTTTAACAGAGATGTTTAGATAGCAAGTATGCAGTATTTTCTTTGTAACAAAAAGTGCTGGAAGTCTTGTATAATGGGGCTGTACTTCCTTGGATATGCTTTCTTTACCAACACAGCACTGAAGGCTCTTCTCTAGAACTCCAGTTTAAAGGCAGCTTTGCAGTCTCTGGGTGAAATCCAGCACTACCACCACTCTCAAATGTTCCTATTGGTTTAGTTCCCAGTGAAGGCAAATCTCATGAAGGAATCCAAATACCACTGAGAATAATCCATAGTACTAGTTTGGATCAGGTCTTCTGCTGCCCAAACCAATATTAAAACTCCAAATTCATAGAAAACTCACTCATAAGCAAATGGCCTGTTTTTTTTAGGGCTGGACGCAATCCCAGGTAAGGTGAGATCCTTAAAGGATTCTAGTGCTTACATGATCTGCTAAATGACTTTCCAGGTAGTTTGTTCAGTTTCAATTTTGAGTAGTCTAAAACAGGTATTAGATGATAACAAAATAAAGCCACTTGTCAATTGTCATTAGCATTTTGTTGTACATACAACATTTAAAAACAAAAAGAAAGTATGACCTTAATCCTTGACTATTCATTAGAGACTTAGAAAATGGATTAAAAGGCTCTACTTCTGAGATCCAATTAAAAAGCACTAAGGCCATATTTAGCATAAGGATTGCAAGACAAACTCATGCTCCACATTGAGAAAGAAAGCTAACGTAAGTGACCTTTGTAGAATTCATTAAGCCACACTGACATCTAAAAGTATCACAGGTGGGAAACAGTACCTGGGTCAAAGAATATGGCCAGATCTCATTCAGTATGGATGCTTATGTAGACATGGTTGTATTTTTTAAATACATATGTTTATATGTGTATGTATGTATATATATTTAACAATGTTGCATAACAAATAACAAATAACAAATAACTCTAACATTTTGTGGCTAAATCCATATCCTTTTCTTATTTTTTACAAATTCAAAGTTGGTTGGATGGTTCTGCTAATCTGGGCCAGGCTTGACCAATCTCTGCTGGGTTTGCTCATGACTCTAAGATCAGCTGGTAGTTTGGCTGAGGGCTGGCTGGTCTGGAAGGGCTTCTCTAACATGATTGGGATCTCTTCTTCATGGTCTCTCAGCCTCCAACAGGCTAGCCTGGCTTGATCTCACAGCAATAGCAGAAGTCTAAGAAAGAGAACAGAATTTCCAGAGTGTATTTTCAGGGCTCTGCTTGCGTCATATTAATGAACATCCTACTGGAACTCTCATGGCCAAGCCTGGAGTCAGAATGGGAGGAAACTACAAAAGTTATAGCCAAAAGGGATGGATTCAGAGAAGCTGCTAGTCTGAGCCACTGATACAATTGATCCATCATAATTATCTGAAAAAAAATCCTTCAAGTCTGTCTCAGACTTTTCTGGGTGAGTTAGCATGGTAGATGATGCATATGATTAACATGAATGCATTACATTTCCCACTTTCATAATTAGCATTCTGTATATTTTATTCTTTTCCAAGTCAATAGAGTGGAATTATTATGTCACTATTCATCCTCAAGGAGCCTTTCCCTGGTTCTCTACATTAGTTCATCTTTTATACACTCTCTCACTTTTTCTTCCCTTTCCCAAAACTCATCTCTTTATTTGAACTTTATTAAGTGGACATCCATATTGATAACTCATTTCTTTTTATTGCTGAACAATAACCTATTGTTTGGATTTACCACAATATATGTATCTATTCACCTACAGAATGGCATCTTGGTTGCTTCCAAGTTTTGGCAATTATGAATAAAGCTGCTATAAACATCCATGGCAAGTTTTTGTGTGCATATAAATTTTCAACTCCTTCGGGTAAATTCCAAGGAGCATTATTGCTGGATCATAGAGTAAGAGCATATTTATTTACTTTAGTAAGAAACTGCTAAACTGCCTTTCAAAGTGGCTATAATAGTTTGCATTCCCACCAGCAATGAGTGAGAGTTCCTGTTGCTCCACATTCTCACCAGCATTTGGTGTTGTCTGTGTTCTGTATTTTGGCCATTCTAATAGGTGTGCAGCGGTATCTCGTTGTTTTAATTTGCATTTCCCTGATGACACATGACGTGGAGGGTTTTTTCACATGCTTACTTTCCATGTGCACATCCTTCTTGGTGATGTATCTGCTAGGATTTTTGGCCCATTTTTAAATCAGGTTGTTTGCTTTCTTACTGTTGAGTTTAAAGGGTTCTTTGTATATTTTGGATAACAGTCCTTTATCAGATATATTTTTGAAAATAGTTTCTCCCAAGTGGTGGCTTATCTTTTCATTCTTTTGACGATGTCTTCTGCAGAACAGACATGTTTAATTTTGATGAAGTTCAGCTAATCAATTCTCTCTTTTGTGGATTGTGCGGTTGGTGTTGTATTTGAAAGGTCATTGCCAAACCCAAGGTCATTTAGATTTTTTTCTATGGTATCTTCTGTGAGTTTTATTGTTTGCATCTTACAGTTAGATCTGTGATCCATCTTGAGTTTATTTTTGTGAAGGGTATAAGGTCTGTGTGTAGATTCATGTTTTGCATGTGGATGTCTAGTCCTTCCAGCACCATTTGTTGAAGAGACTATCTTTGCTTCATTGTATTGCCTGTGCTCCTATGTTAAAATCAGCTGACTATATTTATGTGGGTCTATTTCTGGGATCTCCCTCTGCACCTCCCCCACCACTCTCTCTCTCAAATGAATAAATACATCTTAAAAAAAAAAAGTAGCCACACTTCGGTAGAAAATTCTACACAGTGAGCTCCTGGGAGATGGAGGGGGTGGCCTTAAGCATCACACCTTGAAACCTGGACATTTCGTTTATTGGAAAAAACATTTCCAGAAAGACTTCAACCTTGCCAGAAAGGCCCCTCTCGGGATCTGCTAACCAGCCCTTGTGCCGCCAACTCCAGGTAAGAGACTCTCAGATCCATGGAGCACATGTAGAGAAAGCACCAAAGCCTGACCAGACCCGCACACCAGCTGGTGACTTGGAAGTAAAGACCTCCTAGACTGAAACAGACATCTGGGGAGACAGTTGTCCTGAGATGCGTAGACCAGGCCCATGTACCTCTTCTTTCCTTCCCCTCCTTTCGGGGGAGGACAATGCCCTCGTGTGGATCTCCCAAGCCCTGTGGAAGGGGGAAACCTCTTTTGATTACGGCCTTACAGAAACAGCCTCACCATGATCCCAGGGAAAACAAAAACAAAAACAAAAACAAAACAAAACAAAACAAAACAAAAACCTATCTGATATCAGATAGTATCAGCCTTCAAAAAGAATTTATTCTTCTCCTTCAGTGTTTGCTGTTCTGGGCCTTTTGCCTCTCATAATCAGTTTGTTAATATCTCCAAGATTAATTTTGGGATTTTAATTGGGATGGCATTAAATCTATAAGTCAAGGTGGGAGAAACTGACATCTTGACAATGTTGCATCTTTCTATTCATGACCATGGAATATCTCTCCATTTACTTAATTCTTTGATTTTATTCATCACAATTTTGTGCGATTTTCACACTTTAAACTGTTAATGTGATAAATTAAACTAATAGTATTTAAAATATCCTTGATTTTTTTAGATTAAAAAATAATTTTGTAGTTTTCTTCATATGGATCTTGTACATAATTTTTAGATTTATACCTAAGCATTTCATTTTTGGGTGATGGTGATGTAAATTCTATTGTGTTTTTAATTTCAACTTCCATTTGTTCATTGTTGATATTAATAAAACAATTGAGTTGGATATATAACTTTGTATCCTGACACCTTGCTATAATTACTTATAAGTTCCATGAGTTTTTTTCTTGGTTCTTTCAGATACACTACATAGATAATCATGTCATCTGTGAACAGAAACCAGTTTTATATCTTCTTCCCAATCAGTATACATTTTAGCTCCCCTTCTTGTGTCACTGTGTCAGCTGGTACTTTCAATACAATCTTGAAAAAGAGTGCTGAAAGTGACATCTTTGTCTTGTTCCTGATCTTAGGAAACTTCTAGTTTCTCAAAATTAAGTATGATGTTGGCTGTTAAGTTTTTTGTAGATATTCTTCATCAAGTTGAGGAAGTTCTCTTCTATTCTTAGTGTACTGAGAAATTTACTTTTCAATAATATATTGTGGTCTAGGTAATTCTCATGATAAAACACTTATTATTTGCAGATTAAGTAATTATTGTATAAAACTGGTTTTTAAACCATCGTCCCCAGACCAGAAGCACTAGCCTGTTCAGGCAACTTACTAGAAATGCAATTTCTGGGGCTCTGTCAGGGACCTACTGTCTCAGTCCAGCAATCTATAATTTAACAAGACCTCTGGATGATTCTAATGTGTCCTAAAGTTTAAACAACTACTGATACAGAAGTCTTAATAAGTTTTAATAAATTTAATTAGTTCCAAAAAATTAAAGAAAATAAACTGAAAATCTATTAGAAAAGTAAAAGAAATCTGGGGTGCCTGAGTGGCTCAGTCAGTTGAGCGTCCAGCTCTTGATTTTGGCTCAGGTCATGATCCATAGGTTGTGAGACGGAACCCTGCACTGGGCTCTGTGCTCAGCAGGGAGTCTGCTTGGGATTCTCTCTCTCTCTCCCTCTCCCTCCATGTCTCCCCCACTCTCTAAAATAAATAAAATAAATGTAAAAAAAAAAGAAAAAAGTAAGAAATCAGTGAAGTGATTGAACATATAATTAAAATTTTATGAAACTTCCTTTTATAGTAATAATTTATTAAGAAATAAAATATAGAAATATATTAATGGTTTAATAATAAAAACCCATAATACAAACATGAAAAATAGCTTTTATGAATAAAAGTATTGAAGTCTGGGGCGCCTGGGTGGCTTAGATGGTTAAGCGTCTGCCTTCAGCTCAAGTCATGATCCCAGGGTCCTGGGATTGAGCCCCGCATCGGCCTCCCTGCTCAGTGGAGAATCTGCTTCTCCCTCTTCCTCTCCTGTTTCCCCTGCTTGTGCTCTCTTGCTCTCTCTGTCAAATAAATAAATAAAATCTTTAAAAAAAAAAAAGTATTGAAGTCTGACTGATCATCAGAAAGATACGTGGGATGAAGTGTTTGCAAAATGTGTGAGATAAAATATCAATATAAGGAATGAATAAAATGTATTTCACACAAATAAAACAAATGGATAAAATATATGAACAAAATGGATAAAATATATGAACAAAATTGATATAAATGACTAATAAATATATAAACCTGTCCAACCTCAAACATAATCATAAAATTTAGTGCAAGAATAAAGTATTTTTATCCATTACATTGACAGCACTGCAAGATCTAAAGTCCAATATTATTCAGGATATAGAAAAACACACACTCTTTAAATATTGTGGGCTTGTAGATTGTTAAGGTCTTTGGTACAAAAAGAGAAAATTTGGCATTAACCATTAAAATTATAGTTACATTTTTCTTTGGCTCAGCATTTATACTGTAGGATTCTAGTCTATAAGGGTTCTTACACACATAAAGAAAAATAAAGTTACTTGTGTATTCATCAAGTAATTATTCACTGATAGTAAAATTTGGCAATAACCTAAGTAACTTTTAAAAGGGAAATAATGCAATAAATTTGTGTGCGTGTGTGTATTCAAATGAATAGAAAAGGACAAGAAGAAATGACCTCTGATAAAGGAAGTTTTATTGGTAGAAGGGAAAAGAAGAAATAGCATAACCAACTTGAGAAAGAGCATGTTTCTGCTCCCAAAGTCAGTGATCACTTTCAAGTCCATGGGCTTTTGTTCTGGGAGAGGGCACCTGCCCCACGGGTTGAGGTACATGAATCCAGTGTGTTTTCTGGTAACAGAACAGTGGGAATTTCTTCTAATGGATTCAGAGTCACCAGGCAGACATACTCGGATCTCCGCAAGTCACAGCCTGAGATGGGATATCCCCATTTTGCAGCAAATGTAGAAAAAGCGGAGAGCTGATTTAAAGTCTCTGAAAAGAAGGAAGAACAAATATGAATGGATTTGAAATGATACCAGTCAGGAAAAACATTTCACGATGAAAGAATGTCGTCCCATTTAGGCAGATGACTGGACCATTTTAATAAAGTTCCCACTTTTCTTTTTTCTTTTTATTAATATTTTATTTCTTTATTTGACAGAGAGAGAGATAGCTAGAGAGGGAACACAAGCAGGGGGAGTGGGAGAGGATGAAGCAGGCTTCCCGCAGAGCAGGGAGCCCGATGTGGGGCTCGATCCCAGGACCCTGGGATCATGACCTGAGCCGAAGGCAGACGCTTAACCATCTGAGCCACCCAGGTGCCCCTTCATTTGCTATTTTAATAGAAAAAAATTCTGGAGCCAGATGTGGGGCTCCACCCACCTAAGCCAAAGGCAGATACTTAAGGACTGAGACACGCAGGCACCCCAGATGCCACTTTTCTGATCCTGTGTTCACAAGTCTCATGAACAGATTCCTTTAAAGATCTTATCTATGCAAATTTGGCTCCTATGAATAATGCTACCATGAATATTCATACACAAATATTTTCATGGGCATCTGTTTTCATTTCCTTGAGTGTATACCTGAGTGTGGAATCATTGGCTCATCTGGTGACTGTATGTTTAAACCTTTATGGGACTGTAGACTGTTTTCCAAAGTAGCTGCTCTAGTTTACATTCTCACCAGAAGTATAAAATTTGTCTTTGCAGCACTTAATGGAGACTTTTAAAATTATAACCATGCTATGGACACCTGGGTGGCTCAGTTGGTTAAGCGACTGCCTTCGGTTCAGGTCATGATCCCGGGGTCCTGGGATCGAGCCCCGCATAGGGCTCCCCGCTGAGCGGGGAGCCTGCTTCTCCCTCTGACCCTATTCCCTCTCATGCTGTTTCTCTCTTTCTCTCTCACAAATAAATAAATAAAATCTTTAAAAAAAAATTATAACCATGCTAATGAGTACAAAGCGGTATCTCATTAAAGTTTTGATGGGCATTTTTTTGATGGCTAAAGATTTTGACTACTTTTTCATTTGGATAGTGACTATCTTCTTTGGAAAAATATATATTTAGATCCTTTTCTTTCCTTTCCTTTTTTTTTTTTTTTTTTTTTAGAGAGAGAGAGAGAGTACATGCGCAAATGGGGGGAGAGGCAGAGGTTGAGAGAGAATCTCAAGAATCTCAAGCAGGCTACACGCTGCAGGGCTCAATCTCATGACCCTGAGATCATGACCTGAGCCAAAATCAAAAGTTGGATTTTCAAGCCACTGAGCCACCCAGGCACCCCAGATCCTTTTCCTATTTTTAATTGTGCCTTTATTATAAGCTATAAGGGTTATTTATATATTTAGATAAAGTCCCTTTCAGATATTTGAACTGTAAATGTTTCCTCCTATCTGTAAGCTGTCCTTTCACCTTATTCCTAGTATCATTTGAAGCATATATGTTTCAATTTTGAGAAAGGCCAATTTACCTATAATTCCTTTGTTGCTTGGGCTTGTTGTGTCATATCTAGGAAGGCATTGCCTAATCTAAAATCATAAACGTTTACATGTATATTTTCTTTTAAAAATTTTATAATATTGGCTATTACCATTAGATCTTTGATACACATTGCGTTAATTTTTGTGTATGGTGTGAGGTAGATGTCCAACTTTATTCTTTTGTAAGTAGATTTCCAGTTGTTCCAGGACCATTTGCTGAAAAGACTATTATTTCTTCCTTCCTTTATTTGTTTTGGCATCCTTGTGAAAAATCAATTGACCATAAATGTGAGGTTTTATTTATACCAAGACTACACTGTCTTTATCACTGTGGTTTTGTATCAAGTTTTGAAATCAGGAAGTGTGAGTCCTCCAACTTTGTTCTTTTTCAAGATTGTTTTGGCTCTTCTGGACCCCTTGAATTTCCATATAAATTTTTGGATCAACTTGTCAATTTCTACAAATGGGCCATCTGGGATTTTGATAAGATTTATTTTGAATATGTAAACAAATTTGGAAAGTATTGTCATCTTCACAATATTAACACCTAATCCATGATCATGGGCTATCTTTCCAGCTCTTTAATGCTTCCCTAGTTTCCTTCAACAATATTTAGTAGTTTACAGAGTACACATTTTTTTTTCCAGAGTACTCATTTTGCACTCCTTTTATTAAATTTATTTTTAAGTATTTTACTTTTGAGGCTATAATAAATGGAATTATTTTCTTAATTTCATTTTTGAATCATTCAAGTGTATATAAGTACAATTGACTTATCTATATTAATCTTCTGTTTGACGATCTTGGTGAACTCATCTCTTAATTCTAAAATTTTTTTGTGGATTATAAGAGATGTCTTCTGAAAATAGAAGAAGTTTCACTTCTTTTTTTCCAATTTAAATGGAGGACAGTAAGTTTGGAGCATTTCTTCCCCTGACTCTCTCTGCTGGGTTATCATTTATTGGCTGTATCTACACTCTGAATGTCACAGCTCATGTCAGGCAGGTTTGACCCATGGCTATTTTTTATGTGTTCCAGTAATCAGCTCCATTTTTTCCCCTTAGGCCTATGGGTTTTAATGCTTTTTGCTATTCTTAGCCGTAGGGGGCTACATCAATCTTTACTCATTTCTTCTATTATTACACATACCACTTTTCTTCCCTTACAGTCTTCTTCTGAATTATATTGTATTTTATTTATTTATTTATTTATTTATTTATTTATTTATTTATTTATTTATTTTTATTTTGAGAGAGAGAGAATGCTTGTGAGGGGAGTAGTGGGGGAGAGGGGCAGAGAGAGAATCTGAAGCAGGCTCCATACTTAGCATGGAGCCTGAGGCAGGGCTCCAGTCTCACGACCCTGGGATCATGACCTGAGACGAAATCAAGAGTCAGATGCCCAACAGACTGAGCCACCCAGGCACCCCAATAACAAACTGTTTTTGAAAATTACATATTAGTTGTAATTCAAATTAATCTATAAGACTTAATTTCATTTGAGAGAAGAAAATGCTGGGTTTCAGTAACTACCAATGAGTGATATGTAAAAGTAGTTCATATTAAAGTATTACTTATGCTTCAAAATCCTTAAGATATCATTCCAATTTACAATAGCTTGTGGTGAGAGTCATTCTAACTTTCAAAGAAAATCAGGTGTAGAATAATTATTTTTTTCCTTATCATAGTCTCTCAGATGTAGGTCAGTCACTGTGTGAGACAGATTTTGGAAAAAGTAAAGTCATTGTAGAGAAACCCATTAGGAGGAAGAACTGCAGATTTTAATTTGATAATGTTGTACTCACATTTCAATTGACTGTAATTTTCCACTTTTATTAAAATTCTAATGATATTAATTCTAATATCTAGTTAGATATTAATTCCAGTATTTGGTATTAAGGACAAAGCATTTGAAAATGTATAAGATTTTGCTTTTGAAAAGTGTCCAAATTTTCTTATGGCCTCAAACCTAGCATGAGGATATTTTTTCCATATAAGATAAATATATTCCCTTCTGTTGTTCCAGAGCTATTTCATATAGAAAACTCAGGCCCTCTAGCATTTGTCTGCTTTATGGAATTTACTATATTTT
The DNA here is from genome assembly GCF_002201575.2 of Neomonachus schauinslandi. Lineage (NCBI taxonomy): Eukaryota > Metazoa > Chordata > Mammalia > Carnivora > Phocidae > Neomonachus > Neomonachus schauinslandi. The sequence continues at coordinate 16,200,448 of NC_058403.1, forward strand.
TCCAGTATTCAACTTATAGTCAGTTTCATTCCTTCTTCCCCAATTCTTCCACATAATTCAACCTGCAGAGATGTGTAACTGGCCTGTGGAATGTCATCCTTCAACATAAGCAGCGACTGTAGATGGGTCTGTATCCCTGTTGCTTTGATCTTTCTAAGCTAAAAGAATGCAAACGTCATTATTGGGGATCACTTTGGAGAGATCTTAAATCATGGGTATTTCCATCTCTTTGCATGACGAATGATTATCTACAGAAACCAGGAAGGTGTGGAGAACGCATAAAATCCTTGGGCCCACGTATGTTTATCATAAGAAGGTTGCAGGATCTGAGCACCTGTATGGATTTATGCCCATAGATAATGGTAATGAATGTAGATCACTTTAAAGCTTCCAAAATATGTTCCAGATACATCATTTTATATATATCCACACTACCCCCCGTAAGGAACAAAACTAGAGTTGCAAAACTTTCCTCCAAACTGACACATACCTCACCGTGACCGTTCTAAAAGCAATTGCTAGGCAATTTAATAAAAAATTTCCAAGACATGGCCTCAAACCTATTCTGCTGACACTAGTATTTTACCCACTATATAAGACAAAATGTGGAAGAGAGCAAGAGAGTGGGTTTATTTTGAGGTAATGTCATTGTGACTGACATTCCACACATCCATCATCATCCATGGAGGAAAGAAGATGACATTTCCTCTTTAGCTCAAGTCAAGTGACAAGGGGAAATTCAGGGGGAAAAACTCACTTCTAAGAACTCGATTTGACCCCTGGACTTCAGGAGACACTGGGAATGTTACTGCTTACTGCACAAGAATAAATAGAGCTATATTTTGTATAATGGCAAAGCAAAAGCATGGATTTCCCCAACACTAGATGTAAGAAGACACTGGGCTTGTGTTACTGTACAAGGGATCTTGACCAGGATGATCTTTGAGAGGAAATCTTATTCCAAAAAGGAGAGACAATCTGATATCTAATGGCCTGCTTCAAAGAAGAGTAGTTGAGAGTCCCCAGAAAGGATCTCTGAGGAACCTTCAGTAACACCCCATTGGAGGACAAGTCCACTTTCAACATCCACCAAGTGCAGAGAGAATCAGTGCCATATTGCCATTGTACCTTGTGCATAAGCCTATGTTAACTACTCTAATATCACTTTACCCAGGGCTTATCCATAAGTGTAGGCAGCAGAGAGGGGAAAGGAAGGGAAGGACAGGGAAAAGAAGTCATTGGGCTCTCTCCTTCCACTACAGGTTCCTTTGGCCATAGGCCTGAGTTAAGAAGGAAAGAAATGTTGGACAGATAAGTTGTTTTAACTTGGGTTGGATCCTTTCTTATGCTAAATCATAGATATTAATTACTGACCATATAAGTGTCAGGAGTGGTATGTTCTGCTGAAGATTTTATTTAGTAGGACAGAGAGAAAAATAATAAAATTGGTTTCTTCTATGTACTAGTGAATCCAGGATATTTTATTTTGATCTTATAGAAACAATACTTTTATATCCAGGTGTTCAGAGAAACTCACATGAACCCACCTTCTATGGTATAAAATATATACGTATTTTGGCCTTATAAATGTGGAGGGGCAGCCACTTCCTTCTTTTTAAATCACATTTTAAAAAAATCATATTTGTATGGTCTTATCAATCTGTCCTCAAATCAATTGATCTATGCCAAATACGAGCGTTAGCTCATTCCAGGTATGTTGCAACCAGATTATCCCAAAGTCAAATACATCGAGAGAAAAGGATATTTAATAAAATGTGGGGCTTTTCTATGAAACCCAACTTCTGGTATGTTCAAAAAGTAGATGGCATTGAAACTGTTAGGCATTTAAATTTTTTTTAATGCAATATATTTTAAAATTAAAATTTTGTTCAGAATACAATAGAGAAAGGGAAACAGATACAAAAAGAAACTGTCAGTAAAAGGGCATTTTACATATTATCAAGATATGAATATATTTTTAAAAAGTACTGACTATACCTGAAATATTTAACCTCATTAATTTGTTATAGTTTTTTTTCAGAGTGAAGAGGCTCCAACCATGCACTGTACCTCTAGCAGGTGGCAGGTATTGAGTATTCCCAAATCTGGTCCTTGTTATTTAAGAGAAGAAAAAAGGTAACAGAAATGGACAGATGAGGCAGATAAAAAGCAAACAGTACAGAGTTTAGTATTTTAGTATTACTATTTTTTTTTTAATTTGAATTTACATTCCATATTCTTTTTAAGTCTGTTAGTCCCTTAAGAGCAAACATACTCTCCCCTTTTAGGGTTATCAATCAAAAATATTTACTGAGAAAATATCATAGGCCAGGCTCGATATTCAAGCTGTAATTCTTTCACTATTTGAAATAAGGTTTAACCACAAGGTTTACGTGGAGTTAAAAAGTGACCAAATATTTAAAATGACTCAAACAATATGCTTTGTTTAGTTCAGGTCTGTTAAATATCAAGAGTGGGGATGCCAGCCTTGCATAAGGTCAGCACTTAAATCGGTCAGCTATCTTGTACACATAAATAGCAAAGAGGCAAAGATGACATTTTTAACTAAATGGTCTTGAGAAATCGACGCCTGAGTCCTCTGGAAACAAATCCATAAACACACCCACACACACCAACACAACACCTCTCCGTCTCTCTCTCTCTCTCTGTCTCTCCATCGGTCCTCTCTCTTTCTTCTCTCTTATGTGCCTGCGTGCACGCACGCACGCACCAAGTCATTTTTCAGGAAAAAAAAATTTCTTCAACTAATAATACACACAAATATTGGGGGAAAATAAACACGGGGGAAGATAGCCGGGGGTCTGTTTCAGTGGTAGCAAAAAGTGCCTATATTACTCGGGTCTTCTTAAATAAGATACTTGGGTGAGAAACAAAGACCATGCTGGAAAAGGAGTATAATTTTCACCAACCTTCTCAAAGCAAGGGACAAAACAACCACTGTGGGAGTCCAGATCCATCAGCAGCCTCTCTTACAGTTCACTCATCACGAAACCCTGGATTTAACTAGCGCTGGGTCTCTCCCACTTCAAAGACCGCAGGAAAACCCAGCCCTTCAACAAAAGTCTCCCTTGAGTCTATGTGGACTGTTTTTCTTCTCACTGTTCATCCTGGAGGTTAATTCCCGGGTTCACTGATACAGTGATCTTGAACAACAGACTCTGCAAACCTAAACGCTTATTGGCTGACCTTCTCTCATTCAAAATAAATAGTTATTGTGATTCAAGTTATGGCCTAGGTGTCGATTTTCATAAAAACCTATATTTCAGGAGATGTAACCATTTAACTTAGTTCATATTGGGTCTAAAAGAATACCCTGTAGCAATAGAAAAGGAAAAAGTAGTATTTATAAATGATCGCTGGGTTTCAAGGACTTCTGATCTGTCAGCGTGGCATACATCTTAAGAATCTGTAGTCTGTGTATTCTAAATAGATCACCATAAAATATTTATAATCACTTTTCAAATTCTCTTGGAGATGTCTTGGTGTCAGGAATATAATATTTGTATATTATTGCTTAGTTTTCTCCTGGTTCATTTCCTCTTTTGTATTCTCAGGAAACTTGAATTAAACACTTTTTCCTTTTATCATTTACGCATAATATAAATGACTGATAATTCACCATATGACAGGCACTGTATTAATCTTCACCACATGAAAAAGATGCTACGTTTTACACTGTTGTACAGATGTAGAAACTAGAACATAGAATGGGTAGATTGCCTAAGGGTCCCCCTGCAGGAAAGCTGAAAAGCCAAATTCTCACTCAGCTGCCTGTTCTCTTAACAGTAACTTATTCTACTCACCTGCCAACAAACTCACCCTCATCTATGATCTCTTCTCTGACCTCTTGAACTCGAAATCCTTTGCTGCATCCCGAGATATAGATTGTGTCATTTATTAGAAACATATCATGTCCCATGTAATATTGTCAGTTCTCCAAGTGGACTAAGGGCTTGTAGTGAGCAAATCCCAAATCTTGTGTCATCAAGGATCTAAACCTAATGACATCCATATGACTAAATGCTTAGTAGTTGCTTTGTTTAATAGGGTTTAGAAGGATCAAAACAGGTGTATATAAAGAGTTTTAAAAATATGGCGTTGAATAATAGAGTCATAGCTTTTTAATATCATTACTTCACCTTTCGCACTTGTGCATATAAAGTGGTTACTGTCACACGGAGTTTGAGGAAAATTGAAAGGGTTTATTAATTTTCATCTGATAATGATTATGCAAGTCTATCTATCAAAAGTAGGTATTGATTACAGGCAAATAGGAAGGTTTCCTAAGCCCCAGTCAGCACAGATTGCTGAACAGATGCAGATTCCTTTCCTTGATATGTAGAATAAGAAACATAAATAATTAAGAAGGGAATTATTTTTAACTTTGGAAGTGAAGGACCTCTGTATTACTCTTTCTTTGATGTTAGGAATAAGGACTCCCCACCAAGATGTGTTTTTTCCCTGGCACTAATCATAATATCCTCAAAATTTCCAATTCCAACCACTAGATGTCATGCAGAGACCACAAAGTAGAATATCTTGGCCCTTTTACACTTCAGTCAATAGCAATTTTGTAAGCTTCAATATTTAAGGTGGTTTGGGAGAATTTTAAGCACCAGGCATTAAGAGATGCAGGTCAGTACAATTTTATTTCACAAGACGCACTCACATACTTTCTTTCAAAAGCATATAGGATGAAGAGTGCTACCTAATCCATTACAAAGCCTTATTTCAGGACTCTGAAAAAATAATGCAAGAAGGTTCAAGAGAAAAATTCTACAGTCTCTTTAGAGCAGTAATCATGTCCTTCACACTGATAGGGGAAACCTGGAATTCAAACAACTGGAAAGACAAAGTCATATAATAGGAAAAGAAAATCAAAGGATTTGGACTCAAAGAGCTTTTGGATTAAATACTAGTTTGGCTCTGTGCTAATTGAGAAAATCTGGTATAATACTTATCTTCTGTGAGTGTCTGTTTTCTGGTCTGTACAATGAAAATAATACCTAACAAGCAATGATTGTGAGGATTCAATTAAATACTGTATATCTATCTTTTGGAAGAGTTATTGGCATAATGTAATAAATAAATTTCACCATTAGTCTAATTTAGTGTCATCTTTAAAATGAAAACATGATGTAAAAATATTATAATAGAATTATAAAGCTTATATAAGAAACTTACACTTTAGGAGAGGAGAGGCAAGCATGGTTCACATATTAAAGTCATCAGCGAATTTAATCTTAGAGGGCGGTAGGAGTTCCTCCAGAAGAGGAGAGAGATTCCATTCCATGGGCATGGTACAGGCTTTCCTTGAGAAAGAGAAGCAAGCATCGTTCTTTTGACAAATGGCGAGAGTTTGTTATGCCTGAAATGGGAGTTGATGGTGGATGAGTAGTATATGGGTGATTATGAGAATAGGATTTTTCATTAGACAGAGTGAAAATTATAAAGTTTCATACAAGTCATTTTAAGGAATTTGGACTTTTTTTTTTTAGTATTCCTGTGGTTTTTAAGAACTTTAAGTTAGACGAAATGCAGAATAAGATGCATGCTTAATAAAGATGTCCCTGTTGTCAGTGTATAAATTGTATTGGAGGGGTTTAAATTTAATTGGTTATAACAATGGGTTAGTGTCTAAAATAAGACAGTGTCAATGTGATAAATAGATGGAGTAGATTCAAAAGAATCACACAGATTAAAGGTTACAGGAAACAAAGAAAAGAATTTGATACAGAATTCAATGTTTTTCCTTGAGGAGTGAGAGAAATATTAACTCAGATGGTGGGAAAAAAGGAGACTCTACCAGTTTAAGGGTGAACAGGATCTGACGTCTTAATCCATTAGGTTATTGTCATTACATGTCTGGATCTCAGAGAAGAGTTATTGATTGGGGAGTTAGCAACTTACAAATGAGATTGAAGCCACCAAAGGAGATTAGGTTGTTTAAAAAGAACATTAGATTGAAAATAACATCTGGCTTTAGGCACAGGAACATTTTAGAAATTAGTAAGTGAAAGAGGAGAAAGAGTCTCAAAGAAAACTGGGTTTATAAACAAAAAAATAATTTCAAGATCATTTTTTGATTATTTAGAATTGGATAAGCCTGTATTAGTGGGAAGGGAGAGTAAGGAAGATGGGAAAAAGGGGAAATTGATCATAACATTTCTCAGGGAGGTCAAAGGAGAGGAGATCCAGCCCCAGACAGGGCTAATGGGCAAGATAAAGGGTCTCTCCCAACATATAATTAAAAATATGGACAATAATAAACCATAATAAGTGTAAGGAAGGCCAACAAACTTTGTGAAAGGAAAAAAATCCCACCCAAACCAGTTTTGAATTTTTATAAAAGAGAAAATTTAAAAAAGAAATCATAGCCTTTATTACTGAGAACTATACCAGACATAAAAACCTCTAGCACATAATATGTATAAGATGTATATATGTAAAACATGTATACATATATAAATATATAACATGATATATATATATAACTTTTTTGAAAAATAAAATAATAAAGAGTTTCTCCTGTTCATACAGTCTGCTTACATCAATAAATCCTGCAGTTAAGTTATAAGAGAGGGGCCTGTTTTTCTTAAATATAACACTCTGACAATACAGCTTATTTTTAAAAACTGGGTTAACTTTTTCTATGAAAAGATATTAAAAGTAATTTTTTATGTTAAAATAATTTTGAATTCTCTATACTTAAAAATGATGTTGAGATTACTGCTGTAGAGAACTAAATTGAAATATTAACTATGACATTGAAATAATACATTCTTCTAATTAGTGCTTTAAAACATGAAATATTTAGACACTTTATATTTTAATGCGTTTAATATGAAGATATTGCAATTTGTGACATACTATGTAGAGTAGGGTTAAGGAATTATTTAAGAATGAAAGAGAAAAGTATGAAGAAAATTAGTATTTTAGCAGTAAAGGGGAATTTTAGGGTAGGCAAATTACTTTTTAAGCCTTCAAACTTTCTTAGTTTTCTAGACTCTTTCCAAATCATAAACACATTTGATGGTTTTTATAACTCATTGAAGTAACCGAACTGTTTGATAGGATTGTTTACAATGCCCATATTGACCACATATTTTTTAGCAATCTCTTATGCTTCCAAAGGTATATGTTTGCACATTAAATTCCTGTTAATAAAGATTTTTGTGACCACTTCTTGAAAAGAGGAAAGGAAGGCAGAGAAAACTGATTTTATTTCTACTCAGAGCTTGATTTCAAATATGCACACCCCAACTACGTAATCCTGTACACAAGGATCTCATTGTTTATTTTCATAGTTGCTGCTTTATTTAAAATTTTGTCTCTAAAGTTTATATTTGGCAAGGCCAATAATGAAAATAAGCTGGTTTATATTTTTCTTATTCCAAGGTGTGCATGTGTATATATGTGTGTATGTTTTAATTTCTTGTGGCTTATCCAGATGAAGGTATCAGTCTTAGGGACATGGCAACCCATGTGGGAGTGTTTATATACAGTGGGGTGGGGAAGATGAACTATGTCCAAATTCTAATTTAGAGCACTTTCACCTTGGTAATGTTAAAACTGTATGACTCTTTTCAATTTCTCTACTCCCCCTTTTTCTCCTACGCTCTTGCTCAGAAAAACATTTAAGTTCAACTCAGGTGCATTTATTAATAAAGTCCTTCAATTTCAAATTTTTGAGTCATTGGAAGCAAAGCCCATGTCCTTATAAATTTCCACAATAAAACATTTACCTTTATAAGCTGTGTGTATCTACATGGTGTTGTTATTATTAGGAAAAAAAAAGAGAGAGAGAGCATTTGGTAACTATGGCAACAGAGATGTTTCAAAAGAAATACGAACTCTTTTTCCTTGAAGAAAAGAGATATTTTCCCTGACTGGCAACCTAGGGATCCAAGTTTAGAAAAGAACAGAATTTTTTTTAAGGGTCACTCTTTTAGTCTTTTTTAAAAAAATTGTTCCCCAGTCACATCTGACAAAATAAAAGATTTAATTTGCGGCTGCAAAAATAAAATGTTCAAATTTGCCCACATCTGGTCCACATGAGGCAAACAACCATGGTTGATTCCCATTTATCTAAAATTTAAGCAATGGTAATGCTCAAAAACAGAATTTCTTTTTTTCCTTATTCTTTTATCTCTAAAAGATACAAGAAAAGTGAATATTCTTATTCCAGAGATTTATTGCAGAAAGTCACTTCAACTGTAAATCATTCCATAATGATTCAGCTTAATTTCTAAGCCAATAGTTTTAAATAAACTATTTTTACTACAAAGATTCTGAGATGGTCTATGACTAGGAATTATCTAGATCAGACTTATTTTTGTTTGTTATAATTTTATGGTTGAGTTTGCATTGTTAACATATGAAGACTTTGAAAATGATGATAGTAAGTGTGGTCTGCTTCCAGCCATCATCCTATAAGAGGAGATCTCATTGTGGGCTCAGGGAGGGAGGTGAACACACTGAAGTTGGTGACATCAGGATGGTGTCAGTTGCAAGGGAGACCTTAAATAGGACAAAAGAAGAAAACTGAAACAAAAAGGAGTCAGAGACAGGACAAAAATATTCCATCGATATACAATAAGACATTAGATCTTAGTATGTGTCTGTGTGGATAATATCCAGAGTTAGTGGACACATCCAAGTACAGTCTGGTATCAGTGAGTACAGAGGTGAGATAAGGAAAGTGGGGGCTGATGCCAATCAATAACTGGATGGGATTCCTATGACGCTTTTAAAGGTCTGATCTTTTGAATATATCACAGAATGTATAAAACATTAAATTCATTAGAATGTTTCATTCACATAAAACACCTATTTTCTACCCCTTGTAGATACACTAAATTTTAATGTATGTAAGTATAAATCGTTGAACACACACAGGCACATGCACAGAGATGAACTGCCTTCTAGGTATAGCTTCTGCTTGCAAGAAAGTAAGAACCAAATTTTGTCTTCATGTCTCTTCTCCAACTGAATTAAAGTTGATGAAACTCAATGCTATTTGCTATCATGATAGCTTTTGCATAATATTCTGTTACGCACAAAAGCAAAACATTGAATATAAAGGTAGTGTATCATTCTCTCCAATAGGTTGAAGACTCTCTTTTTTTTTTTTAAGATTTTATTTATTTATTTGAGAGAGACAGAGAGAGAGAGAGCATGTGTGCACAAGTGGGGTGGGGGGGAGCAGAGGGAGAGGGAGAGGCAGACTCCCCGCTAAGCAGAAAGCCAAATGCCGGCTGAATCCCAGGACCCTGAGATCATGACCTGAGCCAAAGGCAGATGCTTAACCAACTGTGTCTTAATGTGTATATTATCTTCCTCTGATCTTCTTTGTAAGATAGTTTACTTTTCCCTCCTCAGAGGGGGATGGATAGATGAACAGATAGATGGCTAGATAGATAAAAGATAAATAGACATAGAACTCTGATATTACAATAGAAACTCCTGGGGCGCCTGGGTGGCTCAGTTGGTTGAGCGACTGCCTTCGGCTCAGGTCATGATCCTGGAGTCCCGGGATCGAGTCCCGCATCGGGCTCCCTGCTCGGCGGGGAGTCTGCTTCTCCCTCTGACCCTCCCTCCTCTCGTGTGCTCTCTGTCTCTCTCATTCTCTCTGTCTCAAATAAATAAATAAATAAAAATCTTAAAAAAACAAAAAAACAAAAAAAACAATAGAAACTCCTGAACAAGATTGGACTGGTCCATGTAGTGTTTTACTTGGAAATGGTTAATTGCCAAATTTTTTTTTTTAAAAGAGAGCAAACCCATCATACACACATACCTATGTGTGTATACTGTGTGTGTGTGTATATATATATATAATATATTTATATACATATATATACTGATTAGAATTATTCACACTATTAATAACTGTTTCTTTTTTTCCCCTTTCTGGTTCTTTTTGTGTCTTCTAATCAAGTCCCTACCATTCTTTGAGTCATCTTGGTGCGATGTCTACCAGGGAAGCATCTATCTGTTTTCTAAATCTTTGCCTTAAGTCTTGCTTCTTCTTACAAAAAAGTAAAGATAAAGTTTGTTTCATGCCTTTTCTCCAACTAAATTAAAGGTGATGGAACTCTATGTTATTTGATATCATGATAGTTTTTACATAACTTCCTGGTCTCAGTTGGAAAATAACAAACAATGAAGTACAGAGGTGGTGTATCATTCCCTCCAATAAGTATAAGGTTGTGTTTAAAAAAAAATTGTGTTTTAATGTATATCGTATTTTCTTTCAAGTCTTATTTATAAGGTGATGAGTGAAATCATATGGCATTTGTCTTTTTCAGTTTGACTTAACTTTGCTTAGCATAATTCCCTCTAGGTTCATCCATGTTGTCTCAAATGGCATGATCTCAACCTTTTTTATGGCTGCATAATGTTCCACTGTAAATATCTATAGGATATTTCCCTTATCCATTAGTCTATCAGTGGACACTTAGGTTGCTTTCACATCTTGACTATTGTAAAAAATGCTGCAATAAACATAAGGGTGTATATATATATATATATATATATATATATATATATATATCTTTTCAAATTAGTGTTTTCATTTTCTTTGGGTAAATACCCAATAGTGGAATTATTGGATCATATGGTATTTTTATTTTTAATTTCTTGAGGAACCTCCATACTGTTTTCCACAGTGGCCACACAAATTTACATTCCCACCAACAGAGTATGAAGGTTCGTTTTTTCCCACATGTTGTCAACACTTGTAATTTCTTTCCTTTTTGACTTTAGCCATTCTAAGAGGCATAAGGTGATATCTCATTGTGGTTTTGATTTGCATTTCATTGATGATTCATGATGTTGAGCATCCTTTCCGTGTCTGTTGCCATCTGTATGTCTTCTTTGGGAAAATGTCTATTCAGGTCCTTTGCCCAGTTTTTAATTTGATCGTGGCGGGGGGGTGGTGTTGAGTTTTTGTTGTTGTTGTTTTTAATACCAACAATATCAGAACAGTTCTTACTGCCCTGTAGCCTATTTTATACTTTGATGTATCATTATGCCCATCTTAGAAATAAAGAAACTGAAGAAAAATATTTTGTATGAATTTCTCACCACACAGCTTACAACTGGCAGAGCTAGAATTTTAGAATCCCAGCTGTCTGATTGAAGAGCTAGTGCTCTTACATACTAAATTCTCACTGACACTGAAGAAGTTTGTTCTTACATATTTAATTGTAGATATGTAATTAATGGGTAAAACTGGATCAAAGTAAGCATGACTGAATTTGATAATAATTATAATTTGCCACTGAAAATTTAATTCAGTTCAACTACTATATCCATTAAATCACATTTTTAAAACTTCTAATGAAATATAAAAACAAGATATGAATTCTCTTGTCCACTTGAGGGTTGCCTGAATAGGAGAAATAGTTGATTTAAGTTTGATAATCTATTCAAGAAATAAAACACCCATACTTAATACTAAGTATTAATGTAAGTGACCGACCATTTGATCAGCTTCAATATCTGAATAAAGGTATATTGAGAGCCTGAAGATAATTATTTTCTTTAAGCTGAATGTATAAAAGTAATAGATGCTTCCCCCAAAGCAAATACAGTAATTCCTTTACTGTATATATATTTAATTCAGGGAAAATGAATAATTTTTAAATAAACTTTATTTTTAGAATAGTTTTAAAGTTATAAAAAAATTGTGAAGATAATACAGGGAATTTGCATTCACACCACATCCAATTTCCTCTATTATTAACAACTTAAATTAAATAAAATCCATAATTTTTTGAGATTTCTTCATTTTTTCTCATCTAATTTCCTTTTTATTTCACAGATCCCATTCAGGATATGACATTACATTTACTTGTCATGGTTCCTTGGGGTGCACCTTGGCTATGGAGGTTTCTCGGACTTTCCTTGCTTTTGATGACCTTGACAGTTTTGAAGACCACTTAGGTGTTTTTGTAAAATCCTCTTCTATTGAAATTTATCTCATGTTATTCTCATGATTTGACTAGCTATGGATTTTTGGAAGGAAGAATAAAGGGTTAAAGTGTCATTTTTCATTGCATTACATCAAGGGGAAGATCAACATGACTTTTCACTATAGATATTGACCCTGAACACCTGGATGAGGTCGTTTTTCAGGTTTCTGTACTACAAGTTATTCTATTACCTCTTCCCATACTGCTCTGTTGGGAAGGAAGTCATTATGTGTAACCCACACTTAAGGAGTGGGGAGTTAGATTATAAAATGTTGAGGGAACATTTGGACGTCTTGAAATGAGAGATGTATCTTTTCTCCACTAATTTATTTATTCAATTATTTATTTGTATCAATATGGTCTTATGGGTATTTATTTGAAATTTTGTTTTCTCATCCAATACTACTTTATTTGTTGTTCAAATTTGGAGTTTGGTCACTGGGAGCTGTTTTGTTGGCTTCTGTGAGCTTTGCCATACCCTTTCCAATATGGATTTTTTGTTTTGCTTTGTTTTGTGTTAGTACTTTCCTTCTCTCACTACAAAATGTTCCAGCTTCACTTGTATATTTCCTGCCAAAGCTACAGTTTCTTTTATTGGAGAATGGTATTAGAAACCAAGATCTAGTTCTTTGGAGTGTTTATTACGACTCGAGTGTCCTTACTTCTATGCCCTTTCAGGTTGCAGAGCAAAGAAATGTATGTTTGTATACTAACCTATCTGTATATACATATCTATAAATATTTCTGTATGTAACATTTATATTTATAATAAGCTATTCATGAGATCATACTGATGTCTCCAACCTCAGTGCATTACCACTTGAATCAATCCAGTCTTTTTCCCTTGCATATCTTTAAAGTATCACTCAATAGTGAGAAACCTAGTTCCCAACATCTGCAACCCATTTACTTAATTGTTCAGTTCCAATATGCATACCTATCACAGCAGAATTGTTAACCCGCTCCTCCTACATGGGAAACAATCTTATCAACTAGAATATGTGCCTATGAGACAAACAGAATTCACTGTTTCCAAAGGTCTTTAGGTTAGTACATTTTCCTCCTCTCTGACCCCTGCAATAATAATACAAACATATGACATATTTGTAATGCAGTTAGATTTTTTTTTTTCTGTCATAGTCATCATATTCTATCCTGGGAGCCTCAAACTACTACATGATTTTTAAAAAATTTGCTGCATTGAAGTTGACTTTTTGTTCTGCGAAGTTCTATGAATTTTGACAAATGCATAATGTCATGTATCCACTATTACGGTATCATACCATATAGTTTTTTTTTTTTTTTAAGATTTTATTTATTGGGGCATCTGGGTGGTTCAGTTGGTTAAGCATCTGCCTTCGGTTCAGGTCATGATCCCAGGGTCCTGGGATTTAGCCCCACATCGGGCTCCCTCTTCAGTGGGACATCTGCTTCTCCCTCTCCATTTGTCTCTGGCCCCCCCCTTGTGCTCTCTTTCTCAAATAGATAAATAAAATCTTTATTTTGTGACAAATTAGTTGACTATATTTGTGTAGGCCTATTTCTGGGCTCTACATTCTGCTCCATTGATCTCTGTGTCTACTCGCTAGTCAATACCACACTGTCTTGACACTCCAGCTTTCTTTGGATTGATGACATGATATATCTTTCTCCATATTTTTACATTTAACCCAAATCTATATGCTTAAAATGGGTTTCTTATAGACAGTGTATAAGTCGGTCCTCTTTATGCGCTATGACTATGTCTTAGTTTGCATTTAATGTGATTACTGATACATATGGATTGATATCTACCACGTTTGTAACTGTTTTCTTTCTGATGCATGTGGTCTTTGTTTCTTTTTATGCCCCTTACTACTTTCTTTGGTTTTACGTGAATATTTTGTATGATTCCATTTGATCTCCTCCCTTGGCATATCAATTATACTTCTTTTTAACAATGTTAAACAGCTCTAGAGTTTTGGACATGGATTTTTAACTACCCATGTCCACCTTCAAATAACACAATATAGCTTCAGATGTAATGTAAGTACCTTACAACAGAATTTTACCAATTCTTCTCTCTTATCCCTTATGACATTGCTATCATTCATTTTGCATATCCGTATGTCAAAACACCTCACATAATATTGTTACTTTAAAGGCAGATAGGTATCTTTTAATTGATTAAGAATCAGCAAAATTATCCCAAACAGGCCCTCCCAACAAAAAACAAAACAAAACAAAAAAGAATAGGCAAAACAAAAAAATCTTTTACCTTTATTTATTCTCTGACTCTTCCATTTTTATGCAGATTTGAGTTTCTGACTATATTTGGTTTCTATTGCTGTTATGATGAATTAACATTAACTTAATGTCTTAAAACAATGTGAATTTATTATCCTATAGTCCTGGAAGTTAGAAGTCCAAAATTTGTCTTAGAGGGTAAAATTAAGGTAAAGGAGAGCTGAATTTCTTTTAGAGGTTCTAGGTGAGAACACAGTTACTATTAGCTGTCTGCATTCCTTTCCTGATGTCTACATCCCTCCAAACTTGCTTCCTTCATCACATCTTCTTTTCTGACTCTTGACTCCCTTTTTTCCTTATAAGGGCCCATGTGATTAGATTTATCCCACAGAGTTAGTCCAGAATAATCACCTCACTTAGAAATTCCTAATCCAATGTGCAAAATGTCTTTTGTATGAAAGGAAACATATTCATCAGTGATTAAGACTAGACATCTTTGAAGAACCATTGTTCTTTCTATCATTGTCTCCTGGCCCCCAAAGATTCACATCCATTACACATGCAAAATGCATTCACTCCATTCAAACATCCCCAAGAGTTTCAACAAAATACACCATTAACTTAAGGCTCAAAATTTCACCTAAGTCTTGTCAGCTCAAAGTCTCATATCTCATGTATGAGACAAGGTATCTTTTAAGTCATGTATGAATTAGGCTGTGGATATGATCCATCTTGAGGCCAAAATCTGCTCCATTTGTAAATCTGTAAAAAACAGAAGATGTGTTATCTACTATCAAAATACTATAATTGGGTAGGCATAATATACCTGTTACAGACATCTCCTTCGAAAAAGGGAGAAAATGGAAGGAAAATGAAGTCACTGGTCTTAAGACATTTCAGAATCTAGGTGGGAAAACATTAGGTTTCAAGGCCTGGGAATAAACGTCTCTGGGATTGTGGTTGTGTCTGCTGGGATCAGGGTTCCATC
The DNA here is from genome assembly GCF_002201575.2 of Neomonachus schauinslandi. Taxonomy (NCBI): domain Eukaryota; kingdom Metazoa; phylum Chordata; class Mammalia; order Carnivora; family Phocidae; genus Neomonachus; species Neomonachus schauinslandi. The sequence goes on from NC_058403.1 coordinate 16,215,661, forward strand.
CTCTCTGCTCAAAGCTCTGCCCTCTGGGCTCAGATTTTCACCCTCAAAATCAACCTTGTTTTGTTTGTTTGTTTGTTTGTTTTGTTTTTCTTATTTATGTTTTTGTTGTTTTTTTTTTCCTGAAGAATAAAACATGTTTGCCGCTGAATCATTTTATCATCCTGTTTTCTGCCTGTAGAATTTTAAGAATCCAAAGCTTTCTCCCACTTCATATTCTTTCTGTCTCTTTCAGGTCAAGGTGCTAGTGTTTCTGTTGATACAAAATTATCAAGAACCTTGTGAATCTCTTTTATATGTAATGAGAATTTACTGGAGAAGGGGCTCCTACAAAGATCTTTACTAGAGAGTCCCATCTCTATCTCTAGCTTCTGCTGAGATGGCTGACTATATCTATGGGGTACATGCTAAATCTTCTCAAAGTACCTTTGTGTTTCAGGCAGGGTGCTCTGAACGTTTCACCTCTCTGAGGTGTTAGAAAAATGTCGTCCAGCTACATTTTCAGCTTTTTCTCTTGATCACGATTTCTTGACAGGGATATTCTTAATTTTGACTTCTTTTCCTGTCTAGCATGCTCATGACTTCTCAAATTACTCTTTTCGTGTATCAATTCTTTCCCCAATTTGGGTCTTTGGGCATTTAACTTGATAAGTTGTAAGGAGAAATCAGACCAGACTCTCAACACTTTCTTGGAAGTATCCTCAGCCAAATATCTAATTTTATCACTTATGAATTTTTCTTTCTACACAGCTTTAGGATACAATTCATTCAAGTTTTCTGCCACTATATAACAAAGATCCCCTCTCTTCCAGCTTCTAATAAAATGTTTCTTCTTTCCTCCTGAGCCCTCACCAGTAGCTCATAATATCCATATTTCTACCAACAGTTTGTTTATGATGATGTGAGTATTCTCTTAGAAAATACAGGTTTCCTTTATCATGCCTTTCACTTTCTTCTAAGTGTTCACTAGTGGAGTCATTAGCATTCATATTTATACTAACAGTCTGTCCAAGGCTATCTAGGCTTTTCAAATTGTGTTTCTTAAAATTCTTCTTGCCTTTTCCCATTGCTCAATCCCAAGCCACTTCTTTTTTTTAAACTTAATTTTATTATGTTATGTTAATCACCATACATTACATCATTAGTTTTTGAGGTAGTGTTCCATGATTCATTGTTTGCAAATAACACCCAGTGCTCCATGCACAACGTGCCCTCTTTAATACGCATCACCAGGCTAATCCATCCCCCCACCCCCCTCCCCTCTAGAACCCTCAGTTTGTTTCTCAGAGTCCATAGTCTCTCATGGTTCGTCTCCCCCTCTGATTTCCCCCCCTTCATTTTTCCCTTCTTACTATCTTCTTTTTTTTTTTTTTAACGTATAATGTATTGTTTCAGAGGTACAGGTCTGTGATTCAACAGTCTTACACAATTCACAGTGCTAACCATAGCACATACCCTCCCCAATGTCTATCACCCAGCCACTCCATCCCTCCCACCCCCCACCACTCCAGTAACCCTCAGTTTGTTTCTTCTGTATAAGTATTTATTATAGCAGCACTCCTTTCCAGGTACCAAAAATCTGTATTAGATTCCTATTGCTGCTGTAACAAATTATCAGAAACTTAGTGGCTAGTAAGTATTTATTGTCTTCCTTTTTGTTATTTTTACTTAAAATGGAAAGCTATATATGGTAAGATAATATTAAATGTGTCATTTCTCTTACTGCTTTGGATAATAGAAATTTAAAATGTATCTTATGGGGCAAAATCAATGTTCCAGCAGAGATGTATTCTTTCCGAAAGCTCTAGGTGAGGACTTATTCCCTCTTTCTCCCAGCTTCTGGAGCTTGTCCTCATTCCTTGGCTTGTGGCTGTATCACTATGACTTCTGTCCCTTTTGTTACATCTTCTTCTCAAATTCCTCCATTTCCTTCTTTTTCTGATATTGGCCTTTGTGATTACATTAGGCCCACCCAAATAATCTAGGAAAAAGTACCTCCATCCCAAAATTCTTATTTTAATCACATGTGAAAAGTCCCTTTTGTATGTAAGATAACATATTTATTGACTTGGGAGATTAGGATGTGGACCTTTTTAGAGGTCCATTGTTTTGCTTGGCACACCAACCTATATCAGTTTCCTTCTCCCTGAACTTCTTTATTTTCTTAAAGATTTTATTTATTTATTTGACAGAGAGAGACACAGCGAGAGAGGGAACACAAGAAGGGGGAGTGGAAGAGGGAGAGCAGGCTCCCCATTGAGCAGAGAAGCAGACATGGGGCTCAATCCCAGGACCCTGGGATCATGACCTGAGCCAAAGGCAGCCACTTGACTGGCTCAATCATAGTTATTTAAAATTTCCTGTATAATAATGCCACCCAGACGCCCCTAAAGAATTGTTTTTGTATGTTTGTTTTAACTTTCCTTGCAGGACAGGTCTGCTGATGATGGCTTTCCTCAGTTTTTATTTGTCTGAAAAAGTCTTATTTCCCTTACTTTTGAAAAATAATTTCATTGGATATACAATTTAAAGTTGGGAGTTTTTTCCTTCAATACTTTAAATATTTTACTCTGCTTTTTCTTGCTTACAAGGTTTCTGATGAGAAGTCTGCTATCATTCTTATTCTTGTTTCTCTATAGTTCAGGGTTTTTTTTTTTTTCTCTTTCAAGATTTTCTTTTTATCTTTGCCTTTTCTGATGTTGGAATATGATTTTTCTATATACTTTTAAAAATATTTATTTTTCTTTTGTTCTCTGTGCCCCTTGGTTCTATGGTTTGGTGTCTGTCACTAATTTTGGAAAATTCTTGGCTATCATTACTTCAAATATTTCTTCTGCTCCATTCTTTCTTCTCCCTCTGGTATTCCGTGTATGTGTATGCTACATTTTTTCAAAACTACCTCCTAGTTCTTATATGGTCTGTTTTCTTTTTCATTATTTTCTCTCTGAGTTTCAGTTTTTGAAGTTTCTATTGACATATATTCAAATCTACTAATTATTTTCTCCACCTTGTTCAGTCTAGAGTTTGCCAATGGCACTCTTTACTTCTGGTGTATAGTTTTTTATTTTTCTTATTTTCCTTTAGTCCTTTCTTATGGTTTCCAACATTCTGCTTACATTACCCATCTTTTCTGCATGTTGTTTACTTTGTCCATTAACTATTCACATATTAATCATAGTTATTTAAAATTTCCTGTATAATAATTCCAAAATCTGTATAATATGATTATGCTCCTGATTCTTGTTTTGTCTCCTCAGACTGGAATTCTTACCTTTACAATTCCTTGCAATTTTTTTTTAAGCCAGGATGATGTATTGCATAATGAGAGCTGAAATAAAAGTCAGTTAGTGTGAAGTTTTATCTGATCAGAATTTAGTCTTTTAATGCTTTCTCTAGCTATAGGTACAAAGGCTTCCAATTCCTCTAGTGACTTTATCTTGTATGTCTTATTTGTTGCTTGAAGTTTCCACTAAGAAACCCTCCTCATATGAAAGTCTGTGTCTTTCAGCTCTTTCAACTGTAATTCTCTGTAATTTTACTGGGAACTTGTTTTTCTGGATGTCAATTATAGGAGAGAGGAAGCTCTTCATAATCTTATGATGCATCTTAGTTGTTCTAGTGAGTCAAGTTTGTGTTCCTGGGCTGTGACCTTTATTATAGCTTCATACTTGTTTCTCCCTCTTTCGTGAGACAGGATGGGTAAATGGGGGTTGGAGATGGACAAATGTCATTTTCCTAGATGGAATAACTCTTTGGGTAAAGTCTTTTTCCCTGGAGAGTGGGTTTTTTCTATGGTAAATGCTCTAGGCATTTTTCAAAATGGTCATTTTTACCCTTCTTTCAGCTAGAGCTACCAAGAAACCTTTCTTGACTCTTCAATGTGAGAACACAGTGGGATTCCTGGAGGTAAAACCCATGAAACCCATCTCCCTGAGACTGTGACTTTCAGTAGTTTCTCACTCAGCCAGTGCCCAAACTTCAGCCATTCATCAAAATGATTATTTAGATGTTCCTACTAGTTTATGTCTTCTGTTACTTCTGCTCCAAGTAAGCAGATGCCTGCTGTTGATTCCCTGCATTTGTCTGTCTCCTCAAATGTCAGGGTGACAGCTTGTCCTGTGACCTCAATTTTCTGATGGGTCCCAGAAAAGTCATTTATTTTTGGTTTGTTTAGCTTTTTTAAATTGTTATAATAGTGGAAGTGAGAAAAAAATTAAATGTCTCAGAATATAGACCAAACTGGCATTGATAGAATATATTGGGCATAAATGTAGCAAACAATTAGTGTATAGGCTGTAGTGACTTAAGTAATTTAAAAATGAACTTTAAAAGGGGAATTTTTGCTGTTTATATTTTTCTCTAGTACACAATGAATAATTCTCTGGCAGACTTTTGACCTAGCTTCATTTATCAGGCAGTTCTATGCTCTTAGGAGTTTTTGAGTTTTTAATGCATTTTTAATTATATATTTTGATAAATATTCCTGAGGGCAGTGGAAAGAGAAAACTTAGTGGGGAAAAAAAATTCTTATAAGGAAGTTAATAATTAAAGTTATTTCTATGTGAGTTGTTATAGTATTGACATCTAGATATTCAGAATTTGTCTTCACCCTATCCATGGTCCAGAGATCAAATTCTCAAACCAAGACACTGATACTTCAGTTGAGAATTTCCCTATGTTACAGGCTTTTAGGCTACAAGAATGTGGCTAGGATACCCACCGTCACTCCTCAAATGAAGTCTTAAGGACAAGTCTAACAGGCCTCAGGTAAGTTGGAAGAAGTATCAACAAAAAAATGCCTACCCTATGCCAGGACAAGTAAAATACCTTAAAACACACACACACACACACACACACATGAAACAAACATGGAAAGTATGCAAAAACACTAGAGCAGAAATAAAGACAGGCATAAAACAGAAAGGATGGAAAAATTTGTTCTAGAAGAAAGTATAACTCAAAGAAAAAAACAGAAGAAAGTTTCCCACATAAGTTTCATGCTAAAGACAATGTAATTTTAATGAGGAAACACTTCAATATGACATGATTAAGTGTGAATGAGCTGAAAGGAGAGATTGTAGAATTAAGTAAGCAGAGGACCAAATGACACCATTACAGAGATGACTAAATAGAAGTCATAGGAACAGTTTAGATAGTGTGGAAAATAAAATTAGTGATAGAAGAAAGCCATGAACTAGTCTCAGTGAAATGACAGGGTAGATGCAAAGAAATCAAAGACATTAAAGTTCATGGCATATAGGAAATGTTGATCTAAAATAAAGATAAATGTTTCACTGAAGGGAAAACCCAACAAATGGAATTAAAACATAATTATATAATAGTAGAAAATATTTCTGAAATTAAAAATAGTACCCACAAATCAAAAGCACACTGTTTTCAAGAAATTCATTAGAGGAACCTATTTCATGGCATTCTGGTAAAGTGATTGAATTTCAAGGATAAAGAAAGAATTCATTAGGTATTCAAGAAATTACAAAGGGAATAAATTGGGTTGGCCTCAAATACCTCCGTGGAAAAATGAAGTGCCAGGAGATAATAGAACAATATTTACAAAATTTTAAGCGAAAAGCATGTCTTAACAATATTGTAACCAGGCAAGTTATTATCCAAGTACAAAATGCAATACTGGCCTACTTAATCATGAAAAAACGCAGAGAATATATTAGCCCTGATCCCATCTTAGAATGAAATTACGTAAGAGGCTAATGAAGAAACCATTATAAAGAACTGAACAGTGAAGCTTGAATCCATGTATACAAAAAATAGAGTAAATATGTACATTATACATAAATAATCTATATTTATTTATACATAAAATAGAGAGAAATTTTTTTTAGAAGGTAAATGAATCAATCCATCAATAAAAAGGTAATATATTAAAAAGAATAAAAGTTATTTTAGAGTAATATTCCCTAATACAGTTTTTAAGTTTCCCTAGTGCATAGTATGGAACGTAGCAGAGTTAAAAAGTTCCGTTAGGAATTTAAAATTTTTGTTAAAAATGCAGTAATTCTTTATAATCTGAAGCAAGGAAAATTTAGCAATAGAAAGTACCTAATTTTATGAAATATAGAACATCAGTGGAATTTATTGGCACACTTGGGTTTTAGGAAAAATCTGGTATAAAGATTCTAAGGTTCTTAGATGGTTTAGAAAAAAACAGTAGCAAAGCTCTTATGGTCTCAGAACTGTTTGTGTCAATTGGCCATTGAAGTTTAATAGTAAAAGACTGGTTAAAAATAACAATGCATTGTAAAACCTTCAGAAGGAAAGGAGAATGTTTTGTGGACCATTTGTGTGTGTGTGTGTGTGTGTGTGGCAGTTTTAAGTTATTAGTTTTTAAAATCAGTACTTTTTAATGGAAACAACTTGACCAAAAATCTGTTACAGAATTTTGAGACCCATTAAAACAAAAGTTTAATGAGAAAAAAAAAAAAAAGAATACTTAAAACTATGTGGTTAGCATTTTACCCACAGGCCAAGGCATTAATTCAGTGGTTATTTATTTGGAGCACAAAGATGCAAGGTCCTATGCTAAGCCTTTTGACATTCTCTGTTTTCCAAAACATGAAATTCACATTGTACTATAGGACTTGCACCTATATGGTTTCAAACCAGGGCATCCTGTTCAGTTCCTTAAAGTTCTCACAGGTATCATGTACTGTGAAATTCCCATGAAGTCTAAATACCTTTTTGGTGTAGTGTTTTGGCCAAGTAGCAAAAAAGGTAGAATGTGAGTTGTACTTGGGTGCGTTGTTGGGTTTGAGGAAGCAGAGGTGAGGGTGAATGTATTATAAATTTGGAAAACAGTATAGTAAAGGCACAATGGAAGAAAAAAGTAGACTAGTTAAAGTGCTACCGTGAGGAGTTCATGAAAGAAGCAGTAGAATGTAATAGTGGAAAAGTAGGTGGAATTGGGTCCAGTTGTCAAGGGTCTTCAGTGACTATACCTGGTTTCAATTTTTTTTAGTACTGGAGCATAGTCACTGCAGATTTTAAGTGTTTGTATAGGCTCAAAGGAAGATAATGGTTTTGTGAAGATTGATCTACTGGCTTTGGATGAAGTTCATAAATAAATGCCTTTATTAATTAATTCAGAGTCCAGATATAACTATGTCCATGAAGAGAGAGTTGTTTTCCACCATTCACTGGGTTTCCTAAAAAGAAACAGACTTACCTTTTCATTTTCTTTATGAAGCACATTAATGTTTAAATTTTATTGTCAAATTATTGAATACTTTTCAGATTTTTCCCATTCCTTTTATAACTCAAAAGTTCTTTTCCATCTCTACATTAGTTCAGTATTCATTTACACACTTTCTATGTTCCTGCTAATATCTAATTGTGCTTAGTTCTCTAATCCGTCAGGAATATATTTTATTAAATGTTTTATTTTTTATTTTATTTTATTTTTAATTTTGCTAAGTGTTTTTAAACAAGGATATATTTATATGGCTTTTGTAACATACTTAGTGAATATGCCTATTTTTCCACATATACTTTATTGTTATTATTATTTTTTAGGAAGGGGTAAGTTCTGAATATTATCTTGTTTTAAATATAATTTAATTATACTTACATAACTTGATTTTTAATAGTGGCTGTGTTTCACAACTGGCCTGAAATGAAATTCTATCAATTTTTTAATAATTGGCTCTGCTGAGCCAGTATAAGCCAGCTCCAACATACACATTGCCCCTAAGCCAGTAGGGCATTAGGATTGTAGTGTCCACCTTATGCCACTGGCCAAAGGGAGACAGCCCTGGAGGTGCTGCTGGTTTATTACTGCATTTTCTTTTGGAATGTTTGGGAGGAAGCAGGGAAGGAATCTTTAGGCAGACTGCCATCAAGTTTCACTTCCTGGTCTTCTCTCTTCCTTATCTGCATGGAGACTCAGAAGTTGAAAGATTGACTCAAAGGAGAAAAGAAGCAGGAAAGGCTTCAGTGCGAAAGGAACAGAGCCAAAGCTCTGGACAGGACAGGGGGGAGCTGAGGTTGAAAGCCTCTGCCTCTCTGGCCCTCTGTTCTCATCCTTCGGCTGGAGAGAGCAAAGTGGGCTGGGGAAAAGATGCCTTTTATTGGTCTAACCAGCAAAACTAGTAGTAGGCTCCAGTAGAGCTCCCTTATCTGTCCTGGATTGCATCTTCCCTCTCCTGGGAGTTCGTGACTCACCCCTGGCTCTGCTCAGGATGCAGGGGTGGCAAGCAGAGCCAGGACAGAAAAATAGAGTTGGAATCAAAAGGTATCAAGGTGACACAGAAAACATGGGGTTGGAATCAAAAGGTATCAGGGTGACATAGAAATGGAATCATAGAGAAAAATAGAGTTGGAATCAAAAGGTATCAGGTTGACATAGAAAACACAGGGTTCCAGATCATTCAAATAAAGTGTCCATCATGACAAAAGAGAGGACATTTCACCACACAGTCCCTTCTGCCCTTGCCAGGAATGGGAAGGGGCAGGAAACTTCCACTAAATGTTTCCTACTGTGCCCTTCTTACCATCACCACCTCCTGGATTTTGTCCTCAGCTTCCTTCACACTCCACTCCAGGTAGAATTTTTTCTGTTCCAATTCTTTAATTTTTTTCTTCTGCTATTTTCTGTTTCTCTAACAGCTGATTACAAATTACCTCCTTGGACTGAAGAATAAACATTCATCCTACACCTTCATACTTGTTAGTCTCATCCACCAAAGTCATAATCTCTGTATCTGCAAGATGTGCATGCTTTTTCGTTCTGTTTAGCTGTTCTATTTGTAGGTCTTTCAGCTTCACCTTCTGTTAAGTGTCAATAACTTTGTCTTGAAGTTTTGTGAAGGCCTTCTTCAACTTCAGATCCATGGGAGCCACCATCTTGGTTCACTCAGTGCCCTTGCACAGTGGGAGAAAGCCAGAAAGGACTATCTTTATTATTTATTATACATTTTTATATGGGAAGATCTATTTCCAATACATACTTTCTTTCCAACTATCTCACTGATGGCTTTGTGTTGTATTTTCTCTCTACTTCTCCACCATGCACTGGGCTATACTTACTGGTTTCCTTGTTTGTATGCTTAAATACTTTCCTACTCATAGTGAGATTCCTGGACCAGTAGTATCAGCATCTCCTGGGGACTTATTAGAAAATTGACTCTTAGAGCCCAGTCTGACTAACTCAATTAAAATCTGCATTTTATAGAAGTCCCCCCTATAAATGGAGTGAACATTAAAATTTTAGAAGCACTACTTTACTAGATGACAGCTCTTTGAGAGAAAAGATTATGCATCTTGTTTATCATCATTATCTTCATCTCTTTGGGCAATGACTGGTATAAGTATTTGCTCAATAAGTATTGAGTGAATAAATTAATTAGGTATTTTAATAATATATATAATAAGATATCTGTGCATTATTACTTAGAAACATAATTCTAATGAAGTAAGGACAATTTTGAGAGGCTATGTGAGATTATATAAATGCTTATAGTAAAAAAAAAGGAGGTACAGATTTTGACTTGCTCTTATTTTTGGAAAATTTTGTACAAAATAATCCTTGGGCATGTATTTATACCATGGCACCAGATTCAAGCTGACTACACATAAAACTTGCGAATAAGACTTTCATTTTGCACAAGGTGTGAAGATCTATGGAATCAAGAACCTGTACCTGAGCCTTCCATCTCTCTGATGAGGCCTTCTTTCTCTATATTCTCATAGTCATTTTCTTATTTCTTCTGCGCCACTTATAGCTTAATGTCTATCTTTCTGTCTGTTATAATGTTTTCTCCTCAAGGATTTGAAACAAGTAATTTTGAAACTTCAGCTTGATAATATACATTTATTGATTTCTTTTTCTTTTCTTTTTTTTTTTTCCGAGAGAGAGAGCTGGAGCCGGGGGGAGGGGCAGAGAGAGAAGGAGAGAGAAAATCTTAAGCAGGCTCCACACTCAGCGGGAAGCCCTACACAGGGTTTGATCTCATGACCCTCAGATCATGACCTGAGCTGAAATCAAGAGTTGGACACTTAACCAACCGAGCCACCCCAGGTGCCCCTGATTTATTTCACTCTTACTAGAAAAAGAAAACTGTTTATTTTATAAATATCTTTTTTTTAAAGATTTTATTTATTTATTTATTTGAGAGAGAGAGAGAAACAGCATAAGAGGGAATAGGGTCAGAGGGAGAAGCAGGCTCCCCGCCGAGCCGGGAGCCCGATGCGGGACTCGATCCCAGGACTCCGGGATCATGACCTGAGCCGAAGGCAGTCGCTTAACCAACTGAGCCACCCAGGCGCCCTATTTTATAAATATCTTAAGGGTACTTATAAATATTTCATTTTACCAGTTGGTAGTTGTTATGTTATTATAAGACACAGTTTGATTACTCAATCTCTCACTATAAATAAGACATCAACTCTCATAACATTTATTTTATTGTTATGATTATTACAACAGTCATAAAAACTAAAAAAACTCAAGAAATATGTTTACAGAACTTCAATAATTACAAAGACTTTACATGTATTTCATCACTGGATCCTCAAAACAACTCTTTCAGGTAAGATATCATTATTTTGATTATTCCAACCATATGCAAAAGTGGAGATGAGGTGGCTAAGTGACTAATTAATAGGTTGTGTTGGGACGAAATTTTGAATTTCTGAATGTAAATCTCAGAACATCTCATTGCGTAATGTGATACATCATATCGTGCTTAACTAGAAGGTTAAATGATTCCTTCACAGAAGGAGTTCTGGAAACAACGTAAGAGAAAAGAAACAATGGCTGGTTTCTCTGAAGATTTTATTATGTGTTACAAAACAATTACAATCCATATGTTTTAAGAGAGATCATCAACTTCTTAATAAATCATCTTCTGTTGAATCGTCTTCTTGAAAAAAACTTGAAAAGTTTTTTTATGTGAGTTCATGTATTATAAGAACACTGTGCAAAAGATTTAATTTTAGCTTTATTTAAAGAATTGAAATATTAACTGTCCTCATATTTAGATATGAGCTTATGCAAAATTCCAGACAAAATCTTTGTTGGATTGGCAGATGTGGAGCCAATGTGGCAGTAAGTCTGGGCAGGGTCATAGAGTTCATCACTTCATTTAATGTATGCCAAAATTTTAAGATGTCTTCCATTTGCAGAGCAGTCTTACAAAAAAGGAAATACAGTATATTCCTCTACCAGCATGAAAGTGACCAAGTCAACCCAGGATACATTTGCCCCTTGCAAAGAATCCACTGCCCATTTCTCTATTTCAGTGTACCACCTAGCAAGCACTACCAGGGCTCAGTAAGGTCATCAACTGAAATCATCATGGCAACACAACTGGTTCCTTATGCGCAAAGGAAATTCCTCAAACTGCTAATGGACAATTAAATATCTCAGTTTCCATGTTATTTCTTTGGAAACTGAAACACACTTATGTGCTGGTTAATTGTTCAATATAACCAAGTCCTGATTAATTGTTCAATATGACTAAGGGTTCTACTGTATCATTTTGTCATTGAATGAATAATTACTCAGAAACAATGAACATAAATGGCTCTGTTATAAGATCACTATCTAAATTGGGAAATATTCAGCTTCAAATAATTGAATACTATACAACTGAAAGTGGAACTTAATTACATCAGAGAACACAAAGTACACTTGCTGGCAGGGTGGTGCCATAATTGGTTCAGCAGCTCAGTGGTATGATCCATGTGCTTGGTGCTTTCTCTCTGTATTCTGCCGCACTCAACAAATCATCCATACTTCCAACATGGCTTCAGCAATTCCTGGCATTGCTGAAAAATGATCATGACCACATCCTCTGAAAGAGGAGAGAATTTCCTCCTCTGAGTTTGCTTTTATTAAAGAAGAAAGCTTTTCCGCATACTCAGCCCTCACTCTGAAGAGATTCACATTTCTTATTTTTCAAGAGCAAATAATTTTGCTTACTTGACAGTAATTTATGATCACAAAACAATGCAGTTCAGGAAATTACTAAAATATGTTAAAAAATATCATTTTTTTCCTGGATCTCATATCTAATGTCTCACAACAGACTGTTTTAGCAAGTAATTTATGAAGTGGTAAGATAAAGATAGTTTCCCAAAATATATAAGATGCTTGCTAAGAATTAATGGTTAGTGAAAGAATGCCAACATACTTTTTCTTTCCCTGAGTGTAGTTATACTGCTAATTTGAGGAGCATTTATGTAGAGTTAATATTGATGCAAGAGGCAGTTTTTAAGTAGCCCATGTGTCCATCAATAGGTGAATGGATAAAGATATGGTGTATATATGTGTATGCACACACACACACACACACATATCTACACAATGACGTATTATTCAGCCATAAAAAAGAGAATGAAATCTTGCCATTTGCAATGATATGGATGGAACTAGAGATCATCATGCTAAGTGAAATAAGTCAGTCAGAGAAAGATAAATTCCATATGATTTTACTCATATGTGGAATTTAAGAAACAAAACAAATGAGCAAAGAAAAAAAAAAAAGAGAGAGAGACAAGCCAAGAAATAGACTCTTAACTATAGAGAACAAACTGATGATTACCAGAGGGGAGGTGGGTGGGGAGATGGATGAAATAGGTGATGGGGATTAAGGAGTGCACTTGTCGGGATGAGCACTGGGTGATGTATGGAATTGTTGAATCACTATATTGTGCACCTAAAGCTAATATAACATTGTATGTTAACTATACTGAAATTAAAATTAAAAAGAGGCAGTTTTTGTGTAATCATTTTGAGCATAATCTTAGACTTATGACTAATTTACCTTCCTCTGTGTATTAGTTTCCTATTGCTTCTATAACAAATTTCCCTGAATTTGGTGGCTTGAACAACAGAAATTCACTCTCTCACAGTTCCAGAAGTTAGAAGTCCCTGTGGAGGTTCAAGAAGAGAATTTGTTCCTTACCTTTTCTAGCTTCTGGTGGCAACTAGAATTTCTTGGCTTGTGTTGCATCATTATAGTCTCTTCCTCCACAGTCATGTTGCTTTCTCTTCTGTGTGATTTGTGTGATAAAGGGAGAGCAAGGTGAGGGAATAGAGCTTAGATGTAAGGAACTGTGTGTAGGCTTGATGAGGATAAAGCGCTTGTTTATTTTGCCCACTGACATGACTCAGGCACCTAGAAGAGGACCAAGCATGTATAAGCATGAGATAAATATTTGTTGAACAAATGAACGAAATCTAATGTCTTGAAATACAAGTTGGGCTTGGAAGCATATGAGAATAGGAGAAGATAGAGCGAGTGAATAATGGTAAGATTAATGGATTCTAAGTGTCAGAGACTTAAGGGATACTTAAGTATTTAGGTATAGGTGAGCTACTTAACATTTTTGAGGGTTTTATTTTCCTCAAAAATAAAATTGCAATATACAGTTACATGGAATCACTGCAATAAATTAAGAAAAATGCTTAGCACAGTGTCCAGCACATAGTGAACACTCTGCATATTCTCTGTCATTGTTATATAGGGGGGGGGGATATGTATAATTTTCATTTTAATTCCTTGGCTTTAAAAAAAAAAACATTTGTTGGCACCATATATGCCTGGATATTCCTATACATTATTGCCAAAATAGTACTTTTATGATTAAAATAAAAGACAACTTATTAAATTGAGAGGAAAAAATTTAGTTAAATACAGGGACTTAAGTTTAGAGGCTTCCAGGAAAATCAGAGTTCTTTTATTATTTAAAACCCAAACTGGCATAAACTGATCCTCTAAAATGTTAGCATCCTAGAATATATAAAACCTTTCTAGACGTTTCTTTCCTAGGTTATATATTTTATCAACCTGTGTCTACAAGCATTACCGAACTAGAGCCAACCATGGTGGTTGAGGGCATAAGCTTTAGTAGAGTGGATTAGATTCCATGTAACTAATACAGATCTCCCTGAGAGATATGAAGACTGATTAGAGTTGTACAAATACATAAGGAGGCTGTGTTCTTCAGTTTCTCCTGCTCACTTGCCATCTCTCCATCATTCACTTTTAATTAAAAGATTGGTGAGTAGTTTTGTAAAGAAAAAAAAAAAAAAAAGAGAGGAAGTTCCTGTCTACTTCTTTGGTTTCAGAGAGTGTGGTTATTCAAAGCAAGAACTTCTTGTCAGAAAGACTTGGATAAAATAGAGATCTCATCTTTTCATACATGTGTTTTTTTCTTGACTTGTATATTGAAATTATAAATCAGTAAGAACCATGGTGAAATTTGCTCTATATTTACTGTTTTAAGGTAGGCATCATTTTTTTTTTTCTGTGTATTTGATCTCTTTTTTTTTGGTATGTTTATATTTAATATCAGGTTCTTGACTGCAATTGAGTTAGGTTTAAATGTTGAATCTCTAAGTTAAAGTGGGTCACCTTGCTTTCCCTATTTCCTGGCCATATCCAATAGTCTTCAATACTCTCTTGATCTTCTTTATTCAGGTTAGCTAATTACTGAACTCAGTTGAACAGATAAGCAAAAAATACTTAGATTCTAAGGCCAAGAATATATGAAAATTTTACAGTGACTTGGAAAGAGCACTGAATTATAAGACATGGGACTTGGGTCTTTATTGTAATTCTGCAGCTAACATATTTGGGGTTTTATTTCCTTATGTTTTATGTGAGAAGTTAATCTTGAAGGTCTCCAGTGGTCCCTCCTATGTGCATATTCTACCTGGGTCACATGAATATGGAGTGATTATTGGATTGATCTACGAATTTTTGCATGTGTCATAGGTCCTAAAGACAGTCAAAAACTAATGATGTACTGTATGCTAACATAATATAATAATAAAAAACCCAGAAATTGACTTACCATATTAAAAAGAGAGAGAGTGGGAAAGAAAGCTAAGGCCAGGTATGAGTGTGTGTGTGTGTGTGTGTGTGCACGTGTGTGTGTGTGTTAGTATGTGTGTCTTTAAATTTGGGAAAGGGACAAAGGGAAGTCTCGAGCCAACCCAGGGGCATTGTTTACATTCTAGGCAATAGGTAAATCCTGGAAGATTTCAGACTCATCTTTGTCAAAAGGCAGCTGAGGAAAGTGGAGAAGGATTTTCTTCCCTCAGGAATAAGACCTAGGCTATTCTGTCGGTGACCTCTATTCCTGCCTCACTTCATATTCCATCCACAGAGCCTTGAAGACAAAGGCAAGGTCGAGGCATATCTCAACCATGCCTCAAGAGACACTTGCCTTAAATCACACAAAAAGAAAATAATTTAGTAGTAAGTAAGTAAATTTACAACTTTTTTTTCACTTTGTGTGGTAAGCAGATATGAATTTTGATTGAAGAAGCCATTTCCAAAATCCCTTTTAAGAAAAAGTATCTACATTATTATTTTACATACATTCAGATAAAAATATGCATTATATTTAATAATTCTAGTCCTAAAGAAGATAGAATAGTGATTTGAATACCAAGTATATTTTAAGGTCACTGATTTTATTCTAATGATAAATTCTGGAATAAATAAACCAAAACTATATATATATATATATACAAACACACTATGTTTGTGTGTGTGTGTGTGTGTGTGTGTGTAAGATGCCAAGAGTTTTTTTTTAAGCCAAGGAATTAAAATGAAAGTAATACATATCCCTCCTCTATGTAGCAATGACAGAATGTGCAGAGTGCTCACTATGTGCTGGGCACTATGCTAAGCATTTTTCTTCAGTTACTGTAGTGATTCCGTGTAGTTGTATATTGCAATTTTATTTTTGAGGAAAAAAAAAACCCTCAAAAATGCTAAGTACCTCACTCACATTTAAATATTTAATTTAAATATCTCCTATAAGCATACATAGGTATATTCACACACACACACACACACACACATATAAGAGAGAGTGAGAGAGGCTTAATAAAGAGAAAGATATCTCTTGCTCCTGTAATAATAGCACGGGGAAAGAAATCATGTCAGAGTAGCTGGATAACCTTCTTTTACACAGTTTTTCAGTCTGACTGAGACTCTGCCATCTTCAACACGTGGCTTCCTAGGTCATTCTGTTTGTTATCTTGGATCCATCAAGCTAGAAGGAGAAAGAGCATTAAGGAACACTTGCAGGATGTTTTTTATGGGCCAAGTTCAGAAATGATTAATACCATTTTTGCATAACAGTCCATTAGCTAGAAGTCAATCCCATAGATGTACCTAACTGTAAGAACCTGAGAAATATGATTAAGCCATGTGCCCAAGAAGAAGAAATGTGGATTTGGGTGACTTATTAGCAGCCTCTGTGTGAATGTTATATATGATAATTCTGATTATGCAAAGAAAACAAATGTCAGTGATTTATTAGGACAACTTTTATACTAACAATATTTTAAGGTCACTGATATTCAATAATCTAAGTAGGTTAGTGATTTGACATGGTTACTGTTAAAAGTAGAATATAACAAATCATATAAGCAACTTAGTACGGTAGAATTTTTATTATGAATACTTACTGATACCTGTTTAATGATTGTTATTATAATTGGAATCATAATGATAATGGGGTTTTTAATTTAACCCAATTGGATATTTTAAGTAAACAAATAATTTACATGTACAATCTACATCATGTTATGTATATAATGGTATTGTAATTCTTTTGGAAATTTTCTTTACCTCTTCTATTTAGGTTGTAAACTTATCCAATGCAAAATGAATGTGCTGTTATTCTTGGTATGTATCACAGAACATATATTTTTATTGATAAATAGCATGTTTTTTTAATACAAAAATATTTACTCTTCCTTTTTAAATGAGAAAATCAGGTTCTGCACAGGAGTTAAATAACATAACCATAAATCACACAGACAGATCTTCTGAAGACACAAATTAAGTTTCAAATTAAGACCTCTTTCAAATTGCTCATATATATCCCTAATTATATACTAGTGACATTAATTTCTATTTCTATCTTCTTCGAAAAAGTACAATATATCGAATGAAGATGGTCTCTCTATCCTAGAGAGAAATTTGAAATCGGGAAACTACATGCATTTAACATTACAACTTTAATGTGAGTAGAAAAATGCTAGTATTTTATTGAATATTACTTAAATAATTTTTAGAAAGTTGAGAAATACAAACAGGTTAAGTTATACCAATTAGGAGGAGTTTAATGATTAGTTTGTTAAAAACTCATTTGTTATGAAGGAATTTTTGAGCTTTTGATCAATCTGGAACATAATGAAACAGGAAAAGGAGATAGTAGCTAATATATCTACTGACAGCTAAGAACAAATATTAAACTCATATTGGTATGGTATCTGATATTTTTTACTTCTGCAATCCAACCTAATGATGAAAAAACACATACTACTAGGATATTTATATGCTCTTTTGGAATTTTAATAAAAATTAACATCATTTATTATCTTCCTTTGATTTTCTATCATCTTAATTTCTTCTGATAAGAATTTTCCTTTCAAAAAATGCTAAAAAGTGAATTTATCAGCAATAAAACTTATGGTGATGCTAATGTTCAAAAAAAGTTCCCTTTATTTTGTACTAGTATTATTAAATTAGGCATCAAATATATATTTTTATATATTGGAAAAAGGACTTTTTCAATGAAGATAATGCTTTAAAAGAATGGTAGCATCAATAAGGAAAGAATTGCCAAGAAATTCAAGCTGCCATTAAAAATCTGTAAAGTGGGGGCACCTGGGTGGCTCAGTCAGTTAAGTGTCTTGATTTTGGCTCAGGTCATGATCTCAGTGTTGTGGGATCAAGCCCCATGTTGGGCTCAGTGCTCAGCACAAAGTCTACTTGAGATTCTCTTTCTCTCTCTCTCTCTCTCCCCCTGCCCCTCCCCCCACTCACGCTCTCTCTCTCTAAAATAAAATCTTAAAAAAAAAAAACAAGGCTTCCTTATTAAAAAATATCTGTAGAGCTGATTTATATAATCCCTTGTTTGCCATTCAATTAGTAATCAAAGACCCTAGAGTTTTATTTGAATTTTTCAAAAACACAAATTTGAATGAGAAACCGTGATATTCTTGTAGGAAGTTATAGGAATTAGTTCAAGATGTATGCATAGGAACTGCCAAGCTTCTGCATCTTGACTTGATTTTTTGGTACTCTATGTCTTGTCCATGTTTTATGGAGAAAATCATATGCTCTGTGAGTTTGAGATTTTATAAAGTTCTCTGGATCTCTTATAAATGTCCAAAGCCTACTATTCTAGGTTTTGATATTCTGGGTAATTTCATACATTGTGATATATTTAATCTTTTTTTTTTAAAGACTTATTTATTTATTTGAGAGAGAGAGAGAGAGAGTGCAATCTGGGGGAGAGGCAGAAGGAGACAGAGAGGGAGAGAATCTCAAACAGACCCCCTGCTGAGCACAGAGCCCAACCTGGCGCTTGATCTCCCAACCCTGAGATCATGACCTGAGCCAAAATCGAGAGTTAGACTCTTAACCCACTGGGCCACCCAGGTGCCACTGATATATTTAATCTTTAATAGAATTTGAAATGATGCAAAAATTGTAGCAGCAAGGGTATATATTAAAAAGGTTTGTTTCTTTGTAATGGGATAGCTAGTGCAGAACTATATAACTAGAAAACAATGTGTGTGGGAGTGTGCTTATTACTGTATATAATATATAGCATCCATAGTGTCATATTATGCTGTCATTGAGTAGATTTCAATGTGGTAGATAACAGAAGTTCCTATCAAGCTTTCTATGTTTCATCTTTTCTTTCTTAGGAATGAAGAAGCTGTCAGTATTTTCTGTTTTCCACAAAATATGTTGCACTGATAATACTCTTGCCTAGGGTAACAAAATCTCTTAAAGGATTATAACTTTTAACAGACCCAGAAACAAATGAAAGGCAAATATATCTGGGGAAGATAACCAATTTCTGTCCTTAAAAGAAACTTAGGATAGTGTTATTTTATAGTTAAAAACATTTTTCAAATGAGTTTTAAATTGCATGTTGAAGCCAGAATGTTCTACATGGTGACCTGTACAATCACTGACCTACTTCACTGAATCTTATATACTCCAAATCTAACTCAAGTTTTGGCCTCTTCATTTCCTACCACGTTGTTTCCTAGCTCCCAGTTGCTGAGTCATATTACTCAGATTTCCAGGTTTAGCTACCATCTTCCAGGGATATATCTTTTTTCAAGAGTCATACAATGATCATTAATTCAAACCTGCTAATAGTATATATTTGGCCTTATGCCTCGATCGTACTAATTCGACTTCTGCCCTGCATGAAACCAGTTTTACTTCTATGGCTTATTTCCAAGAAGAAGCTCCACTTCCACCTGGTTTCCTTGGTGCCTGCATTCCTGCCTTGGTATTCTGACTCCTCTTTCTCTGGTCAGTCCCCCTACCTGAGGCTAGGCTCCTATCCCCCAGCTGTGGTATTGGCTAGAACTCTGCTCCAGGAACTCAGGACTCCATTTCTGTTACTTGTTTGGTTTGTGACCAGTACCATTTCCTCTATTCCCCTAATTTTCTGCATAGCTGTTGGGAACATACTTATTCTCCTTGGACTTTTGGATGTTAGTTCTTTTGGAGACTTCTATTATCTGCATTGCATTTTAAACCAACAACATTTATTCCTAACAAGTACAGCAGGGGATTACCACTTTTCTACCCAACATCAAATCTTAAGATGTCCCTGAGATGAATCAGTATGTGATAATAAGCAAATACACAGTTTGAGTACCATGGAGACCCCTGGCCCACCACTGTCACCTGTAAACCTTAGCTTGGGCAGAGACTACAGTTAGTGAAGAAAGCCTTTTGTTCATTTCTGGGAGCCGCTGACTTAAGGTGATCAGCCCTCCTTCCTCAGTATTGCAGGCATGTGGGCGTAATGGCAATAAAGAACCCTATTCTGCCTCAAATCCAAATTCAGTACCACTTTTGCTTTTTGTTGTGTTGCTTCAAGAGAATATACTATATCAACAAAAAGCAAAAGTGGTACTGAATATATATATATATATATATATATATATATATATATATTACTACCTGGCATTTTCCCAGATCACTACCAAGACAAAGATTCAAATATCAATGTTTCAAACTCATTAACTGCTAGGCTCCACTTACCCCTATTCAACCTACCAAAAAATATGAAGGAAGAGAACATATGAAGAATGAAGTAAGGCACTATAATCAGGAGCTTCATCTGTTATGTCCAGGGAGCCAGGGCACCAGTTTTGCCAGGGCTGATTTCCTACAGATATTATAAGGGAATGAATGTTAACTTTGTTAGAAGATAGATATTCTCTGGAGAATATTCTGAGCCCCTATTCCATGCTATCACTCTTAAGAGAAGTTAGGTAGATTTAATTGATTTATAAATTTAAAAATTAAGCCAAAAATGTTATCTGGAAACTCCTCACACCTTATCTCAGATTTCAATCTTCTCAATATCAAGTCTATCAAAGGTTTTACTTAAGTAAGCTATCAAGGTCCCTATAAAATAACAAAATGTTTTCAGAAATACTTTTTCTTTTGTAAAAAATAAAAATAAACAGAATAAGAACAAAGTTGTGTAAGGGAGACCCATAATTTTCTGAGCTCACTGAAGGAAAAACACTCTAATATTTGTTTAAGTATCATATATATGGGGACAAGAGAGCATCTGGGCATTTTGGCATCAGTCAAAGAACTAGAGATAAGGTACTGTTTGGAATTTTCCTCACAGTTTTTTCTGCTCTTTTGCCTATAATGCATTCAAATACCTGAATCTATGGCTGCTAGAAATTTGCCTCTGAAATTCAGATTTATTATTCACCAGGAATAAATTATAATGTTGCCTTCCAAATCTCACAAAAAAAGAAGAAGAGGAAGAAGAAAAGAAATAAAGAAAAAAGAAAAGAACCCATCATTATGTGCTTGAGTTACTCATCCAGCAGGGCTCTGGACTTCCTGATTGTGAAGTTGTATCATGATAGAAACAATGCTCCCTCCTTCCAAAATAAGCATAATTCTAGGTGCTATGTATGGTGTCCTCTTCAGTTGTGTCTTACTAGAGTCCCTCTCCATGTTGAACTGGATCATAAGATACAATGACACTCAAGGATATAGGGCCGTGATAATAATCTTGGATCCTTTTGATTTGCGAAATGGATTGCCCTTATCTATTACCAGGTGTGATGGTTATTTTTAGGTATCAACTTGGCTAGGCTGTGGTACCCAGATACTTGGTCAAACTTTATTCTAGATGTTTCTTGATGGTATTTTTAGATATGATTAACATTTAAATCAGGAGACTTTGAGTAAAGCAGATTACAGTTTGTAATGTGAGTAGACCCCATCCAATCAGCTGAAGGCCTTAATAAAAAAAGACTGTCCTCCTCCAAAGGAGAGAAAATTCTGCTGAAGACTGCTTTCAAACTCACTTTGAAGCATCAACTCTTCCCTGGATTTCACACCTGCCAGCCTGCCCTGCAGATTTTGGACTTGCAAGCCTCTGCAATTGTGTGAGCCAATTCCTTAAATTTCTCTCTTTCTCTCTCATATATAGAGGTTCTGCTTCTCTGGAGAACCCTGGCAAACATTTTAGCTGTTTTATAAATGTAAATGGTTCTAAATGGCTCTTCTAGCCAAAATTATCACCACTCAGTGGGTATAATTTCTCCCAGTCTCTTAGAGGTACACTCAATTTTTTGTTTTATTGGAGAGTTTTATTTCCTTTGCACTCAGTATCAACTTGGTGTGAATCAGTTTGTCATCTCACTTGGCTCAAGAAAAGTTGAGCAGAAGGGTTGGTTCAATTACCACTGAGTGGCTAGAAAGATTTGGATATACAAAGTAGGAGGAAAAGTACCTCTTGTGAGTGTGGTACCCAGGTAATAGACTGAGGATGAAAAGGACACCAGAGAGATGTCCTGTTGCGCTCAAGTGAGCCTCACTGGGGAATTAACCAAAACAACAATAGCAACAGCAACTCTCAAACAAAAACCAAAACAAAACCAAAACAAACTAACAACAATCAAGTAAGATCTTGACTAAAATTTTGGAAGAACATGGGAAAGTTGGATAAGTTTTGTGTAGTAATCCATAGTCCAGGGCAATGTCTATTGAGAAAGTGATAAACATAAAATCAGAAAACTATTTCCATGGAAGGTAATTGCAGTATAATGAAAAGTAGTATCAATCCCAAGGTCTAGACATGGGTTCTGATTCAATAAACTCAGGCAAGTTAGTTACTTTTTCAGAATTTCAGTTTTCTTATTTGTTTCATGCTAATATTAAGGTCCTGAAATTTTAAGGAAATTTGGTGTGTAAAATACTCATTAGTTACTGAACTTGGCTGTGCAATAGACTTTAAAAGACTGTAGAGATCTTTAAAAGTGTAGTCTCCTGGACTTTGCTCCAGATATACTAAATTAAAATCCCTGAGGTGTGAAACTCCAAACCTATCCCTGAAAAAATGTCTTTAGGTGATGCTGATATAGTTGATGAAGGGATCTTTGTGATTCACTGAGCTCTAAAGTGTCTTGTCCACTACATGGCCTAGAGAAAATGCCCAAAGAAAGATGAACCTGAATGAGTAGTATGAATAATTGGGTTTTATGCCTTCCTTAAGTTCTTATTCCCATTCCTATTGGCTGGAATTCAAATGGGGTTATTGTTCCCACAGCAGAGTCAGCACTGACTGATACAGATCAGCACTGAAAGGACAGTGGTTTCTGCCATGTGTGAAAATCTGTCCAGCTCCACAGTTGTAGAATTCAGCGGGAGAATATGACTAGTCACAGTCAGATTTTTCTTAAAAAAGTCAATTATCAAAAGCGATAGCTAATTTTTCTGGTTTACTACATACTTTTTTCCCCTCCCAGTGAGTTTCTTTAAATCTTACTGGCTATATAGAACACCTGATTATTACATGTAATGATACTCTAAGTCAAAAAGAATTCAGAGATGAGATTAAAAGCAGGACCCAGATTGCTTGATATATTAATTTTTTCAGAGCATGAATGGAGGACTAAAATATACTGAATTTTACCATATTGTCATATATAACCCAGTTTTATATAGAAGACTACTTTGTTTTATTGATTGGTCCTCTAGAGAAGACTATTTTATGTGAAAAGTCATAATGTAACAAGAGGACAATGGAAGATATGTCATTATTTTTTATTAACAGGAGACAACAATGCTACCATTCAACTGAAGTAGCCCTTCATGAGCTTGGCAGTGATCACCATCTTGCTAATATTAAGCTGTTCACTATTTTTGATCACTCTTTCAATCTGGTTTCTTTATTATTGATTCCATACTCCTTCTGAAAACATTACTTTCTCAGCTTTCCTTAAAAAGTAGTTGACCTCCACTTTTGGCTCTACCAGCTTCTCCTGTGGGTCCTTTGTTTCTCCTCATATGACTTTTCCATTCTGCCTCTTTTCAGTCCACACTCCATCCATCATTGAATCCAGTTACTGTGATGGCATATGGTTTACATACCCCAACCCATTAGCTCTCTTGTCTCTCAGATTTACCACTGTGGTATTCTTTAACCAGTTTCCCAGGCTGGATAAGTTAAAGCTACCCTTGATCTTTTACTCTCTTTCATTTTGTAGATCCATTCTGTCATGTTATCCCTTCATTTCAATTTTTGGAAATATTGTAAATTCACAACTTTCTTTCAATTTTCACATCTCCATTATTAAGCCAAATTTTTTGCATTTTCGAAGTCCTGTGTGAACTGTTAAAAAGACAAGTAGAAGTAAACTTTTTCATTAGTTTTATACATTCAAACCCTGACAAAGGTCCATATAGAGACTTAGAATGGATACCAATCTTCAAATTTAAATAAGATTTTTGCATTTTCTAAGTCCTGTGTAAACTGTTAAAAAGACAACTTTTTTTTTTTTAAAATAAATACTTTCATTCATTTGTTGATAGAAATCTAGTCTCAGTTGGGTGTTTTTAGCCATGATATTTATAGTCAAAATCATTTTCTGGTGAAAAAAAATTAAGTTCAGTAATGCTGAATTCCATCAAGTTGAGAGTTAGGTTCAAACTTCCTGAAGTGATATTGATTATGAATAATATTTACTGTGATAAATGTCCAACTAATGAACATCTAATACTTTCACCCAGTATGATCATATATTGGCCCCCAAATAAATAATACATTCCTTTCCAGCCCCTCAACAGTAACCAAAAGGTAGAGAAAGGGAGGATTATGACAAGAATAATTCAAATGAAACAATTCATTAAGAAATACTTATTGAACCTGTATATTATGCTTCCAATAATTGAGAGCAATGCTTAGGGCAAGGCAGCATGTGTGGGTTTTTAACCTTCATTTAACTTTTATACTTCATTTAACTGGTGTTGCTAGAAAATACTTTTACAGTCTTTGGCTAATTCATAGTCTCAAAAATATAATGACAGATTCCAGTAGACCTTCTAAATAATTTTCTACCTCTCTGCTTATACCAAGTCTCAAGCCACAAAATCAGCAGTGCAATTTCTTCCAAATATCCCAAATTAATATTGCCTATATAGAAAAATTCCTTCAAATGATTTATTCTTAACATTAATTTTATGAATTGAATAGATCTAGTAAATGATTAATGTTCTAACCTTCCAACCACTTTAGGGCAATGTTTGAACATGGTTAAACAAATAGAACTTTGCAGAGCATAATAAAATATACATCTGCTCTTTGCTTTCTTGATTGATTTGGATCGCTGTACAATCATTAAGCTGAAGTCTCTCTTAAAGGGTAGAAAGTGCTGCTGTCAGGCTCTTCCATGTTGTGGTCTGTTTGGTTCTTCTGCAGAGACAAGGATTAAGATAGAATTATAGGAAATCCTATTGAGGTAAAGACCTACTGGATAAGAACAGGGAAAATTAATTTAAGCTTCTCTACTCCTTCAACATAACCTTTTAAAATACTAGGTTACAGTGTGTTCATTTCACTTGTAATTCTGACATAAGATACTAATGGGAATGACATTTGAAAAGGGACTGCCTTGTGTGTATGAACTGTCACAGGTATGTCCTAAAGTACCTTTCCTTGTGGGTCTTAAATATGATAACATTTTCCAGGTTGTGAGCAGAGATTGGAAGCTATTAAACTCTAAGCTTGTAAGGATAAGCATCTATAATCTCTAGCTATTGGAGAGTAAAGAGTTCTGGAGTTCTAAAATGTTGATTTATAGATTTATATATTAACTCAGCACTATTATGGATATCATCATTTTGTTGTGGTTGCTTTAACGGACATGGAGTCTTAAAAAGGTATCACTGTTGTTCAAATCCTTTAAAAAGCCCATATAATGACACCAACTGATGCTTTAAGAAGAGGAGAGAACAGTGTAGCTTAAAAGCATCCCTTCAGCTCATGGCCCCTGCATGTTGGGCAGCCATAGATGAGGGGCCCCCTGACCCAACCATAATTCTTTTTTTTTTAATTTATTTATGTTTTGATGTAGTGTTCCATGATTCATTGTGCATAACACCCAGTGCTCCATTCAATATGTGCCCTTCTTAATACCAATCACCAGGCTAGCCAGTCTCCCTACCTCCCTCCCCTCTAGAACCCTCAGTTTGTTTCTCAGAGTCCACAGTCGCTCATGGTTTGTCTCCCTCTCTGATTCCCCCCCCCTTCATTTTTTCCTTCCTACTGTCTTCTTTTTCTTTTTTTTATTAACATATAATGTATTATTTGTTTCAGAGGTACAGGTCTGTGATTCATCAGTCTTACACAATTCATAGCACTCACCATAGCACATACCCTCCCCAATGTCTATCACCCAGCCACCCCATTCCTCCCACCCCCCACCACTCCAGCAACCCTCAGTTTGTTTCCTGAGATTAAGAATTCCTCATATCAGTGAGATCATATGATACATGTCTTTCTCTGATTGACTTATTTCGCTTAGCATAATACCCTCTAGTTCCAGCCACGTCATTGCAAATGGCAAGATTTCATTTTTGTTTTTTTAATTTAATTTATTATGTTATGTTAATCACCATACATTACATCATTAGTTTTTGATGTAGTGTTCCATGATTCATTGTTTGCGTATAACACCCAGTGCTCCATTCAATACGTTTTTTTGATGGCTGCATAATATTCCATGGTATATATATACCACATCTTCTTTATCCATTCATCTGTTGATGGACATCTTGGCTCTTTTTATAGTTTGGCTATTGTGGACATTGCTGCAATAAACATTGAGGTGCACGTACCCCTTCGGATCCCTACATTTCCCTACTGTAATTCTAATACACACACAAGTTATGTGTTCCTCACACAGTCAATAATACGGCCCATTTTGTATATAAGGTTATAGAAGTTGAGAGAATTTAAATGACTTCTCCAAAATCATAGACAATCAGTAGTGGAGCTAGGAGATGAATTAAAACCCTCCAAATCTACTCTTGTTGAGGTATTTTTCAGTAGTGGCAGGTAAATGTGTAGCTCAGATTGCTCTCAGGAATTGAAAACAGAAAAAAGGAGAAAAAAAAAAAAGAGCAGAAAGGAGAGAAACAGTTCCTGGAGTTTGGGCAGAAATACCTCTGATGCCCTGAAATGTCAGCAAGTCTTCAAATTCCAAGACCACAGATATGTGGCATGCATGAAATGGCCTCTGGCCAGGCAACTGCATCCCCATCCAGGGAAAGATCTGTCCTGGTGCTAAGAGGATCAAGTGGGGGATGGGGCATAAATGGCTGGTGTACCCAATAAAATGAAAAGGCCCTCATCTTGCTTCATCACCTCTCTTACTATTTTAACCAAACTTTTGGAAGCCATGGGTAATGAAAGCATCCAAAAAATGTTTAAATAGTTGCTGTATGAAACAGGCTGGAAAATGGATGGAAAGACAAACAGAAGAAATGATACAGTGGGTCTGTGTGTCCTTCATGCTCAGATCACTGGAAACTTCCAGGGAAGATGGAAGATTCTCAAGAGCAATTGTCCTGGGGTCCTTTTTCCAAGTGTCTCTATATTTTGATAGGGCCTAACTATTTTAGCCACTAATGGGGAAATAAGTAACAGAAAGGGGTGGGTAGAAAAAGTCAGAATTAATACTTTATACATGTCCTCTTTGCTTCAATAAGAGCTGTGTTTAATTAACTCAAAATGATTTCAGGTTTGGCCAGGAAGAACCTGTGTCTTTTCCACTTACTGATCATTTCTAATTCATTTCTCTCTTTCTCTTTTCTTTATTGATATGTATAGTTGGGGCTGGTAAGGGCAAGAAGGAAAAAACAAGACTGCAGTTTTAAAGTTCCAGCCCATTTTCCATTTATTCTTTTTCTTATGAGGAGGCATTTAAAAATGGAAAGAAAATTAAATATACCCGGGTTTTGAAATAAAAATTTGTTACATGACATAAAGAATGTACAATATGCATCAAATCATTAGTACAAAAAAGTGTCTCATTTGATGTAGTGTTTGAACATAATGTGTATGTGGTACATGTGTGAGTGTGTGTGTGAATTGCTATTCCATCTATCTTTCTGTCTAATGGGTAAGTAAAATGGACTTCACCCATTATCACCACTTCCAGGCAAACCGAAACTTTGCTGATATTGCTGCTAAGTGTGCATATGTTCTATAAAAACATACTAGAATAATCTTTGTTGGATTCACCAAGAGTAAGTACAGCTTTCTCTGAGGATAATTGCCTAAAAGAAAGTGGTAAAAAGATGTGGAGCTTCTTACTCTCTAATCCAAGTCTGGTAAGAAGATGATGTAAGGGGGGCACCTGGGTGGCTCAGCCGGTTAAATGTTGGACTCTTGATTCCCACTCAGGTCCTGATCTCAGGGTGGTGAGACTGAGCCCCATGTCAGGCTCTGTGCTTAACGCGAAGTCTGCTTCAGATTCTCTCTCTCTCTCTGTCCCTCCCCCTGCTCTCTCTCTTTCTCGAATAAATAAATAAAAATCTAAAAAAAAAAAAGATGATGATATGAAAGTGCTTTGAAAACCATCGTGAGAGGATGCCTTGGAGATCGAACCATGAGTCCCTGTGGTCTAGGCAATAGAGATGAGTACCTGCCTTATTCAGGTGCCATCTGTACAAGACTTTCAGTTCAGACAAATTACAGGCTATGGAGTGTGTAGAAGTGGTAAGGAGAGAGTTTTTACTAATAACCCCAACTTGAGGAGGTTGCTGGGCAGGACCAAGCAATTCAGGTGAGGTGTGCACAGCAGCATACCCACAGAGTAGAAGGTGAATGGGAAGAAGTGGCTTCTGAGGGTGGTGCTTGTCTCAGAGATGAAGGATGGCAGCATGGGTGGGGGAAGTAGGGGGTACCAATGAACCTTCAAAGGCACCACCAGGGAATAAATAGCCAGAATTTGCAATTGATACCCCGCAGAGGTAGGATGTGCCCCTTTCTCTCTCAAGGCTCCTCTCTTGTAGCATAACGAGTGGGCAAGGGAAGAAAAAGAATAATAAACATGCATGCATGCATGGACATACACAAATACACATCTGTGCATGCACAAATTTACATACACATTCCAGCCTTCTTGGTCACTGCCGGATTTCAAGCTCAGGTCAGGAGGCCAGGGCTGGATTTGTGTGTATGTCTCTGCGTGTGCATAGAATTTTCTAAACAGATGTGAGATTAAGGTTTAGATTTGAAGTTTGACCTTGGCTAACCTCAGCTTGAGAAAATTCACAAAACATGTCTGGCCATATAATTTATATTGTGACATGTACATACCAATTGCTCATACATAAACAATCTAGATACCTAAGTTTGTTTGTTCTGAATATACCTCAGAAGAAACATGTTTGCATTATAACATACACATACAACACATTTGCACACAACAAAATTTTGTTATTTAAGTAATTTGTTGATGTTTATAATCTTTATCTGTAAATGACTAAATTCAAAATACAATGAAAATTCTTAAATTGCCTCACTTTTTTTGAATTGAGAGGAACCCATTCTGTGAGATTTGCTGGGTAATCATCAAAGACTTTTCCCAAATAATAGAGAAAGCTAACTTGTAAATAGCTTTTGCTGCTTGGCATTTACACTTTCATGATAAATGTTAGATTTAAACAAATCTTTTATCTATGCTACGTCTAATTTTATTTGTAATCTTTCTCACTGTAATAAACATGATTTTTATACTATTCAAATATTATTTTTAGTAGATTTATCTTGTGACCATATGATTTTCAAATTTTTAAAAGAAAGGTAGGAGGACAATTGTTTAATGATCTTTCACTAAACTGAATGAAAAATTGGGATGTGAATAATGGACATTATTACTCGAGGAAAATAAAAGAAGTGACGGGCTTCAAAATATACACATGTAATCCACTCACCATTATAAGCAACTATTTACTCGTAGGTGTCCCATCAGTAAATTATGAGCCAAGAATAATTCCAGGAATGAGGGGAAAAATATACGGCAAGACCACTGCCTGCAGTCAAAACTTAACATTTTTTTCTCTTTAAACAACGTGTCATTATGTTCAAAACTCAATTATTTATTCTCATTCCTTCCTAGGAAAAACACCGTTGAATAATAACTTGTCACCTGTATTTGGTTAACTATTCTCTAGGAATAAAACAGACTTTGCTAAATGCATTTGCTAAAAATGCATTATTCGAGCATTTTTCAGTTTTCTTTGTTGCTCTTTACCTACCCCCAGTGATGTCATTAATATTTTTTACAAGGTAAGTGTTTTCTTCTCTTACAGAAGGACATGTGCCAGTGGAGTGTGTATGTAAGTCCTGACATGAAGATGATCCCTATGATTCCACCTCGCCCCTTTATTTTTGGTCTGTGTAGTTTGGATTCTTATCTCTCCTGACAATGTGTGGACAGTACCTCTAAAATTTCATTTCAGTCAATCTGTCCCCTATCTGAGTAACAGGACAGCTTGAAGTGTTACGCTCTAAGCAGGCAGAAGTGATAGATACCACAGAGGTACTGGTTGTTGATTGCCAGAATTACCAGTGGCAGGTGACGAGACATTTTGGGACTGACAGGTGATGAGAGATCATTGCTGTCCTGCAAAGCAAGATGTCAGGAAAGCATTCCCAGCTATTTGCCAGATGACAGACTGGTTGGGAATCTTTGGTGTGAAATGATCATTCTCATTCACACTCAAAACATTTGAGCAATGACTTCAGCATTACCCTAGAGATAAAAAAAGGAAAAGGACATGCAGAACCAGACATCCAGTCTATCTTGTAAAGAGCCATTAAAACTTTTCTTTTTTTCTGGTGACGTAGATTTTCTTTTCATGGTTGTTTTACATGATTTGGGGAATTTCATCTCATTACAAGTAATGCCTGGCCTGAAGACTCCCTAGTTGGAGTGCTTTGAGATGGAATTTGGAGTTCTACTCTGTTGGCTTCTCCAAACAAAACGACCTTGCTTTAGGAATGTCTCCGTATCTCATGGAATAAACCCTACCTGGATCTCCTGAATGCTCTTTTCTCCTTTTGTTTCTAGGGTAATGCTGACATCATTGTTCATTGAGCATGGACGCACAAAAAGAGACTCTCAAACAGACTCATATTAGCAGCTCACCCTTGGAATGAGCTCTACTACGGACCGTGATCCCTTTTTACATGACCAACTCCAGAAAAACAGCTGTGAAAGCATTAGGAGAATATTTCAAGAGTGTGTATATCAAGAATATATTTCCTGGTATGCCTGGAAGGTAACTGGAAGTGTCTTAGTGAACAGATAGAAATGGAACACTAACAAGATCAAGATATGGTACTGAAAGAATAAAGAATTACACCAAAAGTTGAGAAGAGATTAATATCTTCTAGTGGGAGCCTACTGGAAAATTAAAATCCCATCTTTGATGAAAGCGATTTCGAACTTCAACATAAGAAGCTCCATTAAAAATTTTTTGTGATTTAGCTGCTGTCTAGATATAATAGTATTCATGGTTCTAAATGTAAATCATTCTTAGATCTTGGCTTACTTAGTGTACACATGCAACATAACCACTATTTCACAGGAAAGCAGAATGGCATGCTCAGATATATACCCCCACTCTCCCAGTCACAAACATCTGCTTCACCAGCTCCCTAATGGTACCCAATTTTGTCTTCCACGATTACTATAGATAACTGGTACTTATTTAATTAACTCTAATACATAA
Source organism: Neomonachus schauinslandi (assembly GCF_002201575.2). Lineage (NCBI taxonomy): Eukaryota > Metazoa > Chordata > Mammalia > Carnivora > Phocidae > Neomonachus > Neomonachus schauinslandi. The sequence continues at coordinate 16,246,758 of NC_058403.1, forward strand.
TAAAATTAAAACTTTGGCAGCATCAAATACATACAATCCTCTGGTCAACAAATGTAAAATACAAATAATTAATTTAAGTATTAACAGGATTTTTCTCTCCAAGGCTAAGACAGAAGATTTGTGTTCCATTTGTTGATAAAAAGCTATATCTGGCTTGAAAAATTGTAAAAATCTCTTTACGTAAAGCCCATGTACATCACTGCTCACACACTGCTTCTTTCTAACATTTAGGAGAAGTCAAATCATAATGTTTATATAACCCATTCATTTACTTCAAACCCTCCACAAAAAAGAAATGTGACAAAGTTTAAACAGCAATACTACCATTAGATATTTATTTCCATGAAAATCAAACTAAGTTGTTTTTCCCAAAAATATTCCCCAAAGAAAGCAGAGCTTTACCTTATTGTGGTAACTTGGGAATTTTCCCTGAAAGATTTTAAAGTCCATATGGAGTTTAAAACGTGTATTACAGTACATTACTATTCAAAAAAAGGCCTTTAAACTGTTTTAAAATTCCAGCACCATACCTGAATGTTCCATATAGCACTCTTAATTGTCTTACAACTCCTCTATAATTCTGGATTGGAAAAAAGGCAAAGGTGTAATAGGAAGTCTGAAAATTCATTCCTTCATGTTGTGATTCATAAATAGAAAACCACAATTATGTCCACATAGATTGTCATTGGTTTTCATTGGGGAAAAAATGGACTCAAATGCTTTTATTTATATGTGGTAGCCTCAATTTAGCAGTTTGTAACTAAGGAGAATATAAGACAGGTTGTCATTTACTCAGGTGCTAAGTGACCCACTTATAAGATAATTTACATTGAACAGGTCCCAACATTTGAATTCAAACACAATATAATAGCTGGTCTCCAGGGCAAAACATCTTACCTGTAGTTTAATAGAAAATAATTGAGTCTACAACATACCCAATAATCCTCAGTCTAATTTGATTATTCCAAAATATTCATAAATAAATGTTCACATACTTTTTTTTCCAAATAATATTTACTGGAGTGTAACCACAAACTGGTAGAATTTGGGCTCACAAATTATTTAAGGTCATGAGAAAATTGTAAATGTTTGAACTGCAGTCCATTCTTATCTTTCTTTCCTCTTCATTAAATTTCAGGAAGTATGTGAATTTGTATATCTGTATTTTAAATTGGTGACAATAAAAAAATTGGAACATTCAAGTTCCTACATGGCTACAAGTAAGAGATTGAATTCATGCTATGGCCTTAATCCCCCCCCCCCCAGTTAATCTCAGTAATATTTTCAACTGCAAGTAAGAACTGATACAAGAAATATAATACATCTTGGTATTCCAAAAAAAGGGAGAAAAAGGGACTATTATCATTATTACTATGTAGTGGGGAAAAATCTTTAGGTCTAGGCAAACTTTCTCTTTTTTTCCTTGCTTTTTTTCTCTGTTTTCCCTTAAAATTAAGAGTGTCACTCACCTTTTCCTCTTTTGTACAGTCATCAGCTCACTGGTCTTTTCTCTGTGGCCCCTCTCCACAATCAGACTATGGAAGCAGTTACTCCCTACTCCCTACTTCTTGGTGGCCCTTAGGGAAAACCATGTAGACTCTTTGCATTGTAAAATTGTACTGCTTAGCACCATGGGGAGAAACATAAAGAAAAAATATTTCAAATAAAAAGTTTTGGGGTTTTTTTTGCATTTTTTTTCAAAGAAAAAAGTTAAAAATACTCAGTGTGCGTATTCTTTTTTTTTTTTTTTTAAGATTTTTATTTATTTATTCATGAGAGACAGAGAGAGACAGAGGCAGAGGGAGAAGCGGCTCCCAAGGAGCAGAGAGCCTGATGTGGGACTCGATCCCAGGACCCTGGGATCATGACCTGAGCCGAAGGCAGACGCTCAACCATCTGAGCCACCCAGGCACCCTCAGTGTGTGTATTCTAAGAGCAGAATCTTAGAGCCAGATTGACAAGGTTAGGCTAACAGTTCTACTTCTTATTAACTAGCTTTGTGATGGTGATCAAGATATTTAAGGGTTCCCCATTCTCTTTATTATAAAGAAGGTAATCATGTGACCACCTCACATGGCTTTGTATAGATTAAATGAAATCATGACTATAAAACTCCTTTTGTTTTTAAGATTTTATTTGTGTGTGTGTGAGAGAGAGAACTTCGGAAGGAGCAGAGGGAGAGGGACAAGCAGACTCCGCACTGAGCGTGGAGCCCAATATGGGGTTCCATCTCATGCAGCACTCAATCTCACAACCCTGAACCCTGAGATCAAGAGTCAGACACCCAACCGACAAGCCAGCCAGGCACTCTGCCTATAAAGTTCTTAATACAGTGCCTGATATATAGGAGTAAGTGATTTAATACTCATTAGCTATTCCATTGGATATCTATATCCATGAGATATGTATTCTTTCTCTTCCTCATTTTCCTCCTGACTTATATTTTCAGTCCTCAATTTATGTCTCAGCAAAATAATTCAATAAATCCTTTCTCATACTGATTTATTACCTTCCCTAAATTTCATAGGTAAATGTGAAGAAAAAAAAAACATGGATGTCTTCTTACTTATAATGACCATAAGGGATCTTTAGGAACTTTCTAATTTGATATTTTCCCTTCAGAATTTAATTTCTCCAGAGAATTTCCTCTATTCAGTTTTTGCAAATAAAATACTTAGATGAGTGGCACATAACAGTGCTCATTTAATGGCATCTATCACTATTTGCTATCATTATTATTGCTATTATTTATCATTATTATTATTTGGGGTCATTTTTTAATGATGGTTGAAATTGTAAAAAACTTAAAATTTGCCTTCTATATAATGAACTCTCTAGATAATTCACAGTTCTTGAGTATATGCACCCCCATATACCACCCTCCTCTTATGGTACATATGAGCTAAGAGTGTCCCTTACCATCTCTCTTTTCTAGGAGTATATGATGAGAGGAAATAATAGTAATACTAATAAATTCTCAATGTCACTGTCTCCCTAGTGCTGAAAAGAACCAATGGGGAACTTCTCAGTGGCATACCCAACATATAATAAGTCTAGATTGGGAATATAATTTTACCATTAAGAATTTACCATTATAATAAGTCTAGATTGGGAATATAATTTTACTATATATCTGTTATACTCAGATATATAGTATGCCAGGAATATGATGGTGGGTAGTATAACTAAATCCATGATATAATGAAACACCAAAATAGGCTTTTACTATGTTACTCTTAAAAAAAAAAAACCATAATAAAACAAAGTATGAAGACTGTGCAGTAGAAATTACTCAGTGAACAAATAAGCTTTTCTGATTGTCCAGTGTTTGTTTCTTCTTTTACCTTCTTTTATTTTTCTTTTTTAATGGCCATGGAGGCTAGCCATTCATATGCACTTCAAAGCAGAAAATGTTCATACAGAAGCTGACTTTGGATGTGCAGGTAAATATTTCATTAAAATTTGGTATGAAAGAAATGTGTGGCCGTACAAGTAAAGTTCCAAAATAGAAGAAGACTCTAACTACGTGGAAAATCTTTGACTTATTTTTGTGGGCCTTGTACTGGATAGAATTTAAGCAAGTTATTTCATTAGGAGGAAAGATAGGGAGGAGGGTGGAAAGAGAGAAAGAGTGATGAGGCAGAAAGGAATGCTAAGGAAAGGATTTTGTTAGTTACTCTGGAGCCCTTGAGAGTGCTTCCTTGGGAAGAGGGGTCAGCCTTGCTGAAAGTTTTCGAGTCAACCAAAGGAATTATTATTGCCTTATATGTAGCAATGATCTGAGTTAAACTGCCCTGATGTTCATTCATTCATCTAACAAATATTCACTGAGCACCTCTTACTTGTCAGGTTCTGGGGCTAGTAGTTAGCACTGGGTTCTGGGACCAGTAATTAACACTGAGTTCTGGGACTAGCAGTTAACACTAGGTTCTGAGACTAGTAGTTAGCATTAGGTTCTGGGATTAGTAGTTAATACTAGCTTCTGGGGCTATAGCAGTTAATAAAATCAACAAACATCCTTAACCTTATGTAGTTTATTTTCTATTGGGATGAGACACATTTTAAAATACACATTAAAAAAAATAAAATAAAATTTGCCTAAAGCAAAAAAAATACACATTAAAATATATAATACAATAGATGGTGATAAATATGATAGAAAAAATAAAGCATTAATAAAAGAGAATAAGAAATATTGAAAAGGGGACAAACTTAAATAGTTAAGTCGGAGAAGCTCTCTCAAAAAAAGTAACACTTGAGTCAATTCCTGAAAGAAATGAGGGAATGAGCCATGTGGACAATTATGAGGAGGCCCTTTCTGGGTGAAGGGGAACAGACAGATCAAGGGCCTGGGTTGGTAATAAAATAGCATGGTTAAGGCATGGTGCACCAGTCAGCATGTTTTTAGAGGAGTGAGCAGAAGTGGGAATAGCAGGAGAGAGGGCAGAAAGAGAAAGGAAATCCAAGTTAAGGAGTGCAATTTTCTTGTATTTTAACCAAAATCTAATTATTTTGAGAGCAGTTGAGTTACATAGCATCCGGCCCCATTTCACTTCTCTCATTTAACTTCGTTGAATAGATATTTGATAATGTCATTCAGTTAGCTAGCTCAAGGGTAAATTGTTTAGGCATTGAAGGCCACTGTATGGCAGCCAATGAATGCCTAGAAGGGAGGAAAGCCATGATCTGACTTGCATTTCTTGACAATCTCTCTGGATGGCTATGCCAGGAGTAGGTGGCATAGGGTGGAAACAAAAGCTAACCAAGAAGCCATGGCAATCATCTAAGTGAGAGATGATGGAGCCTGGGATCACAGCTGTAAGTGTAGAGGTGGTGAAAAAAGATTGGATCCAGAAATATGTATTTTTAAGGTAGAGGAATTGGAAGGATAAAGTTGTCAGTGATTGAGATGGAATGGGCTGCAGGATAATATTATAATTAAAAAAAGCTCAACTCAGTTTTGGACATGTGGAATTTGAAATGCCTATGATTAGGCTACCTATACTAATAAAAGTGAGTAAGCTGTTGGTGTGTAATCAACACAAAATTGCAACTAATTTGTACTACACAGTTATTCATTCCACAAATATTTGTTGAATATTACTATGTGACCAACACCATGGTTGGTGCAGGGTGTGTCTCAAGGACATACAGATGTTTATATGCTCTGATTCTGTAGTTCCATTTGTAGAAAATGATATAAAGACAAAATTAGAAGAGCAATCAAATATATAATCAGAGTGCCATTCATTGTAGCTTGAGGGATAATAGGTTTGGATGACTTGTACTAGCCTATCCTTAATTGATGTATATTGTAACAGGTGAAGAACAAGTAGTAAAGGACCACCATCCACTCCTAGACTTGTTTCTTATGTGCTGCATTTGTACTTAGCTTGCTCAGCTTACAAGTTTTCTGGCATCAAAAATGAGAATTGCTTTGACCCCTGTAATTTTGGCCACAGCGACTCTCTAACAGTTACGAGAAAGTTATGAATAACATTTCAAAATAAATTCCTACTAAGGATATAAAAGAAAGGAAAGGGAATCCAAATTAATGCAGTACAATTTCCTTATTATAGTTTAATCAAAATTTAATTATATTGAGAGATGAGGAGTTACAAGCACTCTCTCTCTTTTCGTGTCTCTCATTCTAATTTTGGCTGCTGGATGCCTGATTGTGTCATTCCTGCTTATAGTTCAAGAGTGATTTTAGCTTCACTTCTTTGGGCTTTAGAGAGATGTCAGTTTCTGACGGATCTGATGGTTGGTCTTCTCTGTAGGTATGGACCAGCTCTTAGAGAAAAGTTGCATCAGTTCAGACCCATTTTATTTGTTTATATACTGAATATTCTCTTTCATTTGTCAAGAGCCAAATGTAAAGGGAGGCATCAACTTTGGTGAACTTTAGCTTTGTTGTGACATATTTTCTAAGCTAATGTCTATACCCATGTTCTTTGTTTTGGTCAGCCATGAAGGTCAATGCCATCTTGTGCTGGGATAGACTTATCTTGCTCAAGTCTTTTTCGACAGGCATGCCAGAAACTTTTGGTTTTAAATGCTTTCCCTTTCACCCACAGGCCTTTGAATGCCCTATAAGATTTTTGAGGAGCACCTTCAAATCTCAGGTCATTTGTAGCCTTTTTTGATCTACCTTAGTACATCTACCTGCCTTTCCATGCTTATTCTCCATCTCCTGCTAATCAGTGCTTCCACTTAGTTTAATATCTTTTCAGAAATCTAATATTTTAAACATAAAATATGCTGAATAGATTATTTTAGAGATAATAAACATTACTTTTCAGAAGTAATAAATACTATTGTTTTTAAAAAGAATAAACATTATTGTTTTTAGACATGAACTAATTATTTTGTTTGTATTAATCTAAAATTGTAAAACAGATGCACCAGCATATACAGCTTATGAATCTACATAAATAAGTGTGTGTCAGCAGGTATTTCTTTGTTTTAACAAGTTGTTTCTGATGGTAAAGTAATTAAATGAAATGAAAAGAATTTGGTAACAACCATATTTTTTTATTGCCATTGACAAGGGTCACTTTACTGAGGTATATTTTTGTATTACTATTGGAAGGAACTCAGCACATATCATTGAGGGCTCTGTCAATGCTAGGAACACCAAAAATCCTACCAATTTCTTATCAGCTATATATGATTCTTATATTTTCTTTAAAAGGATGCTACTATACCACTGAATAACCATAGTCTAGCTAGAGGGGATAAATTATGGAATTAAAAAAATGTGAATGGCGATAAAACTAGAAAATTTTTGCATGCTTTATGTAGCAGGACAGAACTTGCAAGTTCGTACAATCCTACAAAAATCCATTGTGAAATCTTTAAGGTAAAATTTAAGGTAAAAACTAGCTATAGTAATAATATTATTGATATAATAAGATAAATATTATTTTGGTATTAAACTGTATTTCTTTTGTGTTGATACATGGTTCAACATGGGTGCACAAAAATAATCATTCACTCACAAATTTATCTATCCAACGGACTTTTTGTTGCCCACTCTGTCCAGGGGGCACTGGGGTTACAAAGGATGATGAAGAAATCTCTGTACCAGGACTTTGATATTTAGGATATACCAACAATTAAATAGTAATACTGGCCATTATTGTAGAGATGATTATAGTTTCTATGAAACTAAATAGAAATATCACATAATCAATATCAAGAGAGAGGAATCCAGGAAGCCTTTATTTCAATAGTTGTTTTTACTGAGGGACAGGGGGAAATTAGAAGTAAAAAAGTGTGAGGAAAGGCAAAGAGATGCGGTAAATTCTATAGATTATGGGAACTCGAGAAAGAAATTTTTGCAGAGACCTAGAGAAGAGAGCGTACACATTAAGTTTGAGGAGCTATGAGTATTTCACAGTGTTAGGACACCAGCTGAGTTAAGGGTAATGGTGAGAGTAAGACTTGGAAAGGAAATTAGGGACACATTCTCTAAGTACTACATAGAATATTTTAAAGAGTTTAAACCATTTTTTGAAGAAGAGTGTGTGTGTGTGTACTTTGTAGTGGCAAGTGTATGATACGTAAAAGATGGAGGACTGGGAAAGAAGTTGGTGATGGGATCTACATTTCAGAAAGACTCCTGGATGCAGTGTAGAGGATGACTAATGTAGTTTAGGACTGATACAAATGTGGTAAGAAAAGAAAATGACAAAGAACTACAAGAAATAAACAAGTAGGAGTTACCAGTCATGACTACAAATGAACAAAAAAAGATAAATTTAAGATTTCATTCTCTGAGTGCAGGATCTATCTGGAAGTCAGGAAGAAGTGGTCCATGGGAGAACATTAGGTCCCTATGAAACTGAAGAGCAGGTAGGAAAGGTCATAAGTGGAGGACATATATATTTGAGAAAGAAGACTTGACAGAGTCAAGTTTTACCTGTTTTGCAATTTGGCTTCATAATGGCTCCAATTATATCATTACATGAGGAAGAAACAGAAACTTTCCAACAACTGTCACGATTTCAAACTCATATAACCAATAGTTGATAACAGAAGATGTTTCAGTTATCCATTACTGCATAACATTCCGTCCCCCACAAATAAAACTTTAATGGCTCAAAGTAACAACAATTACAGATTTTGCTTATAAATCTGCAGTTTGTGCAGGATTAAGTAAAGACGACTCATATCTGATCCCCGATATTTGGAGCCTCAGCTCAGGTGACTCAAATCCCTAAGGGCTGGAACAGCTGAAGCTGTTTGGATCTTTCTTTCTCTTCAGGTGATTTTTAGCATTCTCCATGTGTTTTCTCTAGCAGCAAATGTCAGAATAGTCCAACTTCTTACATGGCACCTCAAAAATCTAAGAACTGTTATTCTAAGAAGTCTAGGGGAAGCTTTGAGACTTTTTTTTTTTTTAAGACTTTTTGTTTATTTGAGAGAGAGAGAGAGAGCATGAGTTGGTGGGGTGGGGCAAAGGGAGAGAGAATCTTTGAGAAGACTCCATGCTGAGTGCAGAGCCCAATCCAGGGCTCAATCCTGGATCCTGAGATCAGGATCTGAGCTGAAATGAGGAGTCAGCTGCTTAACTGACTGAGCCACCCAGACAACCCATTTTGAGGCTTCTTCTGAGCTAGCCTCAGAGATCTAAGAATGTCGCTTCTGGTGCATTCTGTTGATCAAACAACTCATTAAGGCACCCCAGATTCAAGGGAAAAGGAATTAGATTCCACCTCTCAAGATAAAGGGTAGAGAAACATTTCTGGTCAACATTTCACTAGGGTAGGGCATTATGTTTATATTTTTATAAACAATATTAAAAGATAAGTTTATATTTTTTACCCTTTCCCTTAAAGGGGAATTGCTTATTATTGCCAACTTCAGAAGATAATAAGGTCCATCATAACACAACTATAATGTCATTTATATGTTATAAGTGATGGACCAGAAATTGACCTGGGCTGATTTTACTAAGGGAACAGCCCAGATTTCTTTTTAAACAATAGCCAACTCCTTCCCTTTAAAAATCAGAGCACATGAGGAAATATGCTTAACTATTAATTGCTATAGGCAAACTGTCATTTACACTGAAAGAAATTTAAACATCTTCTTAGTTGCTTTAACCTGGCTAATAAAGATAGGCATCTAGAATGGGAAGAGACATGCAAAAAGACTAAAGATCCAAGACTCTAAAGAGTGGTGTCAATCTGGAACTTGCCCCTGACAGAATGAGGAACCAAAAAGCCAGAGGGTCTCTATTTTGGAAAAATGTTGATGATAAGGGAAGACCTGAGTGATGAGTGATTACCTGGAGTCAGAGTTGTTCTTTAGTGATGGAATGCAGTTAGTCGGGGCTATGTGGTTTTAAACAGCATGGCAGAGGCCAAGTTCCATGGGAGCATGTAAAGTTTCAGGAGTCCTGTGCCAAGGAATTGGCAAAGGTTTGGATCATTGTGCAACCTGGATGTCTTTGCCATGCATGTGTCAGGGCTGAACACTTGCTGCATTAAAAGGGAAGGAATTTTTCCAATAGCAAGCAGTATTCAATGTTGGAATGTTCTATGAGCAACCTTTAAATAGAATAAATGTCAATTGTCAGTTGTGATCCTGTTGGAAATTTGAATGAGAGACACTTGATTTTTGTTCTAGAGTTTTAATTATAGAATATATTTGGAAAATACCAAGGATTAAATAGTCTTAAATCATAATTTTAATTTAAAAAAGCATATGTAAATTTTACATCCTGGTTTGGAAACTTCCAAGTTTACTTGCACAAAGTAGACACTTTCTAAATATTTGTTGAAGAGAATTGCGATTGCTCTAATCTTTGTATAACTTTGAAGACCTCTGTAATTTTACTCAAAGAGAGTATTGAGATGTATATATTCTTTTTTAATATTTTCAAGAAAGTGGAATTAGTGGAGTCTGTTCAATATTACTCTTGGGGTAAGAAATAATTATATTTCCTCTGACAATAATTTTTTCTTGAAATTATAACCAAAGATGTTCTAAACAAAAAGTGCTTTAGAAATTTGTAAAAATGATGTTGGATATTAAAACGCTTTCTTCAAATATTCAAGACTATTGTAGATACAGAATTAGAGAATTGTTTCAGCTTTTCTGTTAAATTATTGAAATGGGTACAAAACTGAACAGCCCTGAAGCCATATCTAAGTAGTTCACTAAGTCAAAATTATGTGAATCTTTCTTGAAGATTCTTGAAGATTAAGCAAAAACTAAGCCTTATGTCTAGGCTTAATGTCAACATTAAACTTAGCAGGAATAATGCTTCCAAAAGAAAGAGGAAGTGTTTAGAAGTAAGAGAGATAAAGTAGACATAAAGGGAAAGATGTCAAGAAAGAAAGGGTAAAATTCAAAATGGAAACATTACAAAAAACTTGCACTTCCTTACTTTACACTTAGGTGCAGACTTATAGTTATTCATTAACCTTTGGTGAACCTGAGAGAATATCTTTTGGTGAATTTTAAAGTTTAAATATCTAGTGTACAGTTCCAGCTTTAAATAAAATGCAAGGACCAAGTTTTTTACTCAAATATCATAAATTAATGTAATTTCAAACTTTGGGGTGAATATACATTGGTAGTTGAATGAGTAGCCAATGATTTAAATAAAAAATACATTCAAGCCTGTATAAATCTATGTTGGCTTCATAAGAACAAATTCAGTTTCTTCTAGCTCATGAAAAGATTGGGTGTGACTTCTTTTTATTTACCCAATTCTTTAAAAATATTCTGATTTATATGTAAATAATTATGTTCAATCAGTTATCCTCATTAATATTAATTTCCTCAAGATTTGCACCCTGCTTCAATGGCAACAGAAGGGAAATATACAATTAGGAATATTTTCCATCCACCAAATGGTAAAATATCCCATTGGAAGATAGATATAAAGCCCAGATCTAATGCACAACATTCCCAACCCATGGAACATTTTAATCATTAGGAAAAAGTACCGTCTATGTCTTGTTAGCTAAACTGCAAGGGCCTTGAGACTAGGAATTCATTGTAAGCAAGATCTATATCCCTTGATAACCATCTGCTTGATTCAGAACAGATGCTGATCACTATCTATTGAATTAGATAAAATCTTAGTAAGTTCAGTCTTATGAAAACATCACTCTCTTATTGAATTCTTAACTCAGGAGAATATTTGCTTCTATAGGAAACTAACCGAAGCAGTTAGTACTTATAGAATGGTAATCTTACACTATCAACACTAGCACTCAGTTACAGAAAATAAAAGATTTAAAAAGATACAGTCATTTGGAATGACTGCTCTGGAATTTCAAATGTCATGTTTAAGCTTCAGAATTGGCTTGAAAAGATAAATAGAGCCTCGGAAATTACTGATTTCTCTAATGTTATTAGAATCCAACCTGTTTCAAGAGGAGAATCTCAGTTGAATTATAAGTATCTTTGGTGATTTTAAGATGGAGTTTCTTTTGCTAGATTCCACAGGATGGAGGAGAAGGGGTGGGGGTGGTAAATATGTTCTCTTTCCATGGATTTCCCAAAGCCTGGCTAAAGAAAAATTTGTCTACCCATCTTCCTTTTCTTTTTGGCAAAAACTTGTTTTTTTTACTAATTATCCCCAGCTGTACCAGATTCTGTACTTCTTATTTTTAACTTTACATGCTCTTACATCTGTGTACTTCTTGTATGGAATATTGGGTCTTAAAATGGGAAATCCTTTGGGAGGGGTGAGTATAATATGATTGTCCAAAGAGAAAAAATATAAAAACTTGAAGCTGAATAAGTCCCTTCTATTCTTCCTGTCTGTTGTCAATCAACTACTGACAAGTCCTTGTGTTGGTATTTCCTTATAACAGCAATGGAGCATAACTTTCAAATATCATGAATTTTGATATAATTCAATTTTTAAAAAATCTCATATTTTCCTTTCTCTTAGTTTTCTGTCAAAGGAAATCAATGAGCCAACTTATAATTTTAAATTCACAAACTGCCCCCATTATGCAGATGTGTGCTTACTGGATTCAAGATTCTCCAGAAGATCGTTCACATTTCCTGGTGAAGGATGGCAGTAAAATAGTTATAAATAAGGCTCTGGGCTTATTAGTTTACACTGAGTGATAAGGCTAAAAACACAAAAGAGGCACTTAGTACAGTTAGGATTAAATTGGAGAAAGACTATCAGGAAAAAGCAACTACTTTTATTATAAATATGGAAGCACAGAGCAGTTTTATTATAAATAAAGAAGCACAGAGTAGACTGAAGAGAGTTTTAACATGTTCTATATCTGCTTACTCTGTCTTTGCCCTGGTTGACATTATCTTTTTCTTCGTTTTGCAACAACTTCATCATGTATACTTAGGTAAAAATAATGAAGATAAATCTAACAGTAATCCCTTTGACTTTTAGCTGGTGTGTGTTTCTTGGTAATTTCAAAAGTTTGAAAATGCCAATTTGGGTAAATGTTAAAACAATATGCATTTCCATAAGCTGTAATAGGATTCTTTGTAAATGGCAAAAACACATTGACCTTTTAATCAGAAAAATTTGTTAATTTGAAAACCATGGAACCCAGGAAACATTACCTTCTCCAAGATGCTTGACATGAACAATAATAATAAAATTCACTCATGTTTGATATTTTGCAGATGTTCCTAGTGTAAAAATGGTACTTTCATTTTTGTGAATTTATCCTGAATTAAACCACTTTGTTGAAATCTCTTGTTTTAAATGGTCTGTCTATAGATTCTGTTGGCTCTGTATGTAGAAGAAAATATCTTCTGCCAAAGCAACAATTTTTATGAGCTTTACACTCCTTTTATTTCCCCGTTTGCTTTCTTTATTGCGTTGATCTTATTATATTTTATGTTAAAGAGTAACCAGTGATTGGGGAATGATTGTTTTTCATATTCCTAATTTTTTTTCTATTATATAGAATGCTGGCTGTAGATTGGTATATTGCATTTGTAGAATTTTATAGTATTGATAAATTTTTCTATTATTGGGATACATTCTACTTTTGCTTGATTTTTTTAAACATAGGCCATCAGATTCAATTATCTAATTAATGTTCCATATGGAATTTTTGCATTTACTTTTTTTTAACATTCTAAATGAATTTTATCTTATATTTCATTTTTCAGTTATGGAAACAGTTACACTATCATCAGTGAAAGTAAAAAGCTAGACACAATTTATGATTTGTATAATATAAGTGTGCATTATTGTTTGAACTTTCGTGGAACTCAAGAGTAAAACCGTGTTAATATATATATATAGAGAGAGAGAGAGAGAAAGAGAGAGAGAGAGAGGAGGGGCAGAGAGAGAGAGGAGGGGCATAGGGAGAGGGAGAGAGAGAATCTTTTGTTTGGTTTTCAAGATTTTATTTAAATTCAAGTTAGTTAACCTATAGTATATTACTAGTTTGGGGGTAGAATTTAGTGATTCATCAGTTTCATATAACACCCAGTGCTCATTAAATCAAATGACCTTCTTAATGCCCTTCACCCAAATACCCCATCCCCCCACCCATCTCCCCTCCAACAACCCTCAGTTTGTTCCCTATAGTTAAGAGTCTCTTATGGTTTCCCTCCCTCTCTGTTTTTACCATATTTTCTTTTTCTTTCCCTTCCCCTATGTTCATCTGTTTTGTTTCTTAAATTCCATATATGGGTGAAATCATATGGTGTCTGTCCTTCTCTGAGAGAGAATCCTAAGCAGGCTTCAAGCCCAACGCTGGGCTCCATCTCATGATCCTGAGATCATGACCTGAGTCAAAATCAAGAGTTGGACGCTTAACTGACTGAGCCCCCTAGGGGCCCCTCATTCTATATTTTTATTTGCATCTTTGCTTCTATTTTCCCTTAGTCAGGTTCCTAGAATCTATCTTATTAATTAAAAAAATATTTTGGTTTCTCACTTTTGTCAATTGTTTTTGCATTCACAATTTCTATCCTTTCTTACGATTTTCCTTCCTGCTTTTAAAAATTCTCGCCTTTCTTGGCTGGATTTTAAGTCTTTTTTTTTTTCTTTTTAGTTTAAGTGTTTAGATTATTTTAATTACGTTGACATTTAAATGACAATTTGGCTGCACATAAAATTTATATTCGACATTCTTTTCCTTCAACATGTGAAAAATATTACATTATTGACTTTATACATCTTAGTTTCTTTTAAGAATTACATTGTCTACCTGATTCTTGTATTTTATTGGTGTTTTGTTATTTTTGAAAGCTGTACATTTTTCCCCTTTTAATTTATGCTCTTAATTTTTTTTATGTGTTTAAGTATGAGCTTTTCCTACCTGCCTCCTTGTCAATCTATGACGACTTTCAACCAGAAGCTTTCTTCCTTTAATTCCAGGAAATGTAGTATTATTTCCAAAAACATTGTCTTCTTTCCAGTGATCCCTGAGCCCCACCTCCAGCCTTCTATTACTGTGTTACCAAGTTATTGGCACACCTACTGTGTGCAACTTCTGTTATGTTTTCTTTGCATAATTCCTTTCTCTTTATACTCTATCCTTTGGGGAGATTTTCACTGATATTCCAATGTAGTCATTTATTCTTAGGTTGTATTCATCCTCCTACTTATTCCATCTATTGAATCTTTATTTAAACTCATATTTAACTCATATCTAGTATGTCAACTTTTATGTTTTGTACATCCTTGTTCTTGATTCATTTTGCCAAAATTTTTCATTATCCCTTGAGAATAATTTATATCTTATAGAAAAATTCTGGATCATCTGCTCTAATAGTTCTGATTTAGATGGCATACTGTGTATGGTTTTCTTTTCTTTCTTTTATAGTAATTATCTGTTTCAGGTTTTTCATTAAGATTTTGGCAAAATATAGTTCTAGACCAAAACTAAGCTACCACCTATATTTATAGATAAAGTTTTATTGGAACACAACAACTCCTATTTTTTTATGTGTTGTCTGTGGCTGATTTCATAAACAAAGCAGAGTTGAGTGTTGGGACACAGACTATTAGGTCTGCAAGGTCTAAAATATTCACTATCTGCTCTTTTACAGAAAGAATTTGTTGACCATCAGTGTAGTTCATTTTAGCTCATGTCTCTTGGGGATATTAGCTACTTGGTCTGTTAATGTGTATTGGAGAAGATAGGAAGCCTAACCTTAACTGATATCCCTAAGGATGAATTGAGAGAGAGAGAAGGGGAGGGAAAGAAAGTAAGAGAGTGAGAAAGAGAGAGAGAGAAAGAGAGAGAGAGAACTAAAGTAGTTCTAGAGTGGAGATTCCTACACTGAGAACAACTCTTTTGTTGCCTCATCACCAGGCAGCTATTCTGACCAAATATATTTACTTCAAATTTCTTTGAAAAGAGTGACTTGGAAGGAAGTGTAGTGGCTATTATGGGGTGCTGCTCATGTTCCCCTCAGTTTCACTGCACTGATTATCCCAGCTACTAAGAGTGCTGCCTGTATCCCTCTCCAGAAGCTGCTCTCATGCCAAGGGAGCTGCCTCCCTCTTCCCCTGTTCCCAGTGATTAGCATCTGATGACCGGTCATTGTGGTGCTCAAAGGCCTGGCTCCCTGGTCTCAAGTAGAGGTATCTCTGAAGGGCCACCCCAGCTGGAGAATTCCCTGTGGGACTGGCTGACATTGCTGTAGCAGCTGCAGTGCAGTCCATTTTATTTCTCTACCTAATTCTGATTCCCTTGCTCTTTTCTAGGTGATGCTCCAAAGAGTACTCCCCACTTCCAGAATTCAGTCTTCAGTCAGTTTCTTGGGACTGCCTTGAGAGAGAGGGAAGTCTCCTTTGCTTTTTTTTCCATTATCCTCAAGATGCACAGAGTGGGGAGCTAGAGAAGAAAGGTCACAAAAGGGAAGACAATCAGTCTAGTATGGTTTAATATCATCAACGCCTTCCATTAATGTCCTTATGCTGTCCTGATTTTCCTCAGCAACATTTGGCAGTCTGGTCTCTTGCTGAGATTTCCATAATGTGGGAGGATGATCATCCTCTCAAGACAACATCAGGAGACAGGAATAGCTCCAGTCCCAGCTTTCCTCCAACAGCTATGATTGCAAGCAAGTTCCTTTACCCAGAGTGCTGACACCCACTCTCCCACGTCAGACTCCTATCACATCCCACACATATATGTCAGCTTATGATAGTCTCAGTTTCCCAGATGGTATTATATTCTTTGTTTGTTCATTTTAATTCCAGGAATTCAAGCTTCACTTTCACTTACAAACACAAAATTTCTTATATGTATATTTTTTGAGGGAAACACAATTCAGGTATAAACCCAGATTAAGAATATTCAGGTATAAAGCTCTATCTTGTATGAGAAAGCTGCAGCTAAATAATGAGGAGATTTTTCTTTGCTTCAACTGCTCAAACAAGGAGGCTTCCTAGTCTCAAAACTGCCACACTAGTTATTAATGTGAGCTCTCTATGTTCCCTAGGAATGGATGCCAACCTCCATTAAAATATTTCGGTTTATAGCCTTCCTCTGAATGGAAGTTGAAGGTTGCCAATTACTCTTAGCACAGTAACCTTAAATAATGCCTGCATGACACAATAACCATTTCTTAACTTATCTACTCTCCTCAGACTCCCCACTTCAGGCTTCTCTCCCTTCACCCTCCACCATGCAGATGGCTTTGATTCTTACCTCAGAGAAAGTGGAAACCATCAGAGTATCCTATAAAAAAATGACTTTTCCCTTTGCATATATAGCATCAGGACATCTTGTCTGAACTCTGGACTTAGCCAGTTGCTATCCCATATACATTTCCATGTTCCAAAGCCTGGTTTGAATCAACATATCCAAAGTAATAATCATTATCTTCACTGTTAAACTTGATTCTCTCTGAGCATTCCCTCTCCTGTTATATAGCACAACCATCCATCCAACTGTGGGGTCAGAAATCTGGGTGTTCATATGTCACATTTTTACCTGTCAATTCCTCTTAAATCTATTTATTTATCTCTCTCTGTCTTTTGCCCTCATCCTAGTGTGAGCAATAGTAATTCCCTCACCTGTACTGATGTGACAGACTCTTAATTGGCCTCCCCACCAATATTTCTTCTTCTGCCAAGCCCTTCAAACTTCAATCATGTAGGCTGATGCTTTAAAGACTGTAAATATGATTGTATTCTATTTAGGTTAAAACATTCTTTAGACTAAAACCCGAAATCCTTAACATGGCCCATTAGGCTCCACACTCTTGGGCTCTGCTGAACGTCCAGCTACTCTGAGGTAGGCATTCCTGGTGCATCCCATTTTACAAATGAAGACCAAAGACACAAAGAACTAAAGAGGACTACCTAAACCTTGCTGTAGATGCCGTGATGTCTAAAGCATCTGAGGATAAATCCATCCTCATCCTCAACACTTAAGTCTGACATTATGTTCATCCAACACTCAGGAATTAAGTGATAACACCATTCTTTTTTTTTTTTTTTGATAACACCATTCTTACCACTCAGCTAACACATGGGGCTACAGATCTGATTGTGCAAAATCTCTTTGTATGGACTCACCAACCTGTTGGCTGGTGGTTACAGTGATATACAAGTGTTCCAAGACAGTACTGTATATATTTTCCTCAATTGCCTTTAAAGGAATTTTGAAAAACTAGGAACTCACTTATAAATTTTTAGCTTGATACCTAATTTTTTTTATCATAATAGTTATAAATGATGCGTAATATTGGGCATATTGTAAATATAGACATTTTAAAATACAATTATCATATTGGTTTTAAAATGATATTGTAGGTATTGTAAGGGATAAAAAATATGGCACTTTGAACCTCACCATCATTCATATAAAAATATTCATGAATACTTCTTTCCCTAGCAGCTAGAAAGCCTTTATTTTTCCTTTTTTTCTCTTCGAGCACCTAATTCCATTTCACTTCCATAAGGAACATAACCTAATGCTTGGAATTATTTTATTAAATACCTTATTACCTTCTGCAACAAATATAGGAATATAAGTAAATGTTAATTATTTATTCTCTAAAACAAATTTCTTCTGGATTTCATTATCATTAGAATATTTAGTGGGGTGTAGTAAATCCAAAAAGCCTAAATCTATTACTCTTAGGAAATAAAAATCCATTATAAACAAACTTAATACAAGGGTAAGAATTGTGAAAAAATATCTTTTAATAAGGTTATTGGTGCTGTGCTTTTCAAGTTTATTCATTCATGGATAAATATTACTTATTGCTAGATTGAGAAATAGGATCAGCATCAATTCTATTCCTTTTTTTAATTTTTAGAGTTGTAAACAATATTATTCGTATAAATAAATTAATGGCAATAGAAGGGGTATATTATAGTAATGCCATATAATTATTTGATTTTATAAAGAGTTGCCTACCAAAATCCACAGTTATCTATAAAATACATATTTTTAAAATTTTTGGTATCTTTTTCACAAAGATTTGAGACCTACTTGAGCTTGGCCAAAAAAAAAAAAAAAAAAAAAAGAAAGAAAGAAAGAAAAAAGAAGTTTCCTGATTATCTCAGCTATTTGCTTTCTTGACATTTCTGCCAGTCTTGCATAATGTCCCTTCAGTTGGCCAACCCAGAGTTTGTACACTCTAGGACTGTAGTTAGAAGCAGAATAGGTGAGAGGAATGCCTTTCTGTCATAAACAGGAGATTGATCATTGTGAAAGGGAGTTGGGAAAGGAGGACATGCACCTACAAAACACGTCCCTTTGGAAAGAAGTCCTGTGAAAGTCAGAGATCTGGATATTGGTCTTTTTCACATCATCCACCCAATGTGGCCCTTAGACAGTGGGATAGACACACCCATATCTCTGTTTGAAGACTATCTACAGAACATGGTATATTTAGAAGCCCTACTGAAGCAGTAATTTGGAATACAATGAGGCTATACAAAGTATCTGAATATTCTTTTTAAGTAGTGCAAATCTGTACAAGGCACTCTAGCAGTCTTTTAAAAACACCACTAAAGGGGCACCTGGGTGGCTCAGCCATTAAGCGTCTGCCTTCGGCTCAGGTCATGATCCCAGGGTCCTGGGATCGAGCCCCGCATCGGGCTCCCTGCTCCGCGGGAAGCCTGCTTCTCTCTCTCTCCCACTCCCCCTGCTTGTGTTCCCTCTCTTGCTGTGTCTCTCTCTGTCAAATAAATAAATAAAATCTTTAAAAAAAATAAAAAAATAAAAACACCACTAAAGATGAATTAATATAATCACAGATTCCTTTAAGATCAAATTTTAGTATTAGTTTTACTATCTTCATTTAATTCCTGAAGATTCATACTGTCAGTGCAACATTTGGAAATTGTCTGATTGAACTATATATTTGCCTACGTCACATTATGCTATCTGCTTGCTGTGTGAGGCATAACAGGTAGCAGATATTGAGGAGACCTATAATATTTACGATGATGGTGTGGATTAAGTCAGCAAAAGGTAAAGATACAGAAAAACTATAATAATCTTCCTCTGATTTTATATCAACCACTGTAAAACTTTACATTTTATTTAACAATGCTATGAATAATATAAATGTATTTTCTTCAATTGTTAAATAGATACAATGCTTTATCAAAGATTATTTTTGCATTCATTTTAAGTAAATAATAAAATAGAAATCTTATATAAACTACATCAGTATTCGAGTATTGCAATTTTTTGTTTTATTACTGAGACAACATGTTTCCAATTAAACAGATGAATAAGGAGTTTAAACTTTGGGTTTCCATAAAGTACAAGAGAAGTTTGGCACATTCATTTTCTTTTCTCAAAATGGTAAAGTCATTTACATTTCAGCTTGTGCTTTTGTGTTAATCTCTTAAAACATTACCTTTAAGAGTAAAGTTCAAATGACCAGAACACCATGTCAACTTTGTTTTTTGACCAGTATATGATCTTGAACCAAGCCTCAGTGAAGGTTTAGTTCAGTGGGTTCAAACTTCAAAGTCCATTAGCCTTTAGTCAAATTTTCAATTCATATATTCTAATTAAAACAACACATTGACTTTTCCTTCATATACATAGCCATGATGCAAATATCATTAGTAGGTACTGATAAATGCATAAATGTATTTATAATGCTATATAAACAATATTGTTGAGATAACTGATAAACATATTGCTTTACTTGTATATTCTATACCTATAATTATTTTTCCTAATAGCATAAGATCTTGTTGGCCATCTCAATTTTTTGTCCTGACCTAAACTTGATTTAGTACAATAAAATATTGATGGTCATTTTGGCATCACTACACCATAAACTACATGAGTAAACACCTTATATTTTGATATGTATTCACATTAATAAGCTGAAATTAAAAGACGTCCCGGATCCTTACAGTGTATTTTACTCTCACAGGAATGCTCAGAGCACAGAAAACAAAGGCCCGGTTTGTCTTCAGCACCTGCCCCCTGCCTTCACTCGTAAATCACTGGAAAGCAGTCGTGAAGAGGGGATCCCTTTCCCTTGGTCTTCTCTCTCCAAGGACTCATAGGACCAAGACAGAGACATGGGGTCAGAGTGTGTTTGTGTTGGATATTTTGTTCCACTGGAATTTTTGTAATGTCTGTTATGTTACCTCTCCCATTGAGTATATATTGCACTCCCAGGATAGGATGGGCAGTGAATTGACAACCAGTCAAAGAAGCCTCTGTCTCCTCTCCTCTCTGCTTCTTCTCTCTCTCTCTTCCTTCCTCCCTTCTTTCCATCTCTCTCAGCTTGTCTCTTTATCTCAGTCTCTGTCTCTATTTCTCTCTTTCCCTTTCTCCCTCCGACCCTGTTGCATTAATCCAAAGTTGTCAACACTTTGGGTTTCTTTCTCTATTGAGTTTTTCTTCCAACAAATAACAGCAGGATTCATCTCTTGATGGTAAGATATTTATCTTTTAAAAAAGCATTTGCATTTTTCAAAATTACTTCAATAATTTTATCATGTAGAAAATATTGCCAAAGATAATTTCTGGTGTTCGAGAGGATCTGGGAAATGTGCACAATCGTACGCTGTGGAGGGCAATGATTCCAAAAGGGTCTTAGGAATGGGAAGTTGGAGCCACCATGTGGAACTCAAATTACCTGCTTGCACAGGTCTCAGTGTTTATGCTCATTTCAGCTTCAGAGATAGAAATCTCCTGTGCCCATGAATGAAAATGTGTTGGTGGATATGTGACTTTATTAAAGAGAAATTAATATATTAAATAAGAACATCAAAGAAGAAATTTTAACAAAAGCACAGTAGGAAAAGACTCAGACTTATTTACTTCGCAGTCTAAGGTAACGTAATGAGCTTGCTAATTTCCTTCAGTTAATAAACTTTAAGAGCTTAGTTTTGGCTGTATTAAAAATGTATTTATTATGTTTATAATACTTCTTTGAGCTCATTTCTAACATGATTCTGTTTTCCCCAAATGTTGATATTTAGAAACAATATTTTTAGTATAATAGGAAAAGGATGTTATTTAATAAGAAATGGCAAAATTCTAATAGCATACACAAGAAAAGTACATATAACTCCATTTAGATAATATGACCTAAATGATTTAGTTTATTTCTTACTAGTCTTTCCATAAATACGTATATATTATGCATATAAATTATATAACTATACTTATATATTATAAATTGGCACATGCGATTATTTGTAAATACTGTTATTATTCCACACTTGTGTCATTATTCTTCTACCACATGAATTTTTATGTCTGCACATATTCTATTTTATGAATATTCCATTATTTGTTTCACCCTTTTTCTACTATTGAAAATAAGATTATTGGAATATTTTGCTATCATAAATAATACTGTAATCAACAGTATTAATAAATAAATACATTTCTTTCTGACAGTGTCTTTAATATAAATTGGTAGGATTAGAAATACTCTGTAAAAGGTGTGAATACTTTAAGTCCTCTGCAGTGTGCTTTCAAACTACCCTCTATTGTGATTAATACATATTATTTCACATTCTTATAAACACACACACACACACACATATATGCATGCATTCTTACAAATACATCTTTGTAATGTAGATATGTAGGCCTGCACCTTATTTTATACCTACTTCTAAATCTGGATCAGAAGTGGGGTCTGGCTCAGGCATGCCCAGGCAGGCCAGTTGAGTTTCACATAGCTGCCTTGGTTCCCACCTTGACCCCTTCTCCAAATACTTCTCAAGTCTAGTAATCCTCTGGTCATGAACCCATGGAAGATTATTACAAAGCTGTGCAACTAAAAAAGAAATGAGGTTAATTAGCTTTCATTTTCATTCTACCCATTGTGTGATGCTTTAAAGAGTTTGCTGCTTTAATTTAAAATCTCTTACAAAAGCAACTAAGCATTTGCCTTTTTTTTATATCTTCCAACATTCTGATCCTTTAAACTGTGTCCAACAGCTTTACATAGCACATGATTCTAGTTAAATTCCTCCACTAATGCTTGATGGCATTACTTTCACCACTGATCATATCAAAATAAATTGGAAGCTCTGTGTATTTAAAAATATATTAAAGCTTAAAAATGTTGGCTTATTTGTCTCCTCACATCTTTTCACTGTCATGATTTATCTTTGAGAATAACCATGTGACTTAATTACGTATACTTTAAAAACAATTAATTAATAATGATGGAGGTAGTCACTTCATTATTAAAGAAAGTGAAATTTCTAAGATTAGCATAGCCTTTTTTAGTAAGGGGATCTAATTTTACACTAGTCTAGACCCTGATCAAGACCATCTCAAATGCCTTACTGTTCCTCCTCCCTCTGCCATGGGGTGTGTGTGTGTGTGTGTGATTGCTGCCCTCCACTATTCTAAAGGTTCAAATGACCTGTCAGTTTTGTCTAAAAATTTATATACTTAATATAGTAAAGCATTTTGGGAAAAGCAAAGTTTAAGTTTAGTAGAGGCCCTTCTCTGTTACTTGCCGGTTGCATAATCCTGGGAAAATTATTTTGACCTTGTAAGCCTTAATTTTTATTTGTCAAATAGGGATGATGATTCATTTATTTTCAATAATTGTTGTAGTAATTATATCAAATATCAATATATGCAGGAAATTTGGCATGGATGAATGTTTCTTCAAGTTTTTCATCACAATATAAAAACAAAGAATAGTTGGTTATTCCCAGAGAATAGGGACTGAAAAGCTTAGCAGACTGCCTGCTATAAATACCTGAAGCCTCATCCTAGCTTTTGAATTTCTCATTCTACTCATTTCTCTTCTCCATTCATCTTATTTTCAGATGAATATCATGCTTTTCACACTACACTCCCACTCCCAAATCCTGAACTAAAGTTGATACATTAGGAAAAAACACCTTGTTTATGTTATTTGAAAAGCATAAAAATTCATGTATGCCAACCATTATTATTATTATTTTATTTTGTACAAAATTTTTGAAGATTTGGCTATCACTTCCAAAGCCTAATTTTCATTTGTCTTGCCTCTTCACGTTTATGTCCAGTTATCCCAGAATTCTCTCCACTTTTACCACTTTTGACCCCCTTTTATGCTGTTGTCCATGCAGTGCTCTGCGTAGAAGGCTATCCCCTCATTATTTTGGGAAAATTCCTTTGCTTGGAATATTCCTTTTATTTTTTAAAGATTTTATTTATTTATTTGACAGAGAGAGAGAGACAGGGAGAGAGGGAACACAAGCAGGGGGAGTGGGAGAGGGAGAAGCAGACTCCCAGCGGAGCAGGGAGCCTGACATGGGGCTTGATCTTAGGACCGTGGGATCATGACCTGAACCAAAGTCAGTTGCTTAACAACTGAGCCACCGAGGTGCCCCTTGCTTGGAATATTCCTAATCAGTCCTTGAGTATTTTGGTTTAACATCTGTATTAACAATTTCTCTTTAAAACTTCAAATGCACTTGTGGGTGCAAACACAGCAGCACAACTTTTTACAACTCAACATAGATTACAATTGTAGCTCCTGCATGAGGCTTAAGTTCATACATTTATGGAAAAATAGTCTCCATTAGGGAACTTGACATTTTCACCTCATATGGTTTCTGAATCACAAAGGCAAAAAAACGAAACAAAAAAACAAACTCAAGAGGGAACAAACATTTACTGAGTGTACATACCACATGGGAGTCACAGTGGGAGGCAATCATATTCATTCATATCCAGCCTTTAAGCTCTTTATTAAGTCAAGGAGATACATTTCTTAAATTTCATTGAGTTAACCTTTTTCTTCTATTGTTTGTTTCTGAAGAAACTACAACTTCTCTGGTAGCTCTTCTTGATTACCAGAGTTAGGTGGCCTAAAAGAGGCACAGAGAGGTGGTTAGGTGGCTATGCATGAAGTTTTTTCCCAAAGCAGCTCATATTTAAACCGTAATCTATTCTTAATAACTCTGAGATGTTAATAAAGAGAAATATGGACACATAATAGCAGGCAAAGACATTATATTATGTTTGTTCATTGGAATCTAACAATAATGACACTTTAAAGATTTCCATTTAATGACTCAGTTGAACAAAACCAAACTTAACTATCCCCAAGCCTATTTTGAAGAGGATGTCATTCTTCAATATTATAGCATATGACTGAATAAATGGTATGTTGGGGGAACACACTGAGAGAAGAAGCACTTATCAAATTATAAGATATATATATATTTCTTTATATATATATCTTTTTATATATTTATACGTATGTATAGATACACACACACACACATATATATAAAGCAGGAAACTTGAGTTTTTTGTTTTGCTTTCACAAACATAGTAATTGTACTGTATCTGTTATTTTAAAGTATTAACCAATCATGTAATGATAATGTTTATAATAGACCTGATTTATCAGGAGGAACAAAGCTGATGAAGTTAAAAAATAATTACTCCCCCAATTCAGTTTCTTGATATAAAACCTTGCAACTACTATTTTCATGACAAGAGTTTCTTATGTCTGAACATTTATTTGTATATTTACTTAATTTGCTATGCTTTATGAGGCAAATATATTTCATTAACTTCTTGTGTCTTAATTATGCCCTGGATAAATAAATCAGATGCAAACATGTGAAAGGTAGAGTAACTAAAAAGGAAATTTGAACACTATAGCTACTTCTATATGACCAATGTAAATTACCTTAAGATACACACATAATTTTAAAAGATTCGAATATTTTACACACATAAATAGATTTATGGGCAATTAGTATCTTATTTGAATTCCATGAAGCCAAGTAGAGTCCAGTTCAAAACAGCACAGCTATATATTCATGAAACAGCCAAGGGCTTTGAAATTCACCGGCAAGTGATTTCATTGACAAATAGTGCTTGCTTACTCTTCCCCTTCAGAACAGGATCTAACAGGGTCTATACTTTTAAGACTCTCTCAAATCTCTAAAGTTGGCAGTTACTCTTGAAATAAGACATTTCCTTTGGTGGTGACCTCCTATGAAAGGTCAAGAAGTGGATAGGAAATTCTTAGAGCTTGAAATGACATTGCCAAGAGAGGGAAGGAAATCACTCACTTCATCATTTTCAAAGGACTTTTTTGTTTGAAGGTCAGATTAGGGCTTTCCATCCTCTGTTTTTTCCCTCATTAAGTCCTTCACAAGAACAGAACTTGTTTCTTTCTTGCTTCCCCTGTAATAGGGAGGAGAGATTCCCATGCCTCATATGCATTTTCTTCACATAAATTTGATAAAGAGTGACAATAATCAGTATCTGATTTTCTTAAATTATGACTTAATTTATACCAAATATGTCTTCAAATACGCCTTTATTTTAAAACATCATTCTCCTTGATATTATGCACATAAAATATCCATGTAATTAACTGTTTTTACCTTACTTATCTAGCTATTTTGGCAGTATTTTTTAAAACGCAAGGAATATTTCATTGTAGAATTATTTTGTGAGCCTTAAAACATATTTTTCATTCTTTCCTTAGTTATATCAACATACATTTTTGAAGACAATATTCATATCAAAATGCTTATAACATTGATATAAAGAAGATATGCAGACATCTTCAATACAAAAAAAGAGAAGACACATGTTGAATGAAGCACATAGACTAAGGCAGATGATGAAGAAGGTATGTGTGTTCGCGTGGAGAAGGAGAAACTTGAGGCGTGGTAGAAGATCTGGTGACAACTACCAGAGGCCAGGAGAGGCCAAATCAGGACGGTGGGATTGGTTACACAATGGACAATGTCGGACAGACACTGGCAGTGAAAAATTTCTGGAGTTGGTGGACAAGCCACAGGAAGGAAGTATGAATGCTACTGGCTTCCTAGACAGCATGGCGAGATGAAGGAAAAGGGCAACGGTACTAACAATCACAACAAACGCACAGGGAGAGTTTCTTACATACTATGTGTCAGGTATTTTTCTTTTTCTTTCTTTCTTTTTTTTTAAAAAGATTTTATTTATTTAATTTGGGAGAGACAGAGAGAGCGCCTGCACAAGTTGGGGGAGGGGCAGAGGCAGAGGGGGAGAGAGAGAATCTCAAGCAGACTCCCTTCTGAGCGTGGAGCCCGAAGCCAAGACTGGCTCAATTCCACCAACTGAGCCGAAACCGAGTCAGATGCTTGACTGACTGAGCCACCCAGGCGTGCCTACAAAGGGGCTAGACTTGGTATGAGAATTTTAACCCATTAAAATTCACAGATGATGACACTGGTCAAATTATCATAAAATGTGGCCATTAAATCTCTTCTGTATAAGCTGAGTATGATAGGTGTATTAGGGTTCTCCACAGAAACAGAATGAAGAGGATATATATGAATATATATATATACATATACATATAATATAATACACATATACATATTTATTATAAGGAATTGGCTCCTGTGATTATGGAGGCTGAGAGGTACAAAATCTGCACGGTGGGCAGCAGAAAGCCTGCACAACCAGAAGAGCCAATGTTCCCGTTCAAGTCCACAGGCTGCTGTAGAATCTTCTCCTGCTCAGACGTGATTGGTCTGTTTGTTCTACCCAGGCCTTTGACTGATTGCATGATGCCCACCCGCATCATGGAAAACAATCCTTTTTATTCAAAGTCCATTGAATTAAATGTTAATCTCATCCAAATACACCCTCACAGGAACACCCTGAATAATGTTTGAGTAAAATAAAAGATTGATGGGGTTAAGAAAGGCAGAGTTAACACATAAAATTAACCGTCACAATGGGCTATGTGGATATCTTCATACCAAGACTCCCTAGAGCATCATCTCGGGTGTAAGCCTCTGGAAATGGACTTGATGACAGATCAATCCATGTATTAGAAATTTATGAATGAGGAACGAAAAGAGGGGAGAAAGTTCAGATCTTTAAAACTACAGATATTTCAATACCCACTGAAAAGGACAAGCATTAAATCTTAGAATACCTAGATCCAAAATTAAGGCAAAATCACATTTAAATTAGAAATAATTTTACACAGGAGGATTTGGTATAATAAAACTATTTGTACTAGCAAGAGACTTATTAATATTATTGCAGAGAAGTCTGTAAAATATCTGCTTTCTGCTGCTCTTTACATGTAGATTAGTCCCATTAAAAGGAATAGAGTGCATGCTATTTCTATTTTCAGCAGAAAGAATGCTCATGTGACATGGCTCTGCAATCTTTCTATGTAGTGATAACAATAAATTTATTATCAAGAAAAATATTGTATGTAATAACATAATATTTTACTGTTATCCTCTCTCTTTTTTCTGGTAGTCATCTGTGAGGAAAAAACAAATTGCTGGGTGACAAGACCTGTATAAGTTTCCCTTCAAGCCTTAAGTCATATAAGCTGGGTTAAATTCATTTATTAAATGAGAAAACCGGGCATTTGAAATGTCAAATGGTTTGCTCACATTATGAAAGGCAACAGAGTAACACATGGGATTCTGCTGACCCTTGCTTTGTCCATTTCACCAATTCTCTTGCTCTAGTTCAACTTGCTCCTTTATCATCTCGAATGTTGAAGTCACCAATGCAAAATCCACTCCAATTACTGACCACTTGATATCAGGTCCTCAAAAAAAGAAAGGGAGTGTAAAACATTTTCCTTCTGTTCCACTTTTAAAAGTTTCTTAAATATCTATTTAAAATGGGAACCTTTGGTTTTATTTCACCTCTTTTTTTTTTTTTTAAGATTTTTTATTTATGAGAAAGAGAGAGAGCGTGAATGAGAGAAAACCTGCAGAGGGGAGCGACAAAGGGAGAGGGAGAAGCAGGCTTCCTGCTGAGCAGGGAGTCCGATGCGGGGCTCGATCCCAGGACCCTGAGATCATGACCTGAGGTGAAGGCAGGCGCTTCACCACGTGAGCCACCCAGGCTCCCTTCACCTATAACTTCTGTGTGCAGAGAATATATTTTGAAAAAAGGCAGGAGAGCAAATATATAGCTTGTAGGCCTCTTACTCTCTGGGTTTGTTGCAGACACACCACATATTATTACACAGCACTCTGAGGGGCAGACCTCCATTGCTAATTGATCACTGTTGGCATGCAAGATGAGACTTGAGATTTGCCTTCCCTGACATATAGTAATCTGGCCATTTGTAGCAATATTTGATTAAAACAAAACATTTAATTTCCTGGGGAAAAAAAGGACTTATTTCAAGAAGCAGGCATGTCCCAGAGCATGGTATCTTTTTCTTTATGTTTATTCCCAGAAACTGATGGAGGTATAATTAGTGGCCTAGAGAATTACATTATTATTATTTAATTTCTTTTATTTTTTACATTTATCTTTCTTCATGTGCTTTATTTATCTTATTTATTTATTTTTTATTATTATGTTATGTTAATCACCATACATTACATCATTAGTTTTTGATGTAGTGTTCCGTGATTCATTGTTTGCAAATAACACCCAGTGCTCCATTCAATATGTGCCCTCTTTAATACCCATCACCAGGCTAACCCATCCCCCCACCCCCTTCCCCTCTAGAACCCTCAGTTTGTCTTTCAGAGTCCATCGTCTCTCATGGTTCAATTACCCCTCCGATTTCCCCCCCTTCATTCTTCCCCTCCTGCTATCTTCTTCTTCTTCTTCTTTCTTTTTTTTAACATATAATGTGTTATTTGTTTCAGAGATACAGGTCTGTGATTGCTGGAGTGGTGGGGGGTGGGAGGGATGGGGTGGCTGGGTAATCACAGAGAATTACATTTTTAAATGTATTTCATTATTCATATTGTTTTATTATATGATTAAATATTATATTAAAGAAATATTTAATATGATAGCTTAGTGGGAAAAATATAACCTAAACTTCAGATGTATTACTGAAACATTTTCAGAAGTGTTGTATGTTCACCTACAGGAGTGACTGTGTGCATAATGAGAGATGTACCTCAGGTCTAAATTGTACGCTTCAGCAATTCAGACACTTCTCAGCAAGTATAGAATGGGAACTTGATGGGACAGGCAAACAAACAAACAAACAACTTTGGGAAGCTGTGACCATCATTAAGCCTCTTTCTTAGATCCCACCATTTGGGTACGTATTGCCCCAGCTGGGAAAAATAGCATATTTTCATTAGTATTTATGATGTGCTCAATGGTTAATGTGTTTATGTAATTTAAGATTTTTCAACAAGCCTGTATAATGTACGTTCCAGAAAGTCTTGTATTGCAATGAGAAGACTCAACGTGGAGCTGTTAAGTTCAACAGGTTCAACAATCACATTCTACAGAATAAGATTATATAAAGTGTGTAAGCTTGGTGTGATGTGAGTGTGCAGTGGAGCTGAGCTAGTAGGCATGTGCATCATCACACACGTGTCCTCTGATTTTCAACATGGCATTGAGAGAACACAAAACATGACGCTTTTTGATCCAATCCAAAGGGCAACACAGTTAGAATAAAAGTGTTTGTTGTGCTTCATTTCACAGAAGTAGGGAAGATGGCAGTGGGTTTAGGGTTCCAACGGTAGATCTTGCAGTAGGACGTAAAAGAAAACCATGTTTTATTACTGTTTTCTTTTATTTCTACTACGTCTCATCCTGGACTTGTAGATGGGGAATGTCTACAGCAGGAAATAACTATGAATAAAATACATATTTTTTGTTGTTGAAAGCCCCTAACTATTAATTTGTTCTCCCCTTTATCATTGAGAGAGAAGCAGATGGCCTAAATAAAGCAGCTTGCATAGGGCCTGGGACCTACTAAGTGCTCAGTAGGTGTTCACTCCTTTTCCCTTGGTGCTTTCTCTTCCGTGAACCAGAACTACTAATTCCGATATTTGCAGGTCATGGGACTGCTTCTTTCCAGGATTCTGGGTTTTGGGAAAGCTTAGGCATATAATTATTGCTTGCGTGCTAACTGAAATGGTAACTTAGTTTAGAGCTTAAGATGAAGGGATTTTAGTAGTGAATTTCATGCTGGGTTACAGTTCCTTCTAGGCATTTTCTGAGGCATCGTGTGGCCTTCTAAATTCCCAAAAGCCAGGTGTCTTCCCATGTAAAGGGCACATTTGTGTTTATTTTATTTGCTGCATGTGTCTTCTGTGTACATGTCAAAAAATGAAACAACTGAAAACACAACTTTATCTTCTGTTGTGCTCACCTCCCCCTTGGGAAGGCAGGATGCTCAGGTATTATGCAATGTCTGCTCCTCATGATCATCTGAAGGCCCAGGACTTCTTTTCTTTTCTTTCTTTTCTTTTTCTTTTCTTCTTTTTTCTTTTCTTTTCTTTCTTTTCTTTCTGTGGTTTCATGATGATCCCTCAAACTGGTGACCACAAATTTCAGACTGATCAGAAGAAACATAACTCTCTCTCCCATTAGATTGGAGAAATATGGTTCCATTATACCTTACCAGTTTATTCGTACTATGGGGATTAAAGAATAATAGACACCGAGAGGATTCTGTTTCTTATGTTATTTGCAGAAAAGCCAGAGCTGAATTTTGACCCCAGCTCTGCCACCTGCATGCCATGTGACCTAGTTTGAATGTCTTATTCTTCTCCCAGTTGATCCCTTCGTCAGTGCAATGTGAATAATAATGGTAATGCACTCCTAGTGGGAGTGGTGAGAGGTTTTGATTTCATGATGTATGTAAAGTAGTAAGTATCTAGCATGTATTTCATTCTCTGTATAGATTAGTTCTTTCCCTTCCTTCTCTGTGAATGGTTCTTACTCATCACTGTCTTTTCCAAGCATACGAACTGTGGAAAGGCATCAAGTAAAATTAAGGTAGGACAGGACAATGCTGGACAGGTGTACACCCCTGGTGATTATAATGTGATGCTTCTTGGTGCCACTGCTATACCAACCATCTCCAGTTATCAGAGAAGATCCTGATGAGAAGTAATGGGAGATGTTCTTCATTTCTATATCTTAAGGACAGTAGTTTCCAAACATAGTTCCATAAATTAACGTTTCCCAAAGCTCCAACACAGGAGATTCTGATTCAGTATGTCTGGACTGGTACTCAGGAATCTGTATTTTTTAGAAGTTTCTCAAATGATTCTAATATGAGCAGCAGTTAGTTATGACTGCTCTTTGACATAAGTTTGATCTAGAGTCTATGATGAGTCTTTGCATAGAAGATTGAAAGCTCTTGTTTTGGAAGGTTAGCAATAATTACAAAAACAGATTCTTCATTTTGAAGAGGATCCTGAATCCATTCTGCTGTCTTGAAGTAAATTGGATTTATGATGTGTTTGGCGATAAGTATCCATTTTCTACTCTTTCTCTCCAATGCTACCTTCATAAAGCAACAATGATAAAAATAAATAAATAAAAACTCAACACATTTACTGGATGTACCTGTACAAAAATTCCTCATTCATAAGCAGTTACAGATTTTGACCTTCATGTTGAAAACAGTCTTTACTATAATATAGATATCATCTGCTGAGAGAATTAAAGTGATTATTTCCTTGGAAACTTTCCTGACAATATTATAGTTTATTACCTTGAGATATATTCTGGCAGGACATTCAGTTCTATTTGGTTATTTAAACTGAATTTTATTTGTGATCATTAACCATCCAGTTAAGACCATTCTCTTTGAAATTGATATTATGTGATAGTATCCATCTGCCTCTTCTATTTTATATTAGGAAATAAGGGAATTAAATACACTTTGGACTTTAAATTCAGCCCATCTATTTAATTACAACCAAGTTCATGCCTGATATTAAGTCTTTCATGGTTTTCAAATTCTTAACAGTTGTAGTATTGGTATTGTCCCTACAGCATCTGAGTCCATAAAATACATGTGACGGTATGTGTGACTGTCCTATAAACATATACACACATGGGTAGTTCTTGCCAAGAAAAAGTTCTGATTGCATCAAGAAGATTTTTAATCAAAAGTCTAACCTTCCCTTTGTATGTGTATGTGTGTATGTGTGTAGAAATATTTACTAACATTGCTACCAATCTATTATTGGACTTTAGATGGAAGTCCAAAAACTTTCAGAAGCAAAACATGTATCATTATTTAATTAAACTGTTCTATAAGTCTGATTTAATGAGGCTCAACCTGTAAGATACTGTATTCCCAAACGAACAACTAAATTGTATAAGTTTAATACTATGATAATATTAATTTTTGATCATTTTTATTGGGAAACCTTTTTCCTGTGAATTTTGTGAGTTTTATGAACTTCGTTGGGACATTTTGCCCAGAGTTTCTGTTTTGCTGAGTCCGGACCATATGTGCCAAACATGTTTTCTCTCAATATTTTCACGTGTGTCAAAGAAAATTTAATCCGTATGCTTTTTATTTATTTATGTTTTACATTTAAACTCATCAAAATGTTATTGTTCAGAGCTTTTTGAATTCCAAGAGACATTACAGGGCTCCCAAAGTCCCAAGGAAACACTTTGTTTAAATTAAAATATTTTGTCTTCTGGATGTTCATTTTTTTTTCTAAGAAACCAAGATAATAAATAGATCATGGTCTCCCTTCTTGTTTTGATTGGAATATCTAATAATTCAAAATTAACATGAATTTTAAATAAATAATAAACACAGAGCACTAACATATATTCAATTATTTCCTTCTAAGGAATCCAAAACAATGTGAGTTATGACTCACCAATTTTTGATCCTATTATTCTGGCTCCATCATTCCCATTGTAATTCTGTAAATGTATACATAAAATCTCTTGAACAGGATGATTATGCACACACATTCATCACAGAGTCCTGTGTTACACAAATAGAGAGGACCAGAAAGAAAGGAGATAATGTCATCTATTTTTAAAGATTTAAAAAACATGTAGTGGTGGATAATGAGGGCTCATAGATGAAAGAAGCTGAGCAGAGACAGCCAAAGCCTCAAGTCATATAAGAAAAAACTTCAGAGAAGATGGGAGACCCTCTTCTTGACATAGCATCTCAAAGTCTCAAGAAGAGATCTAAAAGATCTAAAATCATGAAGATTAATTGAAAGACTGTTTAAGAACCAATTTCACCATTCCCAGGCCACTCCTTTCCATGGTTTCTGTCGACCCAAGATTTGAGGATTGGGGGAATATTATTTTCAAGTTTTAATGGGCTGTATTTCTTTTTTTTTTTTTAAGATTTTATTTATTTATTTGCCAGAGAGAGAGAGGGAGAAAGCACAAGCAGGGGGAGCAGCAGGCAGAGGGAGAGGGAGAAGCAGGTTTCCTCGCTAAGCAGGGAGCCCAATGTGGGGCTCGATCCCAGGACCCTGGGATCATGACCTGAACCGAAGGCAGATGCTTAACTAACTGAGCCACCCAAGCACCCCAATGGGCTGTATTTCTGTCCAAGTTGTCATCCCAGGCAGGTGAATTTGTATGATGAAGTATTTGACCATCAGATTTGACTATCCACCCTCATAAAGGTAGCTAAAAATTCAAGGGAAAGAAATAACCTTCTCCAAAGAAAGTAAACCAACAAACTGGGGGAAAATTATATGGTGGGTATAGGTACTACCAACATACATCTTCCTCTTCAAGTTTTAGGATGGTGCACAGCCTCAGATTTGCTCTTTGGATTTGTCATTCAGAAGCAAAATTCACTAATTAGCAGGTGATGTCCTGTCTAGTAAGTGTACTTGAGCAGCCAGCCAGAGTTCTCACTTAAGGAAAGACTTGGGTGGAAAATGTATTTATATAATTACAGCTGTCCAGATGTCAGTAAGTAAAAATGAAACTTCAACAAGAGACCACCAGGTACACAAAGAGCACAAAAGGGAAAGACCAGGGTACAGACACAGAACGATGATCCTAGATTACCCAGAAATTATTCAGTAGACAGAATAAACTTAAAGTAATGTAAGGTACCACAGTGGAAGACATGGGTCAAATTATTACTGCCATATAACAAGAACAGAATGTCACAAAAAGGACAGGGTTAAAGCTCTTAGAAGTTAAAAATATAATTGCTTAAGTTAAAAAGTAGAATCAATAGATAAATTAGAAAAAAAAAGAGTAGAAAATATATCCCAGGATAAAGGGGATAGGGTGGAGAAATAAATACAAGTTAAGAGACTTATTAATCTAGGAAAGTTTTTTCAGTGTTGCCTTTTTGCATGAGCAATTCTTTATTAATTGATATTTGTTGATCACTGATGTTCAAAGGCTTAAAATGGCTCTTATTGTAACCATGTAAAATTTCACTCATTTTTAAATCCTTCTAATGGAGAAACACCTCTGTCAACTGACAACTACTGATCTAGGAAGTCCATACACAACTAATATAAGCTCTAGAAAAGGACACACACACACACACACACACACTCACACACTTACATGTGCACACAGAAGAAAGTAGAACCAATGTCTCCTTTTAAGAATATAGTCAAGAAGTTATGATGAAACAATCTCCTTCTACAAAACAGTTGGAAAGTCTAAATAAAATATTTAAATAGCTATATAAATGCGTAACTGCTTGTAAGAAGTTAAAGGAAATTCTTAAAGACAACAGAATAAGAAATCAACTCCAAAGCAAGATTGGCTTAAGGATATTTTCTAATCCCAGGAATATGATACATCATTTTAAATGTAGCATTTATACGCTAAATAATATTTAATACATACAAATATAATAATAATCTTAAAGGCAAGAATATTACACAAAACTATTGGCTCTGAGTTTTCTCCTTTATCATATGCTAATGTCTCTTTCAGAAACATAACTATTCCCTGATTCTTGTCTGCAATTCCCTTCTATATATTTAAAAAATTACCCATATATTTATTAGATTTATTTGCTTATGACATTTGTAAATAGTTGCATATTCAATGTAACATACAGTAATATTTCTTGACTTGATTTTTTTCTATTCAAAATTCTTAAGATTCATCTACTTGACAGCAAAGAACTGTTCACTGAATTTTCAGTGAAATATATGTGAAATATAGTACAGTTTTCTTTCATAGTTGGACATTTCATTTGTTGTCATGTTATTGTCATGAACATTGCTACTATAAACATTTCTTGGCTTAAAATGGCTGTAAATTCTTTTTTTTTTAAAGGTTTAATTAATTTATCTGAGAGAGTGAGAGAAAGAGCACATGTGCGAGCTGGGGGAGGGGCAGATGCGGAGGGAGAGAGAGAATCTCAAGCAGAACCCAGATTGGGGCTCCATCCCACCACTCTGAGATCATGATGTGAGCTGAAATCAAGAGTCCAATGCTTAGCTTAGCTGAGTGAGTCACCCAGGCACCCCAAAATGGCTGTAAATTCTTTGATACTTTTCCCATGGAAAGGTTTGGACTATTTTCTCTCTTCCTGACGATGGATAAGCCTATGATGTTTTAACCAATAGATCATGGGGAAAATCATATCTAGCTGGCTTCAGATCTAGCTCTAAAGAGGATTTGCAGTTTCCACCTCAGTATCTTACGGGTCTGAGATGCAATGTAGTCTATATATGTCAGAGGGTAGTCTATCCTGCTGAAGAGACTTTGAGGAGAGTCTCTGAGACTATGTGAAGAGAGGCAGAAGAGTCCATCCATCAGAGGCCAGCCTTCGACCGCTTCCAATGAGATACCAGCCATGTGAGCAATGCCTTCATCAAAATGCTAGACCAGACCGGTCACCAGTTGGACACGAATTGACCCATGATGGCACTCAGAGCAGAAGAATCACTAATTTGAGCTCTCCCTGATTCCTGACCCAGAGTATTAAGTGCATAATAAAGTTTAAGTTTTTTTAAACCACTAAGTCTATATATTGTTAAATAACAGTAGATTATCCAAACACTCCTGGTACACAGTAAGTGTGAGTTTTGCTAGGAAATACACTTAATGGTGGAATTGCTGGATCACAGGATATGTGAATTCTGAAATTTACAAGATAATGCAAAATTGTTTTTACAAAGTGATTATGCCAAATTATACTTCCCTGCCCCAGTAGCATATGATGTTGATCAATTGTAGGAAACTACAATTATTCATATTTTATTCTTCCTCTTTTAGCACAATGCTCATTTCTGCCTTTTTGCCCATTTTAGGGCTTGTTTATTTCTTACCAATTTGTAGGAGTTAAAGATTTTGAAAAGTTACCCTTCCTTGCTTATATCTCTGTGTATATGTTTACTTTTTTTTTTCAGTATGCTTTAGTGAACAGAAGTTCTTAATTTTCATCAACTCCAAATTTATAAATATCTTTTTCATGCTTAGCACTTTCTGTACCTTGTTTAAGAAATCTATCTCTACTTTTGGATCAAATAGATGTGCCTATATTTTCTTCTAATATTTGTCTTTTACATCTCTCTATAGTCTGCCAGCAACACAATCCATGTGTTTTGAGTGTGTATATGTGTATGCAAGTGATAGGGATCTCTTTTTATTTGTTATTTGTTGTTGTTGTTGTTTTTGTTGTTGATGATCGATCGTCTCAGCACTATTTGCTGATGGGTCCTTCCTTTTCCAATCAGTCATATATCAAGTATCGGTATATTCAGGATCTATTCTTAGCCTCCATATCCTCTTCAGTTCATCTTCTTGTTCATCTCTCTACCAATACTATACTGTCACTGTTATGTCTTCAATGCCTGTAAGAGAACCTAGCAAATAATAACTATTCAACAAATACTTGCTAAATGAGTGAATTAATGCTGCTTTAAAATAAGTTCTGATATATTGTAAGGTAAGTCCTCTCACTGCTTCTTCAGGAATGCCTTGCTGAATTCTGGGTCTCTGAGCAATGAGTCATACACATTTTAGATTCAGCTTAAGTGACTTGAAATATAATGTTGGATTTTCAGTCCTAATTATGGAAACCCCATAATTAATTTTCAACAATTACCAATATTATGAAATTATATTTCATATGCCCCACATTTTCTCTAGAATATTTTGGTATTCATCTTTAAGAAATCAGACTTTACATAATTTCAATAATTCCTTAATATAGTACTCCATTTTCAAATTTTCCCAGTTGTTTTAAAGAAGTCCCAAATAAGGACTACCCATTGCTTTGGGCTATTTGATTTCTTATGTCTGTCTGTTAGTCTTTGTCTCTCTCTCTCTCTTTTTATTCACTTATTTTTAATTTTTAAAGGTTTTTTTAAATTAAAGATTTTATTTGTTTATTCGAGAGAGAGAATGAGAGAGAGCAAGCAGGAGTTAGGGGGATGGGCAGAAGGGGAGGGAGAAGAAAATTGACCCCCTGACACGGCGGTCCATCCCAGGACCCTGAGATCATGACCTGAGTCAAACTGAAGGCAGACAAGTAACTGACTGAGCCACCCAGGCACCCCTTTCTCTCTCTCTTTATAGCAGTGTCTTCCTCCATTAAAAAAATAATTTTTGAGACCAATTTTTGGTTTTGATTTTCAATTAGCCAGAAGTATTGGGTACCTAGAATGCATAAGTAAATAGAGAGTGATAATGAGGTTTCAGGCAACAGGAACAGCTGATGACAAGAACATGAGAAGTGAGTCAAGGTATTGCTAAGAATAGTGGTAAATTCTAGGGCTCATCTTTCTGGACCATAGAAGTGATTAAGATTTTGTCACATGAATATTGTGTTTGTTTGCTTTCTCATGATTCACGATATACACACGTCTCTACCCTCTCATTCCCTCAACTCTCATTCCTCACCTTCATCTCCTACCTAACTAAGGGACTTCTTTCTGTCTCCAACCTGGCTGGACCATAAATATATGGACAACAAACAACAAATATATGGCAAATAACAACAAAGCAACTGTAATTTACTATTGTTCACTTCCTGGGATGTGCCCCAACCACATCCCAGGACTCAAAATACATGCTCCCTTTTTCAGATGTTTCTATATTATTTTCAAAGCTTATGATAATCATTTAAAACCAATTCAAGAATTACCCATCTTTTAAATCCTTTTTCTTCAATGAGGCAGAAGGAACAAATTGTATTCTAAAGGAATTGATTGTGCCAGAACATCTTGCTATTTGTGATGGTTTTGTTTATTCCAATGGCTGATACTTCAGCTGGACTTTGCAGGTTGAAAACTGATTATTTTTCTAACATCTTTGGAAACTGGAAGGTAGAAATTGACTGACCTGAGAATGAATTTCTTCAATGGCCATGCTTCTGAGAATATGTGATGGATTTTGACATACCTTTTGGGAGCCATGCTCTTGTCCCCAAAAGCCACTTGTTTGTTAATAACACTGTTAAAAATACACAAAAGTTCATCACCCCTTGGAACTTCAGGTCACCCTGCACATGTTCCATCATTCTTGATGAAGTCATTTATTTCTTCTCAATTTGAATAGCTTTAATCAGATCAAAATGTTCCTTCTAAAGCATTGTTTTCAATTCAAGGAAAGAATTCAAACATTCTTTTAAAATGTCTTTACAATATACCACATTGTAATTTAACTCTGCATGAACAAAGTGCAAATAACAGAAATATTCAAATTCTATTTTGAAAGTCTGCACATGATAAACTCATTCAGAACCTGACTAGAAATGTATATATTTTTATTTTTACTGTTTGATAATGCTGGCAATATTTTTTAAATAGTCCACTATATGATATGTCGTTCAAACTAGCAAATTATGTAACTGCATAATCTTGGAATGCTCCTTTTTATTGAGTTGGTTAGTGTAGCTTTCCTTACTTTGAAAACTAGGACCTCGATGGAGACATCAATTCATGTGTTGGCCATAAAATTTATTATCCCATTGATGATATGATGAGTGTGGAAAGGGGGGTAAAGTTTATTGCAGTTTCTTAGTACATCAGACACCAGCTAGGACTATCCTATTTATAAAGGCATTTTACAGAGGTATTGATAATACTTTAAAGACTGCAAATTTTCTTCTATTCTTAAAAAATTGAGCTATTTTCTCCCCAACGATTCACTTAATTTGCTCTCTCCAGTAAGTATATTTATTTTAGAAGTTTCAAAATATGTCTTTTTAGAGATATAATGTTTATTTTGAGTTTATTTGTTAAACTTAGTTTGCCCTGCATGAAATTACTAAAATTAAAGCCCATGGTGACTAGTAATAAGATTCAATGTGGTTTTGCTTTCTTTTTTCTCCAATGAAAATTATTTCCAGTTTAGGTAGTCTACATATGGGAATTAATGGGATGAAATATCACTCCCTGACTAGCCCACAAACATTCAACATGTTCAGGTTAAATTATTGTTCCAAGAAGCTAAACAATTGCTATGTTTTACATTTTGAGAATTGTTAGCAAGGACTCAGTACATAAGGATGGCGCCTACTATATGCAGGCACTAAAGGAAATAGACTAAAATGAAATATCCAGCCCTGACCTCAATGTAATTATAATTTTCTTAGGGTTTAAGGCATGCTTACAACAACAACAGCAACAACAATGCAACAGGAGGCAATAAATAATGGTAGCGATAAAAAACAAAACAAAACAAAACCCAAACAACAACAACAACAAAATACAAAACAAAAAACCACCAGAAGGGAGTTCAGTGTAAGCTGAGATAGTCATGGACCTAATGATCTCACATTGGTCTCCAAGTACTATAAGGATTTAAAATAGAGGATTTTTTAAAGCATGGTTAAAGGTCAAAGCATAAAACTTTTAAAATGTGGTCTTAAATGTACCCGGGCAGGGTTTTTTGAATCCTTTTGGACCGATCTCCCATAAAGTAGAGAACTTGCTTAGCAGCAAGGCAGATGTACTTGAATGTTGCCCTGGAAAGAAGCTTCCTCCAAGGGTTGAGGAAGAGTTTAGATTCTCTCATCTGCATTCCACCCCCCTCTACTCCCTCAAGACTGACAATCAGGGATTTGTGAAGTGGGCATTTATCCACTGCTAAGAACAGTTCTGGGACGATCTGTTCAATTCAGACAAGCTACAGAGAAACCATCTGTGGGTGACTACTTTTGCATGAAATTTTCAATAAACTTGAAAAAAAATATGTCCTGGAGGCAAGATTCTCTTCTTTCTCTGTTAAAAGTAATTCTGAGACAAATGGGCTCCCAGCTAGGATTGACTCACTCAAAATGTACAAACATCTCCAATCACCTCTCTCTCCTCTGTCTCTAAACATGCATTACACAACTCCAGGATGTTAAAAAGAAAATCTGTACTAGGCATTATCTCCTCTTCCTGCCCTTTTAAGGCTAATCAATGTCACCTCTCAATGCTGGTTTCAGGTTGTATGAGGAACTAAGTTTTTAGATGGTGAGGTTTGCATGAATGTTAACTGGGCAAGCATTCTGTATAAATAAATGGGTTTCTAAACAAAACAGGTACCTGCCTTCTAGTTGTCTGCCTATCCCCCAAGGATTTTGATTTTGTGTTAGTAAAGGGGTTTGCAGCTAGAGAGTGATTCAATAATGTGAGTGAGTATGTATGAGCAGCATTACCGATGCTACTCTTTGAAATATAAATGGATGTAATTTTATCAGAGACGTCAAACAATATAGAACTTAGCAATACATGTTTAGAGACTTAACATTTACACCACTTGACTCTGTAGTTCCCAACTCTGTAAAAATGCTATCCACATGAATAAAAATACCTTCAGAAGGCAAATATATAAGTAAATAAAATACTTACCTCTGAATGGTGGAATTAGGAGTGATTTTTCAACATATCAAACTCATCCTTTATGCTTGTTAATCAAGGAATCTAGCAAACGGGACTATTCTGTACCATTATTATTTTTACCGTTCTGTAGCATGTTTTAAGAAGTTTCAGATAATGTGCATGCATGAGCACGTGCACACACAGACACACACACGCAAACATATCCCCGCTGAAAGAAGACAAGAACCTTGTAAACAAAACAGTTTAGAGCATTTCCTTTTCAAATGCAGAAGTGTTTTTTTTTTTATTAACATATAATGTATTATGTGTTTCAGGGGTACAAGTCTGTGATTTTTAAGATGTGTGATTGCACCTAAGTCTGGGTCATACCTCTCAGCCTTGTCTAAATGTCTTAGATATTTCTTCCTTCCCATTAAAATATAAACATTCAGTGCCTCATATGAATCACTGAATGATGGGGTGGTGGGATTGCATTTATTATGAACAAACACTCAGAGTCATTACTATTTATATGCATGATAAGTTATTTCCTCCTTTTCATCTTCAACTACATTTGTCTTGGTATTATTAGATATTGAGGAAAGAGCATATACTTATTAATGCAATTATACCCTGTTGAGGAAACACAACTAAGGAAATATTTCATCTATATCAAAGTCACCTTTTATTTATATTATAATCTAGCTCTGTAGTATGTTATTAACTACTATATTTAATATATGTTAAATACTATTTTATTATTACAGTAGTAAAATATCATTTTTTAAAGAGCATGCCAATACATTATTATGAAATAATGCCATCTTATTATATATTATTTTATCCTATTGATATTAATAAGATACTATTAATAAATATTAAATAGTATTAACAGAAAATAAATATTTACTAAATAGAATTTTACTAACGGTATTTTATTAAAGTCTGCCAATCCCTTTATAGCACTTACTCTAGTTTCCAATTTGATTAAGATGTGAATATTTAGTCTATGCTCATTGATTCTGCTATAGGATAAAGACCCGTTGACTGGGACTTTCTTATAGTAAGTAACAAAATCAATATGATGGTGACAAAAATTGAGGTAAATTGGTTAAAATAGCAAGAATTCAGGAAAAAGAAGTCACAGAAGAAGTAATTTGTATAACCATTTCATCTTTGATAATTATTAGAGTATAAATATCTTCTATTTAAGCTCCTGATATTTAAACTGAAAGATGAGTAAACTCTAACCCCAGATGTGTATAAACCACATGCATGAATCCCATATTCTGTGTCAGAATGGTAGCTCTAGAAAGTGCCATCAAAATGGTCTATTCTAGATATTTATTTTTACAAATAAGGAAAGACAGTCACACTACTAAATGCTAAATAAGAGAGTAGAATCCAGGACTCCACAACTCCAGTCCGGGAAATCTTCTAACTGTGCAAGATTTAATGTACTAAACTCGAGGGGGTACTTAAACCAGAGCATTACCATGTAATCTCCAAACTAGCAAATAAATGCAGATCATCTTCTTGTTTTACACCCAGCACGTGACGTACCTGATTCCATGATCTGTTTTAGAATATATGGAAGTCAAAGAGGAATAAATGATGGGTTATCTTCCAAGCTCCAAATTCTCTGTAAGGCTCTCTCTCTCTCTTTTTTTAAAGATTTTGTTTATTTATTTGGGAGAGAATGAGAGAAAGCACTAGTGGGGGGGAAGGGCAGAGGGAGAGAGAGAAGCAGACTTCCCACTGAGCAGGCAGCCTGATGCAGGGCTGGATCCCAGGACCCTGGGATCATGTCCTGAGCCGAAGGCAGACTCTTAACCCACTGAGCCACCCAGGCACCCCTGTAAGGCTCTTTAAATATCTAATCTATTTGCTTATTACAACCACTTTTAGAGTGATACATTACAGACGAAGATATTAAGATTCATGGAAGATATTAAGATTCATGGATCCAAGGTACAAACTTAATGTACTAAAATGGAATCCAAGTCCAGATTCTCTCTACTGAATCAGAAGGTATCTATAAGACTCTTTAGTAAAGTATTTGGCTTAAGATTCAATACATTATTTTGTTTTTATCTTTGAAGGGAAGGATCAATGTCCCCCTGAAGAGATGTCTGGTTAGCTAAAGGACTCATATTTGTTCTTAGTTTATTCAACATGCTTGAGATGGGAAACAAAGGACAGACTCAAAAGAGGGGCATTTTAAGAAAGCTTGCTGACAAGAATATTGAACAAAGGTGTGTGGTAGACCAAATATAGGAGACCTCAGAAGAAGTGAGGCTAGCATCAGCGAAGTTGTTACCATACCCAGACTCAAAGGCAGGGACAAGTTACCAGAACCTGGAAGGAGAAGAGCTGTAGAAAACAAGTGGCTTTGAGGGGCGCCTGGGTTCCTCAGTCAATTAAGTGTCTGCCTTCAGCTCAGGTCATGATCTCAGGGTCCTGAGATCGAGCCCCGCATCAGACTCCCTGCTCAGCTGGGAGCCTGCTGCTCCCCCTGCTTGTGTTATCTCTCTCTCTGTCAATAAATGAAATACTTATTTATTTATTTATTTCTTCAATTCTTTTCTCTGCTAAATAAAATTAAAAAAAAAAATCAAACAAACCAGTTGCTTTGAGAGGAGTAATGACCTGTGCTGGGAGCAACCTCACAGGAAGGCACTGAAGGGGTTTAATACCATAACGTCACTCTCATTCTTCCTCTGATAGTTGGCTAAGACTCTCCAGGCGTTCACTTGATCCCAAATTCAATGCAAGCAAATGAGGTGATGAGCGCCAGCAAAGCAATGCCAAGTCAGGCTTTGTTAATAGAAAGACAGCATTCAGAACATGGAGAGAGAGGGTCAGTACACACTATTCTGCACTGGTCATGTAGCACATTTCTGCTCATTTCTGGGAAGTTCATTCTAATCACAACATTTTAAAAATGTATTATTTTGAACAAAGAAAATTCCTATGGTAAAGAGTCCAGAATAGGCTTAACACTGAATACAGAGAAAGAATCTTTACAGAGGGAAAAGCAAAACAAGCAAAAATGTGACATAGACAAAGTATAGTCACAAATCATTCATGGTTAGTTAATGAACAGAAATACCACTTGGATCATTTTAAGCAAAAAAGGGAGATCGTGACTCACTTAACTAAGAAGACCAAGAAGAGTGCTGCTTTGTTCGTATGTCAACCCCTGGAATAGTGACTATGCTAGGGATACAGTGTAGCCCTGGTCACCTCAATCGTATGCCACCAAGGTACTCTCACCAAAGCCACGAGGACTGAAGGAAGCAAGGAAAGCTTAAGGAAGGGATATGGGCTGGGGCGCCTGGGTGGCTCAGTCGTTGGGCGCCTGCCTTCGGCTCAGGTCATGATCCCAGAGTCCTGGGATCGAGCCCCGTATCGGGCTCCCTGCTCCGCGGGAAGCCTGTTTCTCCCTCTCCCTCTCCCCCTGCCTTGTGATCCGTTCTCACTGTGTCTCTCTCTGTCAAATAAATAAATAAAATCTTTAAAAAAAAAAAAGATTTAAAAAAAAAAGGAAGGGATATGGGCAGAGAAGAGCAACATATTTAGTATAAGTCAAAAGCATTGTTCTTAAAAGATTCTGATGAGAAAAAAGAATCAGAATTTGTCAATGTAGGTCCATAGAACTTACGCTGAGCAATTATAGGGAGTCAGATATTGACTAAAATATTTAAATTTGTCTATAAATAAAATTGGTAATGAGGCACCTGACACTAGAAATGTTTCAGCAGAGTAAAAAATTTGTCTTACTCTTTCTCTGAACTAGAAATCTTTCTAGTTCTAAGGTTCTCTGTGTGATCTATTACAGAAGAGAGTGTTGGAAACACCATTTTTTTTTTCATTGAACATTTAAATTCCTTTTCTCCATCATTATCTCCCAGTTCAATATGTGGGAGGGGAGACTCTTGCCTCAGGCAAAATAGTATGGCAATGAACTAGTGAGTGATACATTAGAAAGCACAAAATATATACTAAGTAACAATGAGTAGGCTGTAGGGATAGAATGTACAGAAAGAATGTGTTTTTGTTTTTTGTTTTTGTCAATGAAAACTCATCACTCTATCC
The DNA here is from genome assembly GCF_002201575.2 of Neomonachus schauinslandi. NCBI lineage: Eukaryota > Metazoa > Chordata > Mammalia > Carnivora > Phocidae > Neomonachus > Neomonachus schauinslandi. The sequence goes on from NC_058403.1 coordinate 16,291,744, forward strand.
TTTGTGGAAAGAAAGGTACTGAATTAAAGCAGTAATCAGTATGGTATAACATTATGCAGTTTCCAATAAAAAAAAGGTTTTTGTAAAACATTAAAAGGGATTACTTCTCATCTCAGTACTACTTCTGAATAAGCACCCTAGCTGTCCAAAAGATCTTGTGTTCTGTTCTGTTTAAAAACAAAACAAAAAAACAGGCAAAGATATCAGTTTAGTATTTTGCAAAGAATTTAGAATGGATTAAAAAAGAGCAGGATGGTCTCCTGGACAAAGAATCAAGTGTTTGTTCATAAAAGCGTATGATATCTGAGACTAAAATTAAGGATTCACTTGAAAGAAGAAAGATGAGGAGATGAGGACTGGATATGTGATGTACTTTTCTAAGATAAAGTTTATTAAAGATTAAAAGAAGAGCTAATCCTTGAAAAGTGTGCATCATTATTCACTAGAGTTTCTTGTACAATGGTTCTTTTAATGACTGTTTCTTATCTTTAAACGTTAATCCCTAGAAATGACAGTATGAATGCATTGTGCATTCTTAGGACTTCTTAAAAAGTTGTAGAAATGACTTAGATTGTTTATTACATGCATTTATAAATTAATCCAAATGTAAATGTCTATGAATAAACAGGAAATATCTCTAGTTTTCTACCAAAGTACCCTGTGATGAAACTTAACTATTTATATCCTTTATTTGTCAAGAACTAATGATAAAAGCTCATAGGTTTCTTGGAAGACTAACTTAGGTTGCATTTATGAAAATACAATGACCTTCTCAGAAGAAATTCTTATAAATATTTCTAAGGTATGCTTGTTATTATTAAACCACTATTGACTGGATTTCTCTGGGAATAGGATGTTCTAGTTAATTTATTTTTCTGTTGAACTAAACATTAATGACTAATACCATTTTATTTCTGTCTACATTGTTAAAATTATTTATGAAACCTCTCGGGGCATTATTTTTTTCTTGTCTAAACACAGTCCAGTGAACATATACAACCTCCTATATGACAATTTACAATTTGATGATATTATTTATATAGTACCTATAATATATGGAAAATTGAGCTAAGCTTGTATTAACACCAGTTGAGATGGGTTGATTAATGACAATTCCTAAAAGAAAATTGTGTTGGTCAGTGTCCCCTCTCTTTATATTCTAAAATTATAGTCATTTAGATTCTAGTTTGTTGTCTATTACACTTCAGTGCAAGTCCATTGATAAATTTCAGGGAGAAAGCGCTATGAGCTTGAAGGAATTCCATTAAATATTGAGAAAAATAGTAAGTAAAATCAGTCTCATAATGAAAAAAGATAAGAAAGTGTGTGGGGGGATGGTGAGGGGAAGTGCTTTGTCTCCTTATGATGAAATCTCTATTTTAGCAAAGCTTTCAACTGATAAAAAAATGTATTTAGGATTGTGTCTCTTCTCTGCCATTTCTTTTGTAGTGGTTGACATTAAACTACTATTTTCCTATACTTTGAGTGGGCAGCGAATTATCTGATTTTACTAAATGTACATATTGGAAATTGGATTCTCCCTGATGTCTGACCTTTCCTACATTATTTTACTACTTTAAATTAAGACATTATCAGCATAAAGCTAGTAAGTGCTAGTTCATTCTCCTAGTTCATTCTAGTTACTTTAGCTCATGTAGCTAGAGCCAGACCAAAGGAAGATTTCTGCTTCTGGTTATGTAGAAATCTGGAAGGAACATTGGTCCTATTCTAACAATGAGATAAAGTCAAATAAACTCCAAAATCATAACTTTTCTTAAATCCATCAAAAAGTTGAAGTTGCAATCCAACTAAATTATTCAAATTCCAAAGAGAAACATGTCCCTACAACATGAGATCAGGCATAAGAACTAGCTCCCTTGGGTCAAAGCATTGGGAGAAGAGGTTGTTTAGCAGCTGCTATAAAAGCAAATAAGAAAATAAAATTAGCTACAATTTTCACAAATTATTAAAAGTCAAGTGTGAACTATTATCCATTAAGGCTGGAAGAACTGGGGTTCATAACTCTCATAAGCTTTTGTTTCTTTCCTTTTTTTTCCCCCCCTCATGAATCTCCCTCAGAAACTCAAGAGAACATCTGGAAGCAGGCTAGTGATCATGAAGAGCTCTTCTCATTGGTGCAACCTCCCATAAAATAATATTTAGCTGCTGTGGGGTGGGATGGGTTAGTGGAGATATACAAAGCCCCAGAATCTTTTCTCCTTTGAAACTAAAACCTCAAACTCCTAGAGGAGGGGCAATAGCTCATCCATCACCTTAAGAGCACAACAAATACCCTTTGTCACTAGGGAAAGAGAAAAAAAAAATGGAGTAGAGGGATAAAAACCATCCTGGGCTCAGAGTTCCAAATCTATGCCCACTTAGAGGTTTGCTTCCAGTGAGGTAGGATTAGGGAAGACCCAGTAAAGAACAACACAAATCAAAGGCTTAGTTTGGCTGACATGGAGGAAAAGAATGATAAAAAAGTCCTCCAACCTTCTTCTCCATGAGGGTTGGCACACAACATATGCCTAAAATGAAGGCAAACCGGGACAACAGAGAACACTTGCCCCCTACCACCACTAGCCCAGAATCCAGCAACTGGCAAAGCAGTCTACCACTAGAGGACAAGAGCGCAGAATAAGCCCCTTTCTGTAATGAAGATATATATAGAGAGAATGAAAGTTGAGGATGGATGATCAACACTTAGAAAAAGACAAAACACAGAAAAAAAAAACCTGTCTGGCAGAGTGCCCTGTCACCCTGAGCACAAGGCAGCAGTTCTGCTAAAAGTTTGTGAAGACTGTAATAAACTGTAGAGGAAATAGCAGTAACAAAACCCAAACTCTGTTAAACTGAAATTGTTCAATGAATTGAAAAGAAGACAGGGAAAAAAAAAAAAAGGAAACAGAAGAATAAAAAGCAAAGGGAAGAGAAACTAAACAAAAATAAAGTGGTAGGCATAATTTCAAATATCAGTAATCATATTAAGTATAAATTGTCTAAAAAAATCAATGAAAATGCATAGATTTTCAGAAGGGGGTCAAAAAATGATCCAACTATACTCTGCTTATAAAAAAGCCACTTCATGTAATGAGATAAATAAGTCAAAGATATGAGGATGGAAAAAGACACATAATGGAAATACTAATCAAAAGAAAGCTGAAGTGACTGAATGAATATTGAAGTAAACTTCAAAGCAGAGAAATTTACCAGGAACAAAGAAAGGTATTCCATAACGATGGAAGGGTCAATTCACTAAGAGGACATAAAAATTTTAATTCTGTATGTATCTAGCAATAGAACTTCAAAATAGATAAAACCCAAACTAATACATTTGAAAGGACAAATACACAGATGCACTATTACAGTGGGAGACATTAACACTCCTCTCACTAATCACTAGAACATATGAAAAGAAGACCAGTAAGAGATAGCTTTGCTGGAGAATGATTTAAAAACACTGAATCTAACAAACTGAGGGTTCTAGAGGGGAGGGGGTGGGGGGATGGGTTAGCCTGGTGATGGGTATTAAAGAGGGCATGTTCTGCACGGAGCACTGGGTGTTACATGCAAACAATGAATCATGGAACACTACATCAAAAACTAATGATGTATGGTGATTAACATAACATAATAATAAAAAGAAGTAAAAAAAATAAAAATAAAAAAATGTAAACACTGAATCTAATCACCATGCTGCAGAGCAAATATGGGAACTGAAATATTGATTACCTTATGTTTCCATACTATTGTTGTGTGGAATTAGCAAAATAGCTATTAGTTATTCTTTTGCTGAATTAGACAACAAAATCAATGATATTCACACACGTGTCCCTCCCCCACCAGTGCATACACAATCCCATTACCTTCACTCCTTTTTGAAAGCTGATTAATCAGGGCACCCGGGTGGCTCTGTCAGTTAAGCATCCGATTCTTGATTTCAGCTCAGGTCACGATCTCCTGGTTGTGGGATTGAGCCCCAGGTCTGCGCTCATTGTGTATTCCGCCTCAGATTCTCTCTCCCTCCTACTCATTCTCACTACCCCTCTTAAATAATTAAATAAATAAAATCTTTTTTAAAAAGCTAATCATATTTGGTGATATTTCCATATATCAAACACTAGGGTACAAAGAGTGAGGTAGCTCACTGCAGTGGTTTTAATACTTACTCTCTATTTGAAGTACCAATCACTTTTCATTTCATCATAAATAGTGAGCAGTGTGAGATGCACATAAGTTTGGGAAAAGTCCAAAGTTTGATTACCTGACTTTGCCAAGGGTTGTCAGTAAATTTAAAGCATAATAGCTGAAGTTCTAGGGGCAACATCGCGTGAAGGTCTACTGTGACCAGAGCTGATGGATAGTTTGGTGCTTATCTAACCAATTTTTTCAAACCATTGGCTCCATATTTATCTGGAAGAGAGTCTGAGTGCTGTATTGATGAAGTATGAAGAAAATGAAGTGCTCTGTGGGCTACTCTTATACTCCTCTACTGCGTTCCTGCTATGAACTTGTATACTCCACTAAACAAAACAAAGAAATCCAGATCTATTTATCTAAGAAGGTCCTTTATTTAGCTTCTGTTTTGGCCTACTTAGTTTCCTTTGCCAGCCCTAAGGACTTCCTTCCTTGGAAAAAAAAATTGTGATACAGTTTTCTCTACTTCATTAGAGTCCAAATATGTCCAGGATAACAGGTGGAGATCAAGTTGTTCCCGCTTACAATCTGTTCTTTTCCTTTTGCAACAGAGGGTAACTTCCTATTCTATATGATCTAGAGAGTGCATGTGCCTCACTTCTAGACAGGTATCCCCACTAATCTACTGCTCATCCTGCCAGCAGAAGGGTCTTCCAGAAGACAGATAAGTGGCAAAAAAGAGCCTCATCTTTCTAGGAAATGTTGCAAGGATAGGATTGGAGAAATCTAACTAGTACATGGATTCAAACCAATGAATGGTGTGGTTATAACATTCACCCAGTAGGGGCAGCAAAAGCTCAAGTGTGCTGTTACCTTCTTTGGGCATCTATGGATGAGCTATAAAGATACCTTTATGGTGGTCTTTGAGAAATAACAACAACAATATTTTAACTGTGGTACCGAGACATATTCTTACAAACTTTATTTTACAAAAGAAAAATAAAAATTTCCCTGTTTTAGGGTGCCTGGGTGGCTCAGTTGGTTATGTGACTGACCCTTGATTTTGGTTCAGGTTATGATCTCAGGGTGGTGAGATTGAGCCCCGTGGTGGGCTCGGGGGGGTCTGTGCTCAGTGGGGAGTCTGCTTGAGATTTTCTCTTCCTCTCCTTTGCCCATCCCCCTGCTTGTGTGCTCTCTCTCCCTAAAATAAATAAATAAATAAATCTTTAAAAAAATTATAAAAGATTTTTGTCATCTCAATCATTACCCCTGGTATCAACATGTTTCAGCTATTCAGAGACCATACACATGCCATGAAATTCAGTAAGATATTATATTAATGAGTCAAAGTTACAACTTAGTAGAGGACAAGGAGCCCAATTTTTTAAAAAGCATACTTAATAATTCATAAATAATTAAGAGGTATTTTTGCACTAGTGAATAGTTATAGGGGTTGGATTTATTTTTTCTCTGGCCACAGAGGTCTTTTCCTCTAGAGCAGTTAGCTTTATTAAATGTTTAGCTGTCTAAGCTTTTGTTCTTTTACTAGTATCAGCATTTTCTCTCTTCTCTCATTTTTTGGCTGAACTAGTTTTAGATTGAAATATTTTCTATAAAGTTGCTATAAAATTGCCACCAGCAACCAAACTCAGCCAGCCGGCATACTACCAAAAGTGGTATAATTAGTACAAAATACTCCTGCATACTTCTGTATAACCTTTCAATAACAAAAAAGTGGAACGCTCTCTCCCTTTCTCTTTCAAGAAGAGGAATTAGTTCAGGTAAGCGAGTGGACAAGGATAAAATTCTTGAGAGAAGAGAGAAAAACAGGGAATTAAAAAAAAAAGATTTATTTATTTTTAGGGAGAGAGAGAAGGAGGGGGGAGGGGCAAAGGGAGAGAGACTCTCAAGCAGACTCCCAACGTGGCGCTCGATCTCAGGACCCTGAGATCATGACCTGAGCCGAAATCAAGAGTTGGCCACTTTACCAACTGAGCCACCCAGGCGCCCGTATTACAAATTTTAAAAAAATCTTGCAACAAAGGGGGAGAGATTTCACCGTCTGTTGGTTACATTGAGAATCTGAATGTATAACTCTTTTAAATTTTAGAAAACATCTCCACATTTTTACAATATAGATGAGAAAAAAAAATTAAGTTCCAGGGTTGTTTCTACAGGAGGCTAGAGACAGAGTGGTGACTAGAACCCAGGTGGTCAGTTCCCTTGCCTGGCAGTCTCACACTGACTCTAAGATGTGATAAGATGTGATAAGTGTTATTCCCCAGAACAAAAGATACTAGTTGAGACTATTTCTTTAAGCACAGTAGAGAGAATCACCAAAACTAAGTGCAGACATCATGAAGCATCTGTCCCTGTTTCATTTTGCACAGCGTATAATAAATGGGTGTGTTAACTTTCCATCCTCTCTCTCCTCTACCACTGGCTAATTTTGGAATCTGAATTTTAATACTTTTCCACCAGGGTTTCTGTTCAGGAAAATAGGATCATTGTACATGAAAAAGAGGCTTAGATTCTCATTTATGTATAATTCATAAGAAAGTGAGGAAGAGACACTAAACAAAATTAGGAAATGACATGAACAAAAATGCATCTCTACATGTTTATGATAAAACGACATGTATTTGTTGCATAAGCATACTGACTTCAGAAATAATTCATTCGCCATTTCTAAACCATCAACCAAACCTTATAAAAAAACCCTTATATTTTGATTAAGTTGTCTCAGGAACACACCATATTAATAAAAACAATAGTTGCTACCCCTAATTCACAGTAGTCCCAGAGCATAGGATGACAAGGGAAATTAAAAGTGCTGGCTTCATCAAAGATGGCTCACAAGTTGTACAGATCCTGACTCCAATTAAAGAACAACAGTTATCAATCTTTCCTATACAAATTTTATAGAGTTTTTGACAAAGTCACTTGCTTAGCTCAGCAAGTCGAGGGTAGGATTATAATCAAGATTCTCCTGGGGAAAATGCCAGGGACTTACAGTACCACTGGGAACAGAGGCAGAGTTGGAAAAATTACTGGAGGATGGAGGAGCAGTTACAAAAAAATAAAGAGGAAAGGGTGTGCTGTAACTTAAACTGGAGTGAAGCAAACCTTACTCCTTTTTCCTAAGAAAATAGGGCCAAACGCTATTTCATATTGCCTTGCTTTCCATCCCAGGCTCCAAGTCCCTCTGCCACGGCAGGACTGCACGTCCTTTGCCTGGAGTTGACACAGAACTGTTCCTTTGCTTCTAATTAAAACAGCCAGGGACATTACTGATTAAAGGTAGGGAAGCAGAGAACTGGTTTCATTTTATTCCAAATTAGTTTGAGATCACCCCAGATCAAAGGAAAGCCAGACCTGAGAAAACACACAGTCCACAAACAAGAAATTTGCTGACCTGCTGTTATTTCCTGGAAATAGAAGTGCTGTGGCCCTTTGGAAGCCTGGCTCAGCAGCCACGACACTACCAAGGGATGTTCCAGCCAGGGAGGGTATTAGGGCTCCCCATTTATGAAAGTCCATTTTGAAAATGAGGTTTTAATAACACCAAGTCTGGTCAAGATAGTCTCAAAAGTCCAAACACAAGTGGACTCCTTGAAACCTACATGCAAGCACGTAAATGCATGCACACACGCACACTTTGCTCACGTGCAACACGTTGCTTGCTCTGGGATTTTGATTGTGTGCATTTCATCAGTACCTCCCTTTGCCAGTAACAGCTCAGTCACTTAGTAGGATGTGCTAGGAAAACAACCTCCTTTCAGGTTTATAATATGTCTGCTTCCCTAGTGTATTTGAAACATCAGGTATTTTTTTTCTAGAATCAATTATTTTTGTGATGTTTCTTTTTTTTGTTGTTACTCTTTTTTTAGAGTGGTGATAAAAATCTACTCATTCAAAGTCCTTAAACTGTCAGTTGTTCTTTCTTTAATCCCAGATACTTGTTACAAAGTAGGAGACAGAGCACTGGACAGAGCATAAAGTAAGTATTTTGGGTTGGGATATATTGTGAAACTTTGGACTAAAAGAAAATGGCTAAAAGCAAATACATACTCTGTAATATAAGTACATATCTCCTTGATTCTATAAGCTCCATATATCACATCATAAATCATACTTCTCTTTATGTGCACCATGATTTCCAAACTGAATATTCAGTAGATAAAACATACGATTTTTTAAAATGCTGTTGATATTTATACAGTAATGTTAAATTTAAAGGTGAGTATGAAGTCCACACATTCTCACCGGCTGTTGAAAAGACATGGGTGAACGGAATTTTGTCTTCTATTTCCCACTATAATGGAGAAGGGAAAATCTGCACCTTTGTAAATACTAACATGATTTTAAATATCAGGCTTTTCTTTTTTTTCTCAAGTTTTTATTTAAGTTCCAGTTACTTAACATACAGTGTAATATTAGTTTAGGGTGTAGAATTTAGCGATACATCACTTACATACAACACCTGGTGCTCACCAAGACAAATGCCCTCCTTAATACCCATCGCCCATTTAATCCATCCCCACCCACCTCCCATCCAACCCTCAGTTTATCAGACTTTTGAAAAGTAATGGGACCAACAGATACAAATAGATATTTTTAGAATTAGGTGATTTTATAAGATGCTCAAGTTGTTTGATGGTCTCTCGAGTCTTTTTTGTTTTTTAGTGTTTGGAACAGTTTCTGTCTCAATTTTTGGTTCCTCAGTAAATGTTTCAAGCTATCTATCTTGTAGCTTCTGTATTCAGGATAAAAGAGGAGGGAAAATAAAAGAGAAAGAGAAGATGAAGATAAAGTTTTATTTAAATCGAATATTTATTTATTTATTCATTTTATTTTTTCTGACCCAGTACTTTCATTCTTAGAAATTTATTCATGGTTGAAAAGTATGTCAAATATATATAAAATTACATTTGTTACAGCTTTGCTTAGACAGTGAAATATGGGTAAATTCCAATATTTAAAACAGTTTTTTTTTTAAGATTTTATTTATTTATTTGACACAAAAGAGAGAGAGAGAGAAGGAGCCCAAGTAGGCAGAACGGCAGTAAAACAGTGGTTTTAAAGAAAATTGTCTTTGCTTAAATTGACTTATTTTTTATTTTTCATATATTATTCAAGAAATGGAATATAACATTAAATTTGTATCACCTTTGATTTATTTAAGGTTGATACTTCTTTTTTTTTTCCTGTTTTTTAAAGAAAACATAAAAATTATCTCAAATGTATACAAAGTTCCATTGTCTTACCTTCTTTTCCCCAAATATCTGAGTTAAAGAATGGATATATAATTTTGGTGTGGCCTTTTATCACCACGCAATGTAGTACTTGGACAAAGTGACCCAAATTAAGTGGAACACCAAAGATTTGTGATTTTTTTTTAACTTTCACACATTCTTCTTACAATATAACATAAAATTTCTCATTGATAAAAATATTAGGAAGCTTAGCAAGTTTGAAATGAGCTCAGAGAAAGACAAGTTATTATGGTGTTGTATTGTTTTTCTGTTGCTGCCGTAATAAATTATAATTAACTTAATGACTTGAATGATACAAATTATCACAATACAATATAGTTATCTTGGTACTAAAGTCAAGGTGTTGGTAGGCTGTATTCTTTCTGAAGACTCTAGAGGTATACATGTTAATAAACTTCTGTTTGTTTTTCTCTTAATCTGTCTTCTCCTTACCAGGCTTTCAGCTGAGAACTTATAAGGGTAGTGGGGAATTACTTTTTTTCTTCCCTACAATGTAATTATATTGAGTCCACTGATAATTCAGGATAATCTTCCCATCTCAAGGACTTAATTATATTAACGAAGTCCTGTTTTCCATTTCAGGTAGTATATCCAGAGGTTCTAGTGTCTAGGTGTGGATATCTTTGGGGACCATTATTCTCCTTAATACAGGCTGTTAAATGATGCTGAGTTTCTAAGAGAGGATGTAGACAGGTTTTGTGAAGACATAGGATTATTGGGGAAAATACTTGTGGTTTGAGGCTATCATTATAATGGAACATCACTGATGTATTCATGTGCTACAAGTACAAACATTGATTTTTCTAGCAATGAGTTACATAATCTGTGTAGAAGTTATTTATCAAGAATGATGGATACCAAACAGGATTTAGGAAGGAAGTAATTTGTACAGTATGTGGTTTAAGATGTGATGAGGGAATTTTTTTTTTCATTGTGTTTCTTCTATTGCATTACTTTTTAACTTTTGGCTGTATTCACTAATTAGCTATGCTAAACTCTGGGTCAATGGAGAAAAACAATCTCCAACAATAAACAGAGTTTATGAGAGTTAATAAGGGTATTTATAAGTGAATAACAGACTCTCAGTTTTCGTGGAATTGTTTATTCCTTTAACTCAGACTTGCATGTACTTATGATGAACTATGTAGTTTGATGATTAAATTCATAAGAATTTTTTACACATTTTTTTACTTATATCTCCATAGCACAGAGCAGATATAAAAGAAATATTTGTTACCAAAGAGGCATGGAAATTACTCCCAATTTACAAAACACATCTTTGAAGATTTAGGACCACCAAAATATTTTATAAGAAAAATAACCCTTTCAAATGTCATCAGTTTATTTGTAAGCATGTACAGCAAGACATGCGCTTTGCTGAATTCTAAGGATAGAATTATAAGCAAGGTACAAGCAAACATGTATTATATACTGATTTTTTTTCATGCCTTATTGCAAAGAAAATTTTTTTGAGATAACTTGAGACTTAGAACTTTTCAGATTTTAGTGAAGGACACTAATATAAATATTATGTAAATGTCACTAAGATTTCCAGCTTGGGAAACTGTATGTGATAATGTTAAATAATGGAAAAATTACTATAGAAGATAAACATGAAAGAGAGATGTAATCACATATATTTGTAAATACAGCAGACAAAGTAACTAATCTGTCTGAGGGAGTTGAGCAAGGTTTCTCAAGGGATATCACACTTCAGCCATCTTTAATAACTTCAGTGAGATAGGGGGACATAATGCATCCATAAAACAAGAAGAGGATGCTAAAAACATGAGAGAACAAAAGAGTTCTCAGAAATTGCATGGTAGAAATGAACCATTCAATAGAAAGATTGGAAGATAACATTGAAGAAATCTCACATAATGTAAAGTATAACTTTGAAGGGTTTGAATATCAAAGGGGAAGAATTAGAATGTTAGAAGATCAATCAAAACAGAAGATCTACTATTTAGATAATTTGATTTTCAGAGAGATGAAAGAAAGCAATGAGAAAAAACCATCAAACAATTGATGAAAAACTCCAAGGATTGAAAAATAAGTAAAAGCATCTGGATTAAAAGATCCAATACAATGGATGAAAATAGATGCAGACAAAACCAGATTCTGAAGCTTCAGAACATTGAGGAAAATAGAAGAGCCTAATAGCTTTTCCAGAGAAAGAAAAAAACACACATCAGGTTAATTGATGTCACTGGCATTTTAATAGAAATGTTAGAACAGAATACAATAAAGCAATGTTTTCTCACCACTGACAAGAACTTACTTTCAAACTAGAGTTCTATATCCTGCCAAATTCTCACTGAAAGAGGAAATAAAATGAACCTTAAAAGACAGTAGATCAATAACTCCAACTTTCTGAGGGAAAATTATTTCTAACCTAGAATTCTCTACCTGACTAAATAATTGTTCCAGTTTAAATTTAGAATAAAAGCATATCTATATGTAATTCCTAACACACACACACACACAACACACCTTCCATATACTCTTTGTTGCAAAGTTCCATAGGATTTTGCTTGCCAAAAAGGGGAATAGAATAAGAAAGGGGGAAGACATAGGCTCAATGTAAATGATGATCCAATACCAGAACAATGTAAAAGAATAAAATTTTACAGGATTTACTCAACAATTCAAAATTATTTACTAAACAGCCTCTCTGTACCAGTTACTAGGTGGATGCTTTAGATATATCAGTAAAAAGAACAGAAAAAAATTCCTATCCTAGTGAAACTTACATTAAAGTAATTACTAGAATAATGGTGATGGGAAATCCAATACGAGAGCTGAGCAGAGAGCTTAGAAACAAATAAATTCTTTGGAAAGTGGAAGTAAACAAATAATGTCAAGTTTATGTTGTTTGATTCATGGAGATAAATATCAAAATAATTAATTGAATATAAGTATTTGAAAATAGTTGAAAGTAGAAAAAAAGACGAAGTTGGCTTGGGATATTGCTATTTTTTGTTTGTTTAGTATTGGTTTTGTTTTTGTTTTAGAAAAAAAACAAACCTTGTAGAACTATTTGACTCTTAACTATGTTCCTATTTTGAGAAAAATAAAAGTGAAATGCAAAAATGAGGGAGAGAGATATCTTTGACCTTTGACATCCAGTCTAAAAGCCTGGAATTTTGAAGAACAAGAGATGGCTGGAGGTTCAAAATTCAGGGGAAGAATAAAGAAGGATCTAGAAAGCCCCAAACTCCAAGGACACTAGCTAGAGGACCACCATATATTCAGTATCACTCTTTACTTTGCCAACTGTCATCAATAGGACACAGGGATACCCAGCCCTCTCATTTGTGGCACTTTTTGGTGGCACTTTTTTCAACCAGATTTCATTTGTTATTAAATTCAGGGCTTTTAACCTTTACAATTCAATTCCTTTGCAGTTAAACCATGAGTTTTCACTCAAAATAACTAAATGTTTTGTAAGCAAAAATTTAAAATTTCCACCTATCTAATAAAGTTGACTTAAATGATATATTTTTTTTATTTTTTATTTTATTTTTTTTTAAGATTTTATTTATTTATTTGACACACAGAGAGAGACAGCGAGAGAGGGAACACAAGCAAGGGGAGTGTGAGAGGCAGAAGCAGGCTTCCCATGGAGCAGGGAGCCCGATGTGGGGCTCGATCCCAGGACCCTGGGATCATGACCTGAGCCAAAGGCAGACACTTAAAGACTGAGCCACCCAGGTGCCCCGATATTTTTTTTTTTTAGAAAAAAAATAGAGATGAGGGGAGTTTGTATTATACCCTATTCTCCTTTCTATAAAGACTCAACAAAATAAGGCTGTATTTTAGACCAATGGTACCCAAAACTGGCAACATGATTTATCTTCTAGAATTTACACAAACTGTAGCCATATTGCATAAATAGCTTTGCCAATTCCACAAAGGTAGAACACATCTGTTTATTATTCTCATTTATGAAAATATCAAAATCCTCTAAGGAGTCTGACTCCAGGCTAAAATCCTATGTGTGATCTTTCAGACCCAAGCATAGGCAGTTACAGTGACCTTGCCCAGTACCCCTCAGGGGTGAAAACTGCCTTTACCACACCAGATTCATGAACACTTTGTGCACTGCCATCTCTGAAAGGAGTTCCAGTAAAGGACTTGGTCTCCCTCACTACCAAGCCAGCCCTGCTTACAAGCATGTCTGTATCCTACCATGGGTATCTTCTTTTGGAGGCTTCATTTTTAAGGGACCTTGATTAAGCCATTTTTCTCCACTCTGACTTGTTAATTTTTTATTCCTAGCCCTTCCCTTCTCACTACCCTAGTCCCTTAGAGGCCATAAAATGGCAGGCTTTTGTTCAGAGATCCTCAACAATGAGACAATCCCCCAGCCTGTGCTGCATGTAATCTTTTTTTTTTATTATTATTATGTTATGTTCATCATCATACATTACATCATTAGTTTTTGATGTAGTGTTCCAATATTCACTGTTTGCGTATAACACCCAGTGCTCCATGCAGTATGTGCCCTCTTTAATACCCATCATGAGGCTAACCCATCCCCCCACCACCCTCCCCTCTGGAACCCTCAGTTTGTTTCTCAGAGTCCATAGTCTCTCATGGTTCGTCTCCCCCTCCAAATCCCCCCCTTCATTTTTCCCTTCCTGCTATCTTCTTCTTCTTCTTTTTCATGCAAAATAACTCTTGGGACTTCATCAAGATAAGTATATTTGTTTATAATATATATATAATGTATTATTTAACATATAATGTATTATTTGTTTCAGAGGTACAGGTTTGTGATTCAACATTCTTACACAATTAATGTATTATTTGTTTCAGAGGTACAGGTTTGTGATTCAACATTCTTACACAATTCACAGTGGTCAACATAGCACATACCCTCCCCAGTGTCTATCACCCAGCCACCCCATCCCTCCCAACCCCCACCACACCAGCAACCCTCAGTTTGTTTCCTGAGATTAAGAATTCCTCATATCAGTGAGGTCATATGATACATGTCTTTCTCTGATTGACTTATTTCACTCAGCATAATACCCTCCAGGTCCATCCACATCATTGCAAATGGCAAGATTTCATTCCTTTTGATGGCTGCATAATATTACATTGTATATATATACCACATCTTCTTTATCCATTCATCTGTCGATGGACATCTTGGCTCTTTCCATAGTTTGGCTATTGTGGACATTGCTATAAACATCGGGGTGCATGTACCCCTTCAGATCCCTACATTTGTATCTTTGGGGTAAATACCCAGTAGTGCAATTGCTGGGTCATATGGTAGCTCTATTTTCAACGTTTTGAGGAATCTCCATACTGTTTGCCAGAGTGGCTGCACCAGCTTGCACTCCCACCAACAGTGTAGGATGCTTCCCCTTTCTCCACATCCCCGCCAACATCTGTCGTTTCCTGACTTGTTAATTTTAGCCATTCTGACTGGTTTGAGGTGGTATCTCATTGAGGTTTTGATTTGGATTTCCCTGATGCCGAGTGATGTTGAGCACTTTTTCATGTGTCTGTTGGCCACTTGGATGTCTTCTATGGAAAAATGTCTGTTCATGTCTTCTGCCCATTTCTTGATTGGATCATTTGTTCTTTGGGAGTTGAGTTTAATAAGTTCTTTATAGATTTTGGATACTAGCCCTTTATCTGATATGTCATTTGCAAATATCGTCTCCCATTCTGTCGGTTGTCTTTTGGTTTTGTTGACAAGCTTCTTATCTTGATGAAGTCCCAAGAGTTCATTTTGCCCTTGCTTCCTTTGCCTTTGGCAATGTTTCTAGGAAGAAGTTGCTGCAGCTGAGGTTGAAGAGGTTGCTGCCTGTGTTCTCCTTTAGGATGTTGACAGACTCCTGTCTCACATTTAGGTCTTTCAACCACTCTGAGTCTATTTTTGTGTGTGGTGTAAGGAAATGGTCCAGTTTCATTCTTCTGCATGTGGCTGTCCAATTTTCCCAACACTATTTGTTGATGAGACTGTCTTTTTTCCATTGGACATTCTTTCCTGCTTTGTCGAAGATTAGTTGGCCATAGAGTTGAGGGTCCATTTCTGGGTTCTCTATTCTGTTCCATTGATCTATGTGTCTGTTTTTGTGCCAGTACCATACTGTCTTGATGATGACAGCTTTGCAATAGAGCTGGAAGCCCAGAATTGAGATGCCACTGGCTTTGCTTTTCTTTTTCAACATTCCTCTGGCTATTTGGGGTCTTGTCTAGTTCCATACAAATTTTGGATTATTTGTCCCATTTCTTTGAAAAAAGTTGATGGTATTTTGATAAGGATTGCATTGAATGTGTAGATTGCTCTAGGTAGCATTGACATCTTCACAATATTTATTGTTTTAATCCATGAGCATGGAACGTTTTTCCATTTCTTTGTGTCTTCCTCAATTTCTTGCATGAGTATTTCATACTTTTCTGAGTTCGGATTCTTTGCCTCTTTAGTTAGATTTATTTCTAGGTATCTTATGGTTTTGGGTGCAATTGTAAATGGGATTGACTCCTTAATTTCTCTTTCTTCTGTCTTGTTGGTGTGTAGGAATGCCACTGATTTCTGTGCATTGATTTTATATCCTGCCACTTTACTGAATTCCTGTATGAGTTCTAGCAGTTTTGGGGTGGAGTCTTTTGGGTTTTCCACATAAAGTATCATATCATCTGCAAAGAGTGAGAGTTTGACTTCTTCTTTGCCAATTTGGATGCCTTTTATTTCTTTTTGTTGTCTGATTGCTGTGGCTAGGATGTCTAACATTATGTTGAATAGCAGTGGTGATAGTGGACATCCCTGCCGTGTTCCTGACCTTAGGGGGAAAGCTCTCAGTTTTTCCCCATTGAGAATGATATTCGCTGTGGGTTTTTCATAGATGGCTTTTATGATATTGAGGTATGTACCCTCTATCCCTATACTCTGAAGAGTTTTGATCAAGAAAGGGTGCTGTAGTTTGTCAAATGCTTTTTCTGCATCTATTGAGAGGATCATATGGTTCTTGTTCTTTCTTTTATTAATGTATTGTATCACATCGATTGATTTGTAGATGTTAAACCAAACTTGCAGCCCAAGGATAAATCTCACTTGGTTGTGGTGAATAATCCTTTTAATGTACTGTTGGATCCTATTGGCTAGTATTTTGGTGAGAATTTTTGCATCCATCTTCATTAGGGATATTGGTCTGTAATTCTCCTTTTTGATGGGGTCTTTGTCTGGTTTTGGGATCAAGGTAATGCTGGCCTCATAAAACGAGTTTGGAAGTTTTCCTTCCATTTCCATTTTTTGGAACAGTTTCAGAAGGATAGGTATTAATTCTTCTTTAAATGTTTGGTAGAATTCCCCTGGGAAGCCATCTGGCCCTGGGCTTTTGTTTGTTGGGAGATTTTTGATTATTGCTTCAATTTCCTTAGTGGTTATAGGTCAGTTCGGGTTTTGTATTTCTTCCTGGTTCAGTTTTGGTAGTTTATACATCTCTAAGAATGCATCCATTTCTTCCAGATTATCTAATTTGCTGGCATATAGTTGCTCATAATATGTTCTTATAATTGTTTGTATTTCTTTGGTGTTGGTTGTGATCTCTCCTCTTTCATTCATGATTTTATTGATTTGGGTCATTTCTCTTTTCTTTTTGATAAGTCTGGCCAGGGGTTTATCAATCTTGTTAAGTCTTTCAAAGAACCAGCTCCTAGTTTCATTAATCTGTTCTACTGTTCTTTTGATTTCTATTTCATTGATTTCTGCTCTGATCTTTATTATTTTTCTTTTCCTGCTGTGTTTAGGCTTTATTTGCTGTTCTTTCTCTAGCTCCTTTAGGTGTAGGGTTAGGTTGTGTACTTGAGACCTTTCTTGTTTCTTGAGAAAGGCTTGTATTGCTATATACTTACCTCTTAGGACTGCCTTTGATGCATCCCAAAGATTTTGAACAGTTGTGTTTACATTTTCATTTGTTTCCATGAATTTTTTAAATTCTTCTTTAATTTCCTGGTTGACCCATTCATTCTTTAGTAGGATGCTCTTTAGCCTCCATGTATTTGAGTTCTTTCCGACATTCCTCTTGTGATTGAGTTCTAGTTTCAAAGCACTGTGGTCTGAAAATATGCAGGGAATGATCCCAATCTTTTGGTACTGGCTGAGACCTGATTTGTGACCTAGGATGTGATCTAGTCTGGAGAATGTTCCATGGGCACTAGAGAAGAATGTATATTCTGTTGCTTTGGGATGGAATGTTCTGAATATGTCTGTGAAGTCCATTTGGTCCAGTGTGTCATTTAAAGTCTTTATTTCCTTGTTGATCTTTTGCTTAGACGATCTGTCCATTTCAGTGAGGGGGATGTTAAAGTCCCCCACTATTATTGTATTGTTGTCGATGTGTTTCTTTGCTTTTGTTATTAATTGGCTTATATAATTGGCTGCTCCCATGTTAGGGGCATAGATATTTACAATTGTTAGATCTTCTTGTTGGATAGACCCTTTAAGTATGATATAGTGTCCTTCCTCATCTCTTATTATACTCTTTGGTTTAAAATCTAATTTGTCTGATATAAGGATTGCCACCTGGTGTTGTTCTGTGGGGAAACATGAAATATTAGGGAGCTGCCGCTTTCCTTTCTTTTCCTCTTGCCCACACTATTCCATAAGTGAATAAGGCTGAATTGTTACTTCCAGTTTGACTCATTGTCCTAACTGACCATCTGAACACCCAGAAACTTCATATCTTTTTTATTTTGGTAATTTGCATATAACCAACGGGTTAAAAATAGGAGATTAAACACATTTTAATAAAAAAGTCCTTCAAAAGAGGAATTTTTGAATTTGCAAATTTACATGAATTTGCCATTATTAGATATTCTTTTTCCTTCCCAATGTGTTGATTCCAAAGTAAAATATTTACATAATGTAATATTATGAAGGCAGATGTCACATAATTAGTAAAACTAGAATAAGCATTTTAACAATGTGGCAACATTGGCAATTAAACTTTGGAGTACTTCAAGATTATGTAATTCCTGTAAAAGTTTTTTGGCTATGTTTTTGCTTCCAGAATATTAAAAATAAGTAAGATCAAATTTTTTTTCTCTAGTGTACTGTTGATATGGACACCACTTATATAAAATGAATATGTACTGGCACAAATGATAGGAACTTGAATAAAAACAAAATTATTTAAGTGATTATCAAGTGGAAAGTTATTAGGAGGTTAAATAGGAGGTTAAATAGAATCTTTAAGGAGATCCATATATAGAGGAGTAGTTTGAAACATGCTAATTTGAAACATGCTTCTCCTATTGGCTAATTTCTTCATTTTTTGGTAAGATATGGATAAGATATGACATGAAAAAAAGAAAGCATGATGTTTTTAATCATCCAGATATGCAGATGGAATAAATCAAGGAGATTCTATAAAGACTCAAGAGTGAACTTAGATTATTTCACTGTTTTGCCAGACCTCAATGTTTGCAGCTTTCAGAATGGTAACTATAATGGTCAAGCTAATACTTTCTCACAACTCTGTAGAAAGGATCAAGTAAAGCAAATAATGTAACTGTCTTACTATATTATAGTGCCTGACATTAGGTCAGCCCCCAATAAAAGGCAAGGGTTTATTATGATTATCATGAGTAATACAATGTAAGTTCAATCACTAGTTTTGTGATCAAAGCTCACAAAATGACATTGAAAATCTCATCCACAAGATGACATTGAAAATTTCTCTCTCAGGAATGTAGATTTGAGAATTTTAGAGATAATGATGAGTATATAGTAACCCTAATTAAGTATAGCTCTTAATATTAAATGTGAAAAATTATACTACTTATGTTTTGAAAATACTTGTTTCTTTGACACGGTTACAGAAACATTGAAATGATGTGTTAATACATCTTACTTATATAAAAATAAATATATTTATTTATTAATGATTATCAATAGATCTCTTTATATTTCTGTTGAACAAACCATTAGCTAAGATTGCTGGCTTTTTAAATGCATTTTAGCCCTTGAAAGAGCTCCTTGAAATTGTCTTATATAGAAGCCCAATATTAATTAATGTATGTATTCATTTATCACAAAAAATTCTTGCAACTTACCATTGGCCAATGTCTCCTAGATACTATATAAAAAGTAGTGCTGCTGTGGTCAAAGCCAGGTAATCTGATTTGCCCATCTTTGTTCTTTTGTACTTTCATTGTTAATGTTGGTTTCGGTGGGGACATAGTTGGAACAGCAGTGATGAAGATTGAATTTTTCAATGTTTTTCTCAAAATGTGAATAATTACTTTGTGGAGTATGCATGTTTACCCTATGCCATTCATTGTATCTTCCACATATTAATTCATGTGATTTTCTCAATAACTTTTTATTGCCATTTTAGAGATGAATAAACTAAAGCACCAACAGCTCAAATAATTTGCTCAGTATCACACAACCAATAAGTAGTGGGAATAGGATTCACACTTAAACAGTCTGGGTTATTTTTCCACATTCTTAAAAAAAAGAAAAGAGAAGGAAATCTTAGTGTTAAAAAGGGCTTCAAAATGATTCTAATATTTATCCAATTTTTGGATAACTGTATTAAAATCATCTTCCAAGGGTTATTCTGCCTCTTGAACACTTCGGTGATGAAAAATTTACTGCCATCTTAGGCAGTCCATATCATGTTTCTTATTTTTAGTGTGTCTAATTTCTAAATTTCTGTTAATAACTTCAGTCTATTTGTCTTATAGACCAGCAGGGTCCCTTGAGGCTATTGAGGACACATATAATGTCTTTTTTACATGACACCTTTTTACATTTGGAGGTATTTGGTTTTACCCAAAGAAGTTTTACTTAATACAAAATCCTCAGTTCTTTGACCTATCGTTTGTGAATTGGCATCAAATTTCCTTTAACCACCCTGATTTCTTTCTTCCAAACATGATTCAGAAGGACTGTACCTCCTTTGAGATGCTGCACTTAGAATTAATGTTTCTAACATCATAGGAGAGATGAGTAAACCATCAGTTTCCATTAGTTTCTATTAGTTTTTCCCCCAAAAGTCAGACCACATTGTTCATATTATATTAAAATTACAGTAAAGTGTATCTTCTGAGGTTTTTCCATCTATCTTACTAGTCATTTATATTATACCTCTCTGGTAAGTTTGAAATTGGTTTTGGAGATCCAGATGCCTCTATATAATTTTCTTTTATCTGGATCACTGTATTACTTCTGTCTGCAAAAACATTGCTGTATCCCAACTCCGTCCTCCAACTGATATGCGTTCCCTTACGGGATGATTTGGGATCATCCATACACTTGATAAATATGGACGTGAGGTCTACATATAAGTCAATGACCTGAAATCCTGAGCTTGTATAAGGCTGAATCCTTTGGAATATCCCTCTATACAATTTGTGTACTCACCCATTGAACAAATACTTTTCATATGATAACTATGAGTTGAGCACAGCACCAATCACAGGGGATATGCCTGAACAAGACAGACCTGGTCCCTTCCAACAGGATGTTATAGTTTAACTTCCATGTCCTGCAAGAATTCCTCTTTCAGATCATTAATACTTAATATTTTGATATGATCATTAAACTGGGTACTAACTTATCCAAATTTATTATAATTCAATCTGAACTCTGCATCCTGAAACTCAAAATATGAGACACTGTAATTTACCAAAGCTCCAAAACATTTTTCCTGAACTAAAGACCCTAAAAAAAGAAAGCAAGTTTAATTTTTGACGGCTTATACTTATTCTGAATCTGCCCTTTGCTGAGTCACTTCTGCTTCTTAAGCCTCATTTGCTTTTGTTCCTGTGCCACGTAATATTTCATTATCCAACCCAAGCATCTGCAGTGACTAATCACCTTTGGGCCTGGAACATACCTCAAATGTGTTTTTATTTGTTTGTAATATTGTTTGTTTCTTTTTTTTTTTTTTTTTTTTTTTTTTTTTTTTTTTTTTAAAGATTTTTATTTATTTATTTGAGACAGAGAGAATGAGAGAGAGAGAGCACATGAGAGGGGGGAGGGTCAGAGGGAGAAGCAGGCTCCCTGCCGAGCAGGGAGCCCGATGCGGGACTCGATCCTGGGACTCCAGGATCATGACCTGAGCCGAAGGCAGTCGCTTAACCAACTGAGCCACCCAGGCGCCCATATTGTTTGTTTCTTACAAGCCCTTTGTTGATTTTAGCCTTTTAACTTTCTTGACACAGCTTCATGTACTTCCTTGAACATTCAGGTGATGTTTGAGGAACATGAGGCCTCCTTCTGCAGGCAGAGTGATTTCTTTGGGACACCTCTTAACTTTATGTGAAACAAAAAAGATGTGGAAAAAAGTCTGTGAATAGTGTACCAGGAAATTTTAATTCAGCATATTTGACATTAAAATATAACCTACTCAGGGTATTAAACTTCCAGGTAAAAAAGTCACTCATCAGGCAGCTAGCGCAGAGAAAGAAAACACAAACAAGGAAGAAAAATCAGATAAGTCCTATACGTTCTCTGCAGTATATGTTGTGTCTATGGAAAGACAATGGAATAATGTCTAAAAGTTCAAAAGGAAAAGGAGTGTGACCCAATCATTTTATAGCCAGCTAAGATATCTCTCAAGTGTGAATAGAACATGGAGACATTTGAAAATGTTAAAGAATCAAAGAATTTATGGAGTATAAGATTTGACTGGATTATAGAATTCAAGTACAGAAAGCCTTGTAAATTACCACTGATAAAAATCTCAATTCCCCTTAAAAATGGATCTAAATATCCTTGAAGAACATAATATAAAAAATAAGTATGAATACTGTAAATATAATAAAGTAGCTTATAAATGTTGGGATATGGGGCGCCTGGGTGGTTCAGTCATTAAGCATCTGCCTTCCGCTCAGGTCATGATCTCAGGGTCCTGGGATCGAGCCCCGTATCAGGCTCCCTACTCAGTGGGAAGCCTGCTTCTCCTTCTCCCACTCCCCCTGCTTGTGTTCCCTCTCTCGCTGTGTCTCTGTCAAATAAATAAAATCTTTAAAAAAAAATGTTGGGATGTACATAGAGGAGGGATTGAAATATGTGACATGTTAACAGTTTCCTCATTTATAGCAGGGCATTAATAGATTTCTTAAGTGGAAAGCTGTGGTTAAAACTATATATATCTTAATCTTATGAGTAAAATAGTTTCTGAACTTCAGGTCATTTTTAAATACAAAAATATATAAAATAGCACTGTGTTAAGAAAACATTTATTTAAGCTCCAATAATATATTTATGCTTAATTTTCAATGTTTTTATTCTTAAAAATTAAAATAAAATTTAATAGTTTTACCATAATGTTTTCCTGGTATGGTCCCGTTTTTTTAAGAATAAGGGCTTCTGTCAATATATTTTTCCATTTTTCTATATATCTGTATGTACAGAGAAAAATATCTGAAATGAGGTTCACTCACATATTTAGAGTGATGTCTTTCTTGTGATTACACATTTTTTGAATTTTTAAAAATCCATGTGCATTCTACATTCAAAATAATAGAGTGATACTTTAAAAGAAAAACTGGAAGCAAGTATCACTAGATGTTAATTCTTTTTTTTTTTTTAAAGATTTCATCTATTTATTTGACACACACACACACACAGAGTGCACAAGCAGGAGAAACAGGAGAGGGAGAAGCAGGTTCCCTGCCGAGCAGGAAGCCTGATGTGGGGCTTGACCCCAGGACCCCAGGATCATGACCCGAGCAGAAGGCAAACCTAACTGACTGAGTCACCCAGGTGCTCTACTAGATGCTATTTCTTTGTGCTCAATTCTTTGTTGCAGGAATATGGGTATGTTGAGTTTCTTCTTTTGCCCTCTGACCCAGTCTACTCTTTGTCTTTTCATGCTCTTTTTGCACCGGGAGGCTGAGCCCTTGGGCTGTGTTACTTTGGCTTCCTTACTGTCTGGCTTCAGATTGCTGAGCTCAGCCAATGGGAAGCACTGGTAGGGGAATAACAGGGTAAGGGGGGAGGTTGGGATATTTGTTTCCCGTCCTTATTACGTTTGACAGGTTTCCTGTTAATGTTTGCTACCCTGCACGACTACAGCTCCCGTTAGGAAATCCCCTGTGTTAGGCCTCCATTTCTCCTCAGCTCCAGGAGTGCTTTTACCTTCTTCTGCCCTGCCAGCTAAGGAGTGGTAACAGTTTCCCACTGCTGCTAATCTCTGGGTGCCTTAACATACATTGTCCATGTCCTTACTCTGGTAAACTTTCTAGAATTTTCTCAGTTGGATTCTGTTTATTATAGGACTGACAGAATAAATAATAAATACCATTTTGTTTTGTATTTTCTGATATTTTATTTTTTTAAGATTTTATTTAATTATTTGACAGAGAGAGAGAGAGAGAGAGAACACAAGCAGGAGGAGCAGCAAAGAGAGTGGGAGAAGCAGACTCCCCACTGAAGAGAGCTTGCAATGGGACTTGATCCCAGGACCCTGAGATCATGTCCTGAGCCGAAGGCAGATGCTTAGCTGACTGAGCCACCCAGGTGTCCCTGATATTTTAAATAAGAACAAATTACATACATTTTTTCCATAAATTTATTGTAACAGGCTGTAGGCTTTTTTTTTTTTTTTAAGATTTTATTTATTTATTTGACAGGGAGAGACATAGTGAAAGAGGGAACACAAGCAGGGGGAGTGGGAGAGGGAGAAGAAGACTTCCCGCCGAGCAGGGAGCCTGATGCGGGGCTGTATCCCAGGACCCCGGGATCATGACTTGAGCCGAAGGCAGACGCTTAACGACTGAGCCACCCAGGTGCCCCAGGCTGTAGGCTTTTATTTTAACTTTGGAGTTGCATAAATATGACTCAGTTCCAGGACACAAAAATGAACATTATTATAGTAAGTAGCAAAAAAGAATTATGCACATAAATATAGCATTTGAGAAAACCCACTTAAGTATTTTATTGTGCAAAAATGTGGAAAATATTTGCTTATTGCTTTAAATTAAAAGTGTTACTACTACATACTATCTTTTATCATGTTATAGGAGAGAAAAAGCAGGCTAGAATTTTACTTGGTCAGTTAGGCATGCCCTGGTGTACTCTATTCTCTGGTTGCCTAATCTACACAGAGTTTTACATGGATGTTTCTCTAAGGGATTTTTGCCTCTACTACTGGGGCATTTCATGAATGCTAGCGTGGGTTTACGTATATTGAAATATTTCAGAAAAATTGGCAGGAGAGAACACTGAAGAGGAACATATTAGGTCCCTCCTCCAGCCCCTCCCCCACCGCCATCAAACTCTGTCTCCGGATAAGTCTTTGAATTCAGCTGGGATTTTAGGTAACGGCTGGGAAATATTAAAACTCATTATTTGGTTGACCAGAATATTTGCCCTCTCTTATTTTCCAATAATGCTCTCTGAATGGTTTCTTTAATACTTTTAAAAGATGTGCTGCACTGAAGCAGAGTACAACGTAGGACAGGAATTATAGTTATCGTTTCAGATGAGGTGTGTTGAAAGAGTTCAGGATGACGCAGTTGGCAGCTCTCAGGACTTGCCTTCTTATTATTACCATCTGTGTCAACTTGGAGCCTCCATTACAGAGAAGACAAGAAAAATGAAGCTGTGGTTGTGTTTGGGGGAGGTTTTTTTTTTTTTTTTTTCATTATGATTGACCCTGGTATACACACTAAGTGGTGAATGAAACTGAAAAATTGTTCCAAGTTTTGCTGGATATCACTTATAACTATCTGCATATACAATTGGTATTTAAAAACTTTCCCTCTCTACACAATTTTCTTACATATATTTCTTTAGAGAAATAGTAATAGTGATGATAAAAATGTATCACTTTCTTGGTGGAACCTGGTGAAATTTGCAATATAACCTTTATAGCAAATATATTATTACCGACAAAAAAAAATGTGGTTCATTTTTATAACAAAGCACATTGGCAGTAGAAATGAGCAGAGAACAAGTATTGTGCAGCCTATATGAAGTGCTTGGAATGCTGAACTATTTGGAAGGAACCTGACTCATTTCAGGGAATTTATGTAGGTCAGAATCAACCACAAAATGAAGAAAGCAAAGAAAATGCTGAAAGTCAACTTTTAGGTTTCTCATGTTGAATTTATAAGCAAATGACATCACTTAAAGACTTTATTAAAAGGATACACTGAAAAACATCAAATGCATATATGTCATGGGGATAAAAATGCTAACCTGAGCAGTTTATTCTTCTTAGCAATACACACTGAGTAATTTTTTTACAGTAAGACCACAACAAAACTTCGTTTTAGCACCAGACAATAGGAAGTACCATTTCATTGTGAGAAGGTTGTGGGATTTTTTTTTTTTTAAAGATTTTATTTATTTGACAGAGAGAGACACAGCGAGAGAGGGAACACAAGCAGGGGGAGTGGGAGAGGGAGAAGCAAGCTTCCTGCGGAGCAGAGAGCCTGATGTGGGGCTCGATCCCAGGACCCTGGGATCATGACCTGAGCCGAAGGCAGTTGCTTAACGACTGAGTCACCCAGGCGCCCCAGAAGGTTATGGGATTTAATACCAAAACCAGACTACACTATTGAAGCTTGTTTATGTCTGTACCTGAGTTCTCTTTCAATGACATGCCCCCAGAAACCTGTATGATCCCTGTGAATTACAAACTATAGCCAGAGAATACATCAGGCATTATGGGCTATATGAGTGGATAGAAGATTCCCCAAAGAATGTCTGAGATTCAAGAGTCCTCACAGCAATAAGGGTTAAGCTGGATAAGAGTTGCCAGCATGGTGGATGGGTACAATCAGCTTTAAGTGATAGGAAGTGGGTGAGAAGGTGCAAAACTCTTGGCACAAATAACTCTATTCAAGCTCTCTTACTGAGACTTGATCAAATGTTAGCCTGGCTTTTTCAGTCCAAGACCATGTTCCAAGGATGACCCAGTCCTCTTAAAATGAACTGCTTGAGAATGCTCAACACTGCCCTCAAATTTACTGTTTGTTCCACTAAATATTTGACTACATACCCCCATCGCCCTTTTCTTAGAGCATTTGCTTTTGAAAACTTGCTATTATAGGTTCTTTCTCTGTTCCTCTGTTCCTTTGAGATGCAAATCATTTACTACCAAACAATGTGTCTTAGAAGACCTGGGGACCATCTCTCTGAAATGCAACCATCTAGCTATCTCTTAGCTCTTGTGGGAGGCTGAGCCTAACTTGGATAGGCACCTTGCTCCAATATGCAAAACTACCTCCTGTCATAAGTATATGAGAAGTTTGTTTTTCTCCTTTAGATAAGTCTCTCCCTTTTACTGTAGTAGTATGAATAAAATATGTCTTGCTGTGCTCAGGGCAAAATTTTTTTTCTTTTGTATGGAAGAGAGGTTATGACTGATATCCTGACAGCATCAATGTAAGGGAATCCCAGTGACAGTGGAGAATTGCCAAGAGGTCTGTATAAGCAGCAGCTAGGACCAAGAGGAAGCTGTGGCAAGCAGCATCAACAAATAACAAGTGAGACACTCTCTGGCCCTTTTGGCAATTCTCAGAATTCAAGGATAGGTAAATACCAAGGCCCCTAAACAAGCTCGGTTTTTCTTACTGTAATTCATCAATAGGTGGTAGGGTGATGTACATATTGCAGATGCACAATAAAGTTTGATGAATAAAGAACTGTTTTATGTTGGTCTTAGCCTATTGATAGTGATGCTATCAGCTAGAAACGTCTGTGGGCACTCATTGTGGTGAGCCCTAACATACATTTCTTTGATCAGAGCCAATGATGTAGCTGGACCCACTCCGGGGTTCTTATTATGACTGTAAGATGTGCCTCAGCAACAAAGGTCAGGGGACTTTGAAAAGACAAAGTTTATTACTCACAACTCCTGGAGGGTACACTGCACACCTGGGGCCACACAGCAGGATCGTGGAGAGAGAGAAACAGGAGAGAGAGGGAGAGAGAAGAGGGGGTAGTCCTGAGGTTCTGCCTTTCTTGGTATCTGGGGAGGGGTGCCTCAGATTTTGTGGGTTCATGATTGGTGAATTTAAAACATAAGAGTGAGAATTAAAGCACAAGAAGGGAAAAGCAAGAGGTCAGTCAGTCAGTTATCTAAGTCAACCAGACCTCTCTCTAAAAAAAACTTAACTTCATGGATGGGGTGGCCTGGCTCATCATCTAGCTGTGGCTATCTGGGAAGTTGATGACTTAGCCATAAAAAGCATAATGTCAGGCACTTACATTATAATTTTAAAAAAGCTAATTATCAGGCATTTATTGCACTTAATACAATAACAAGTCTCACAAATAGGACAACTTCAACTGTATACTTTTATAAAAGACAAATATAATGATTTATGCTACTTGGTTGGATTTAAGTAAACTGGCTTCTATTGCTTTAATTTCTTTTAAGACTTTAATTTTTTTAGAGCAGTTTTAAGTTTACAACGAAACTGATAGGGAAGTAAAGAGATTTCCTATATATTTCCAGTCACAGCATATGCATAGCCTCCCCCATCGTAAACATCAGTCACCAGAATGGGATATATTTTACCAAGGGTAAATCTACATATTAATCACCCACAGTCCATAGTTTATCTGAAGATTTTACTCTTGGTGTTGTACATTCTATGCATTTGAACAAATGTATAAGGCCATATATCCATCATTATAATATCATACAGAATATTTTCATTGTCCTTAAAATCCTCTGTGCTCTGCCTATTCATCTCTCCACCCCCACACCTTCTGAGCCCTGGCAATCACCGATCTTTTTATTATGTCCATCAGTTTCTCTTTTCCAGAATGTCATATAGTTGGAATCATACAGTATGCAGCTTTTTCAGATTGGCTTCTTTTACTTAGTAATATGCTTTTAAGGTTCCTCATTGTCTTTTCATGGCTTGATACCTTATTTCTTTTTAGTGCTTAATAAATACCATTGTCTGGATGTACTGCAGTTTCAACTCCTTTGGGTAAATACCAAGCAGTGTGATTCCTGGATTGCATACTCCAAATGGTCTTTCAAAGCAGCTGTACCATTTTGCATTCTCACAGGCAACATATGAGGGTTCCTGCTACTCCACATCTGCTCTAGCATTTAGTGTTGTGAATGTTCCAGATTTTGGCCCTTCTAGTGGTATCTAACTGTTCTTTTAATTTGAATTTTTATGATGAAATGTTGGGGAACATCTTTCCATGTGCTTATTTGCCATCTAGATACCTTCTTTGGTGAGGTTTCTATTAAGGTCTTTGGTAATTTTGAAAAGTAGATCACTTGTTTTCCTACGTTTGAATTTTAAGAGTTCTTTGTATATTTTGGAAAATAGTCCTTTATCAGATGTGTGTTTTGCAAATATTTTCTCTCAGTCTTGGGATGAGTAACTTGTCTTCTCATTCTTTTTTTTTTCCATCATCTTTTGCAAAACAGAAGTTTTTAATTTTAATAAATTCCAGCTTATCAATTATTTCTTTCATGAGTCATGTCTTTGGTGCTGTATCTAAAAAGACATATTGTACCCAAGGTTATCTAGGTTTCTCCCATTTAATCTTCTATGAATTTTATGGTTTTGGTTTTTGCACATAGGTCTATGATCTGAGCTAACTTTTGTGAAGGGTGTACGATCTGTTTTTAGATTTTTTTTTTTTTTTTTGCATGTGGATGTCCAGTTCTTCCAGCTCCATTTGCTGTAGAGATTATCTTTGCTTCATTGTGTTGTCTTTGCTCCTTTGTCAAAGATCAGTGGACTATATTTATGGGGATCGACTTCTGGGCTCTTTAGTCTGTTCCACTGACCTCTTTGTCTATTCTTTTGCCAATACCACACTGTCTTGATTACTGTAACTTTATAGTAAGTCTTGAAGTCAGGTAACAACAGTCCTCCCATTTTTTTTTTCTATCATGTTAATTTATTACTAACTGTAGCCTAATTGAAACCATTTTTAAATACAAAATTACTTACAAGGGCGCCTGGGTGGCTCAGTCGTTTAAGCGACTGCCTTCGGCTCAGGTCATGATCCTGGAGTCCCAGGATCGAGTCCCGCATCGGGCTCCCTGCTCGGCGGGGAGTCTGCTTCTTCCTCTGACCCTCCCCCCTCTCATGTGCTCTCTCTCTCTCTCTCATTCTCTCTCTCAAATAAATAAATAAAATCTTTAAAAAAAAACAAAACAAAACAAAACAAAAACAAAATTACTTACAAAAAGCCAATGAATGTAGAGAAAGATGAAGGACAAAGAATATATATATATAAAAATCAGGTCATGCCATGTCATAAGTTATGGTTAATTGAAGGAATTCATTTGAGGTTTTCCTGATTACTGCCAGCTGGAAAAAAATAACAAATCTAGCCTTCCCCAGTGTCCCCTATCTCAAAAATGGAACTGTCACTGATTGGTTCTGCACTGAAAGAAACAGTCTTGATACTACTCTCTTATGTCATCCTTATATCAAATGCATCATGGAGTCTGCCAATTTTACCTTTGTATGTCTTTCAAACCTATTCACTTCTCATTACCTCCACCACCACTAACAGGCCAAGCCGTTACGTCTGGCTTGGACTATTACAAAAGCCTCCCATCTAGTTCGTTTTCCATCTTGCAACAAGAAATAGACCCTTACAAGGCAAAGTAGAGCATGTCATTGCTCATGGCTGCCCCCACTGCACGTTCTCCTGACTCTGTCCTCATTTCAATGTATTTTCCATCTTCAAACATAGAGAATCGTTTATTTTTTATTGTCTCTGCTGGTATATATCTGCAAATGCCCAAAACAAGGCCCATAGTAGGCAGACAATAAATATTTTTAGAATGGCTGTTGAATGTTCTTAGAATGAAACCCAAAATTCTTCACATGGTAAACAAACTCTTCCATCGTCTCACCTGCTTTCT
This sequence comes from Neomonachus schauinslandi, assembly GCF_002201575.2. NCBI lineage: Eukaryota > Metazoa > Chordata > Mammalia > Carnivora > Phocidae > Neomonachus > Neomonachus schauinslandi. The sequence continues at coordinate 16,322,000 of NC_058403.1, forward strand.
TCTCCAGTCCCAGATCCCTCTCACTTTTTCTGCTCTAAACTCACTGGATTTCTAGGTTTATTGCTACAAATTTGGTAAAGAGCAGAAGCAGAGGGATTTCAATATTTTGGGGCAACAATCTGTGAAGGTGCAAAAAAACCCACACATGTTTATACATTTTAGTGTGGTGGGTGGCAGGCAGTTAGAGAGGACAAGCTTACATTACAGTATTGCCAGGAACACTTAACCCCAGCAGTGCTACTGCACCTTTCTTCTTTGGCAAACCACAAGTTTTTACCTTAAAAATTTCCAAATATCCAATAGCTCCCATATGAATCATCAGTGTTTGTTTGTTTGTTTGTTTTTATGAAATCTTCCCCAAGAGCAGCACATTTCTTCTCTTTCTTAGTTATTCGCTTTCTTAGGACACTGTCCCTTTCCTTTACTTACTTTGTAGGGATCATGTTTCAGCTTATAGCTAGACATGATTTCATGCAATTCATTGTATAAGAGTTTCCGTCTCTATTGGAATACAAGCTCCATAAAGACAATGAATGACATATCGGGGTGCCTGGCTCAGGTTGTGATCTTGGGGTCCTGGGATCCAGCCCTAGGTCGAGCCCTGCGATTAACCTCACGATGAGCCCTGGGTCAAGGCAGGAACGGAACCCCTCATTGGGTTCTGCACTCAGCAAGGAGTCTGCTTCTCCCTCTCCCTCTGCCCCTCCCCATGCTCATACTTTCTCCCTTTCTCATATAAGTAAATAAATTTTTTATAAAAAACAAACAATGACATATCTTTTCAACTTTACATTTCTTTTGTAATGAATGATTTATTAATATTTATTTATATCAATTAGAAACATTTGATGGCAAGAAGAAAAAGGAAAGAGAAACAAGGAGGAAAGAAAAAAAGAATAACAGCCTAATATTTGTGGTTCCTCAAGGAAAGAAAGAATGTCTTCTCATTCCCTGAAATCAAGGAAATAGTAATAGGGAAATTATCACAAATATTAATCTATTTTCTATTATGTTTCAATTATTTCTTTGGAGATGCTAACAGCATAATGAAAATGGTGAAAATAATGAAAACTTGTATCTCAGTGAAATCTCATGATTTTTGTATATGTAGAAAGTAAAAGAAGATAAATTAGGAGTGACAGGTTGGAGAACTTCTCAGTTTCTTTGCCATCCACAGTTTTAATCCCATTGGTCTGAGCAATACAAGGAATCTACTTTACATACATGGGGAGTAGTATGATAGTGATTTGCTATTAACAAGTGCAAACTCCATTTATGCATGTATGTATGGTACAAGTCAATTATGAATATCAAAATGTGATGCACTGAACTTTGAGGTAGATGAGAAATGGCCTCCCTGCATGTTGATAATTCTTCCAGTATAATCTCAAAGTTATTCTCTCTTGCTCCATGAGGTTCTGAGTCAAGTCCCCAGGAATGCAGGAAATTATCCACGTTAGCTATGGGCATGAGGTACCCTTCTGATGACCTATACACCTGAACTCACACTGAAGGAAAGCATAGAAAATCCTCAGGTCTGAATATCTGCCAGAAGTAACAATCCACCTCTGTTAAGATAAAACATAATATTTTACACTTTTTTTTGTCCACAATGGGCAGACAGATGGTTAAATTTGCCTCTTTGACTTACTTCTATGAGGTTCTACTTAACGGATTCTTATTTTTACACTAATTATTTCTCTCTCTGTTGGCTAATACCACCTCTGTGAATTTTATTTCTAATTCATTTCATCTGAATCTTTCTGGATTTATACTTTTTGGTTTCCTTTCTTTACTTTGTTTTTGGTTTAAATCTCCCTTTATTACTTTTTTTTTAGGGCTCTGGATATAATCCTTCCATTTCTATCACTCTGTTAGATTCAATTTGACTTGCTTTTCTTGTATCGACCTGGTTTAACTCTCTTTTCTTTTGGTGAACAGATAAAAATATTGGTCAGGTTCCCTTAATATGGACTAAAAACTGCATATTTCGTAAATTTCCTTGCTTCCAAGAAGCCTAAGCAATACCCTTTCATTACTGAAGACTCTGTGGAGAAAAAGATGTATTCACATAAAACAGCAAGATAATACCCTTTTCTACACTGCAAACCCCAATGGTCAGCACTAAGGAGTGAGAATTCCTAGCGAGACTTTGTTTTGCTGAATTTGATGAAAGGGAGATCTAAAATTGGGAAAAAGTTAGGTGCTTAGTCAAAGAATGTTGGAAGGGGTGGACTCACCCCCCACAGAATGGAGTGGGGGAGAGGTTTGAGAAGATGGTTGAAAAGGACTGAGAAGCAGCAAGGGTGTGGCATCTGTCATAAGAAATGAACATTTGGGAAAGACAAATATTTTAAGGGGATTTATAGGAAGTGCTTTAGCATAAAGTCATCTCTTTCACCTCCTTGTAAAACCTTTAGAATTATTGATATATCCATGAATGCCTTCACTGTTGGATGTGTGTATGCCTATATGTATGTAAGGATGTATCATAGGGCAGGTTTTATGGGACCATCTTCTATATGTGAGCCAGCTGAGAGTGGAGCCACATTCAACATCTCTTAGTTCTCTTCTCTATTAGCACATCATCTCCTTTATATAATAAGCATAACACTTATTCAACAGATATTAACTGAGTATTTACTACATACCAGACACCTGTCAGTGCTGGGGAGGCATCACTTAGCAGAGCAAGCAGCAAACATTGTTCTTGGGGAGTTTACATTCCAGCTGGAAAGAAAGATATAGAAAATAGGAATAACAAAATAATAAGTAAATTACAAAATAGCATAGGTGGTTGGAGTCAATATGGAAAAAGTAGGAGCATAAGAGAAGCAGAGTAAGGAGTTATGAGGGGGAGAAGATGGGATGCTATTTCAGATAGTTTTCAGGATTGGTCTCACTGAGGTGACAGCTGAGAAAATTCTTGAAAGCCGTACAGGAGCTGGTCCTTCAGATATCTCGAGCAGTTTTCTGCATGAGGAAACATTCAGTGCAAAGGGCCTGAGGCAGGAGCATCACTGGTGTGTTTGAATGAAGCAAGGACAATGTGGTCAGATTAGAAGAAAGGGGAGACTAGTAAGGGTTGAAATTAGAGAAATAAAAGTGAGGGTGAAGGGCAGATTACACAGGACTCTCTCAAGCACTTTGGCTTTCACCTGAGAGAAACAGTGAGCTGTTGCAGGTTTTTCAATATAACATGACCTGGGACGCCTGGATGGCTCAGTTGGCTAAGCATCTGCCTTTGGCTCAGGTTATGATCCCAGGGTCCTGGGATTGAGTCCTGCATTGGGCTCCTTGCTCAGTGGGGAGCCTGCTTCTCCCTCTGCCTACCGCTCCCCCTGTTTGTGCTCTCTCTCTGACCCATAAATAAATAAAATCTTAAAAATAATACATGACCTGGTTTATGTTTTTATTTTTATTTTTATTTTTTTCTGGCTTATGTTTTTAAAGGATCCCCATTAACTAACTCACTGCAAGGTATTAAACTGACCACTGTTCCCAAAGCATTTTGCTAAATTTTAAAACACCTGCATGAACATAACATACACAGTCTAATCAAAGCAAACATAATGATGGTTATATATGCTTGCCTTACTAGATCAACACACAGAACCCGAGTTCTAGTCCTAACATAGCTCCTAAATAGTTCTTGAATTGGTCAAATTCTTTCACCTTTTAAAGGGCTTGGGACTTTAAATTTCAAAACAAGGATGCAGGGCCTCATTGTTTCCCAGAAATTTCTCATTTTTATACCACACTTAATATAGAATGTAAGCTCCATGAAGCGTTTGATTATGTCATGACTTTGTTGCCTTTCCAGACAGACCTCATTGCTTACCACTTCGCAAATACTCAATAATCTAATACTTGTGCATAAATGATTATGTGTTGATGAACCTATTTTCGCTAATTATGTTTTTATAGTTGTTATAATTATTGTCCATTACAAAGTATAATTTATTTAGTAACTGAAGTTAATGTAAAATAATTATTAGTAACTTTAAGTGAATTATGGAAATAATTATGCAAATAATGCAAAGAGTTTCAAAGTGCACACATTTTATGAACCATATTAGCAGGCATATTTGAAAGGACCAGATGTAGAAAAATTTTAATTTTTTAAATTTTATCCTGGTTATTGTCCGTAGCATGTGTACCCATAAGAAAAAGTTGCCCTCAGGCACAAATAGAAATAGTGTGTAAAGAAAAATTGTCAGTGTCCTTTTGAAACTACAAGTACATTCTTGTATCCAAGTGTAACTGTTCACTAAATATAATTTTAGAGAACAAAGATCAATCAGTATACAACTCAGAGATCTTGAATTTTTGTTATTTCAAATAATTAAGCTTAAAGGCATGTTTTGAGTTTGTAACAGAAAAGTATGAAGCTCTCAATAAAGTTTGCATCTGATTTATGTATTTTTTTCAACTGTATATGATTTATACATGAAATGTTTATAGGAAAAACAAAACAAAACACCTAACATTTTAATTCCCAGAAAAGCATGAAACTCTGGTGGTTTTGTGGCTCCTCTAAACAGTAAATAAATACAAGACTGTGCTAGTTGAGAGATGTCATCTACATGAACTTCACTATTATTTAAATGTCTTTAAGGTATTATTTAATGTTAGATGGAGGTGTAGTTTCTATCATATAGTTAAGACTCTTTCATAGGGTGCCTGCATGTCTCAGTGGGTTAAGCATCTGCCTTTGGTTCAGGTCATGATCCCCAGCCTGGGATGGAACCCCAGGGCAGGATCCCTGTTCAGGCCTGAGTAAGCTTCTCCCTTCTCCTTCTGCCCCTCCCTGCCCCTCATTCTTGTGCTCCGTCTCTCTTTTATTTAAAAATAAAATCTTAAAAAAACAAGACTCTTTCACGCCTATTACTGTTTTAGATCCATAATAGTAGCAATTGAGAGCCTACCAAATAAAATCTGGCTTACTTGCCTTGATAGAATGTGCTAGAATGCCTTGGTAAGCCTGCAGGAAGATCTGAGTCTCAGGAAGAAGCAAGTATTCAGGGGCACCTGGGTGGCTCAGTCAGTTGAGCATCGAGCCCCGCATCAAGCCCTGCATCAGGGCTCCCTGCTCAGCCGGAAACCTGATTCTCCTCCCCTGCCTGCCACTCCCCCTGCTTGTGCTCTCTCTCTGTCAAATAAATAAATAAATAAATAAATAAATAAATCTTAAAAGAAAAAAAGAAGCAACTATTCAGATACCCAGATCTTAAGTCAAAGCTTAGGGTCTCTTTCCATTACGCCACAATTCCTAATTTACTGATGAAAAAATGGAGAACAAGTGATTTGAGGTGATTTACCCCAAAACCTGTTATGTTAAGTTTGGATTCACTTCCTGAACTAATATTTCCTCATTTAAATTCCAGGACTTTGCCTATACCTAAAAGACACAATCTGAGTGTGGGGAATAATATAAGGATGTTTAGTGCATAGTTTTAAAATTAAGACATAAAATACAATAAGAAAATGTCTGTGAATGACCTAGAAACATAGCATATTTTGACAGTTTAAATAATAATAGTTGTAATAATAATAGTACCTAATAATAATAATAATAATAAAAATTTGAGTGGTTTAGACTTGGGGAAAGTATTAAGTGTTAGTTTCATAAAATGAACAAGTGTAAAAATGGCAATATGCATATAGAGTGAAAACATGAACACATCATTAATTACAGTTCAATGGAATAAATCAGGGGCCTCAGCAAACTTTTTCTAAAGAGTTAGATAGTACATATTTTAGACTTTGCAGGCCAAGAGGCACATTGAGGATATTACATACGTTTTTATAATATCACTTAAAGGGTGATGTAAATGAAAATGTAAAGACTATTTACATTACTTTCAGCCTGTGGACCATACAAAAACAAGAATGGAGCCAGATTTTGGCACAAGGGCTTTAGTTTCTGACCCTGGAAATTGTGTATAAGGGAGAGACCATGGGAAATTCAGCAGCACTTCCATTTCTCTAGCTGAGGTTTTGATCCTTGTTTTTGAAACTAGAAAGTCAGATGTACCATAGGATTTTGCTCTCGAACTGGTATCTCTGATCTGTGCTTTAATGTACTGGCCTTGACTTACGTTGATCTTCACTGAGAAATGGGGGCATGCTCTCTTGAACTGTCTCTTTCTGGCATATGGCAAATCCTTGGGAACGTCTGGCTGCCTTTATTATTATTAGTCACTGTATTAGTTAATGTCTCTGTACAGAAACTGCTGTGAGAGACTCTTTTTTAGCCATAAACATTAGGAAGAGCTTTGTTTCCGTGGGGGAAATGATAAGCTCCAGGACTATCTGGCTTCGTGGACGTGTGACCTGTGCACTAGGGCATGGCCCCACCTTAGCTGGGCTTTGCTCCTGGTTTTAATGTTTTACTGTTGCTGTCTTCCAATTCTAAATGATTTTTGGCCAAAGGGATCTGCATTTTCATTTTGCACTGGGCTCTGCGAATCATGTAGTAGATCTGGATGGACCTTCATAGACAATGTACCATCTGTAGATGATCATTTTCCATTTTTGTGGTGGTTACCATGGAACTCAGAGTGAAATTTGCATCCCAACATTAATAACAATTTAGGAATTTATGAGTCGTGTACCTAAAAGCAAACTTTCCTCCTTGAAACCATTTTGTTTTCTATGTATATTTTCCTAAACCCTGTTTTTTTCTCTTTGTTTCACTTTCACTGTATGTATTTTGGAATGCCACCGCCAATTAGATATCGGAGTAAGGTAGACTATAAATATCATGATTTATAAATTAAAAATAAATTTGACACTGATGAATAAATAATGAATCCATACAGTTCATCTAAGTAGGTGGTCCTTGAGAATCTATTTCTGTGTTGATTGGCTATAAGGAAGGGACAACATCCTTTCAGTCTGGTGCCTAAAACTGGATGAAAGAATACTTATGGTGAATATTTATAATGGTGCTTACTTTCATTCCTACCTCCTTTTATATTCCTTAGAATATAGACAACTTAAAACTACATTTCCCAAATCATCTGATAACTACATTGCTTGATGCAAATTAAGTCTGCTAAAAGATCCACTGGCATCACATTTGAATACTGAAGTGGAGGGGAGGCCATTTCCCACTGTGACCGCTATTTGTAGAGATAGACAAATTTCCATGACTGACGCTACATTACAGTGTCCAATAAAAGTTATTATGGCAGTGATAGCAGCTCTAGCTTCATTCTCTCTGGATCAGTTATGGTGGCTTGCTCTTGAGATCTAACTGTTATGGGCTGTCTCCAATGAGTTACGGGCTCCTTTAGCCCTTTCAATGAATGGGTAAGCACCTAATTACTTTTACTGAATTCTTTCTTGCTTAAAATGCACAAATGATTTTTGTTTTCTTTATTGAACTCTCAATGAATCAGGGGTATAGGAAGAAATTTAGAGGGCTGTTTCATTTGCAAAGTCCCTAAGACATTGTGGCATGAATAGACTCCATGGACAACTATGTATCTAGGACAGTGAAATATACGAACAGAAATACATTGTTCCCTCATTGCAACACAAATGATCTAACAGCTTAGGCAACATGGCAAATGCTGGTCAGGTGTTCACAATTGCCGTTCGTTACCCCGGACATGTAGAAACACTACATTTTTCACTCTCTTTTGCAATTAAAATGAGGCCATGTGATTCTGTTCTGGTCAGTAGAATGGAAATGATGTGTGTGGTAGCATGTTGGCAAACCAGCTCCATCGGAAAATTTAAAAAGGGAAAAAAGAAATGTTATTTGTAGTATTTGTCAACTTTTCTGGTGTAAGTACATCATGATTGATGGCGAGCTATCAATGTGATATCAGTAAACTTGGAGATGGGAAAAGATATACAAAATTTACTCTTGAAAACCAGTTCGCACCAGCTCCAACACACCACTGGATTCATGTGACTCCATAAGTAGTCATTAAACCCCATACATGATCACCCGTGCCCTCTTTCCCTTTTATGGATATCATGGAGGCCACATTTTAGAGATAGGCTACATCATGGGAGGGAGGTTAGCTGGAATCCCAAGTCCTGCATCAGTCTGTGATGTGAATGAGAAATAGATGACATAGTATTAAACACCTGGAATTTTGAAGATGTTTGTTATGCAGCAGAGACTTGCCTGGCCTTACTCTGTCTTGGCTAACGCTATTGCCGTGGAGCATTGATGCAAACTGATGGGATACCCAACAGATGGTGGTCCTTAGCAAAATCTGTAGCCTCTGGAAGGAAATGGAGCAAAACCCAATCCTCAATGGAGACACTGCTGTCTTAATCGGACAGCAGCAGAGGCCTGCAGACCATAGACACCTGGGTGTATGTGGGGGGAAGCTGCCATGACTGGTGGATAGCAGAAGCCCACAGTCAGAATGGATTTGTTTATGAGCACATATTAACTCACGTCTGGAGGACTCCAGAATACTTAGGAGTTGGACTCCGCAGAAATTTCTGTCCTGTGTTATGTAGGTTGGGGCATGAAATCAGCACTTTCTTTCTATGAATGTGATGCTATTTATACCTACAGGATGATAAGAATGGAAATCACATTTTCACATGTTATTTTTTGTTGTTCTCGTTATAATACAATTTATGATTTTTAAATTTCTATTAATGGAGTCAGTATATCAATATATAGGTGTTTAAATTATTTCCACTGATGTGTTATGGGGAAACTCTTGTTTTGTTTTTTCCTTTTAACTGGAAAGAACTCCTCGCCCCCTGTGTCCTAACAGAGGTGGAATAACTTATCTCCTGGGTGAATTTAGGAGAAATTGAGTTCCCAGCCTGTTCCTCCTCCTTTCTTTGAGTTAGGCTCCTGAGGATACTGTAGTCTTTCCTTTTCTTCTTCATGCCACACAGCTGAAAAGGCCTGCTGGGTACTAATGTTTGCTCAATGTCAAGGTTCACTTCAGAAAGCACTTGCTTAGAGATATAAGCAACATACTTCAATAGAAGCTTGATCAGTAACAGAGGTAACACCCAGGTCCCCGATGTGCCTTAACCCTTTGTTTAATTTCTCAAATGGTTCTAGGTTCAAGCAGGGAAAAGAGGTGCAATGAAATGGGTCCTGCATCAAATATAAAGTGGCAAGCTGAGAATCTGGTTTATAGTTTTTAATGTAATATACTTGCAAGAGGAAAAAAGTATCCTCTCTTTAGGTCGCATTTTAATGACATATAAACTGCCAAATAACAATAATATTGAGGAGAATGAAAAAACTGCAATCAACATCAAGAGACATAACTGAGTGTCAAAGAAAGAATTTTCTACTGAAGACAACAGAAGCCTCTGAAACATGGATTTTGTTGGAAATGTATACTTATCAGGGGCTGATGCACCCCCAAGGAAGTGTCATCTTGCTAAAATGCTTAGCAGAAGGAAACAAGAGAGCTTAGAGAGGGATAATAAAGAGTTCTGGTGTATTGGGTTTGACATTATGGGCAGGAAATGTACTAGGAGATAATTTCTTTGTTGTAGGTCAGTATAACCAATTAAGGGATAAGAGCTGAAGTGGATCTTTTCATTCAGATTTATGTTGGGAAAAAGAAGAAAAGCATCGAGATTTGAGGTGGGGTAGGGGAAAGAGATACATCATACTGGCGTTTCATCCAGGAGTGAGGTTGGATGTTGGTGAGTCAGCACATAGCAATTGTCCAACTAATGAAAACTGCAACAGGAATAGAAATTGATTTCTCTTCCTCATTATTCTGGGTTAAAGGGAAAACAATTAAGATTAATGTATCAGGAACACTTGAGAGTAATTATTTTCATATCTATTCCATAGCTAATAATTCTTTAGTTATTTAAAAGCTTGATGAAAAGTTAAATGGAATTTTCAGAATGGATACATGATCAATGCAGAAAAAAATATTAGATGATCAAAAATAAATTTGCAGAAGACTTCTGCTTTCTGCTCTGATATGTAAAGAGCTGTAAGACAGCAGTCTCATTTCACAACAACAAGAAAAGCTGGAAGAACTGAAATTTAACAGTTTATTTTGGGCCCATCAGAAAACTGAATTCACAAGACAAACCATCACCCCAAAATCCAGAGAGATACAGCCAATATATACTTATGTGAAAAATCAGCTGATGGAACTGGAAACTGAGAGGAACATTTAAGTGGTAATACTGGCAAAATGCTGGAGACTGAGTACAGTAGTATCATAGTGAGAAACTCTCAGGGGACCTCACTCTTTGGGGACCCCCTTCTCTGGCTTTGATGGATTTACCTCCAAGGGCTCTATCCAAGTCTTACCATGAAGATTTGAGAAAAGTTCATGGCTCTGACAAAGATAGAGGAAGAGTAATTATTGTGACAAAGACTCAGGTTTAGAAACAACAACAAAGACGTATGCTCCAGAGATAAGTGCTCTGCTAGAACTTTATCCAGACTGGGGAGGGAGAATTCTTCACACTCCAAAATCCTCAAGCCTTCCTGCTTCAACCAGTGTGTGTGTGGGGGGGAATGTTAAAAGGATTCATAACTTAAAAAAATGGATTGGGAACACCAAACCAGGGAAGAAAATAGGGGAACAGGAGAAAAAAAAAACTGGCAGAAATTTGTGAAGGTCACTGTCCCAAGACAAAGGCCCACTAAAAGACTGAGGTTTAATTGGAAGATTATTCTCCCTCCCCCACACCTTACCACCACACCAACAGGGCTTCAGTGTAGTAGAAGTGGAGTACAGGAGAAAGATCTGGAAGACACAGACTTCTGAGGAGGAGTACTCAGGGAAGTTCCAAGTCAATTTGGAATTAAAAACAAGAACACCAGAGGAATTTGATGCATCTGGCACCTACAGCTACAGCAAACATTTAACGTAGTCCAATTCTAAACCAGATTAACATAAACCTTAATGCTAACTCCCTGTTTATCTCAGTTTTCATTACCCAATACAACATGTCTTGCTTTCAACAAAAAATTATAAAATATGTAAAAAACAAGAGATATAAAACCAAGAGTCTGAAGAAACAAAAGAATCTTAAGAACCAGGCAGGGAGAAGATGCAGAATTTGGAATTATCAGCCAATCAACTTTTAAAAACTATGATCATGGGCGCCTGGGTGGCTCAGTTGGTTAAGCGACTGCCTTCGGCTCAGGTCATGATCCCGGAGTCCCGGGATCGAGTCCCGCGTCGGGCTCCCTGCTCGGCAGGGAGTCTGCTTCTCCCTCTGACCCTACCCCCTCTCATGTGCTCTCTCTCATTCTCTCTCACACAAACAAATAAATAAAATCTTTAAAAAAATAAATAAAAACTATGATCATATCGATATATTAAGGAATCTAATGGAAAAAGTTGGCAGCATGCAAGAAAATATGAAGAATGGAAGCAGAGAGATGGGAAGTATAAAAAAGAATTTTAAAAAAGGAAATATAAATTAAAAGCACAGTACCCAAATGAAGAATGGCTTTAGTAGGCTCATCAGGAGAGTCAACTTGGTTGAAGAAAAAAAAAAATTCAGGGAGTTTGAAGATAGTTCAATAAGAACTTCCCAAATGGAAATGCAAGGAGAGAAAAAAAGAATAAAAAAGAATAAAAAAATAGAACAGAATGAAAAAGAACTGTGGAATAATATCAAAAAATATATCATCTTCAAAATCAGAATGCCAGAAGGAGAAGAAAGAGAGAAAACAGGTGAAGAGATATTTGAAGTAATAGTGACGAAGAACTTTACAAAATTAATGACAGACACCAACAACAGATCAAATTAATTCAGACTACCAAGCAGGATAAACACTAAACAAAACAAAACAACAAAACCCTAAATGCTTACATAACTCTAGGCACATGGGATTAAAACTGCAGAAAACCAGAGTACAAGAGAAAATCCTCAAAGACGGCAGAGGAAAAATAAATAACCTTACATAGAGAGAAACAAGAATAAGCTCATAGTGTACTTCTCATCAGAAAATATGGAAGGAAGAAGACTTGTTTTCCAGTTGTTTTAATGAATGTTCAGCCCCCTTGCTGTGTTCCCTCAATCGTCATGTGAAGTAGTGTAATTCTTTAAAAAGCTTACTCTGGGGTACTTGGGTGGCTGAGTTGGTTGAGCATCTGATTCTTGGTTTTGGCTCAGGTCATGATATCAGGTCATGAGATGGAGCCCCGAGTTGAGCTTTGCAGTCAGTGGAGAGTCTGTCGGAGATTCTCTCTCTCCCTCTGCCCCTCCCCACTAACCCTCAACCCCTACCCCACTTATGTCCCTCTCTTTCTCTCCAAAAAACAACAAAAAAAGCTTACTCTGTGCATTTAGAAATTTAAAGTTTTCAAAGTATGCCTTTATCTTCATGACGTAACTACCCCTTAAGAGACTTCCCAGTCCCTGGATGCATGTTTATATGAAGGGAATCATGGAGAAACTCAGGCTGTCATTTGATCAGAATCAAATGTTTTTCTAGAAACCTTTGCCACTGCCTTCTCTTTAGTCAATTGCTACACTGTAGTTTTATTTCTTAGAAACAATGGTGGGCAAATGGGGGAAGGACAGTGTAATCATTCTTCTCATATTTCCCTTATAACAGTATTAGGTGGGTGACTAGTGAAATGGTGAAGTATGTGACAAAAAGTTTAGTTTCAGATCAAGCCTCAGGCTTTATATATTTCTTGTCCAAGTTTACCACCAAGAAATAAAACTCTCTGGCATTGTTCTTTTATCCTTCAGCCTGGTCAATATTTCTAGATAGTGTGTTCTATGCAAAAGGTGTACCTCTTAAATTTAAATTTTATAGAAAAGTGATAAACATTAATTCAGGACGAATTTGTAAAAAAATGAAAGTAGAAACTAAAATCACTCAATATTTTGGTATTGGGAATTAACCACTATAAATAGTTTATTTATCTATTTATTTTTTAAAGATTTTTATTTATTTATTTGACAGAGAGAGAGACAGCAAGAGAAGGAACACAAGCAGGGGGGAGTGGCAGAGGGAGAAGCAGACTCCTCGCTGAGCAGGGAGCCCGATGCCGACTCGATCCCAGGATTCCAGGATCATGACCTGAGCCAAAGGCAGATGCTTAATGACTGAGCCACCCAGGTGCCCCCACTATAAATAGTTTAATTTTTTTCAATTGGCTTTCTAGACTCTTTCAGCAGTCATGTATGGTGTAGGGATTTTTTGCTGTTGTTTTTTTGACTTACTGATACACCATAATTTTAAATGCTTTCTTGGACAGTGAATATTTTTTAGTATATATGTTTAATGACTACAACATATTGCAATATTTAAATGTAACTTAATTTAGACACTACTTTTCAAATCACTGGCTATTTAACTATTTTCCAACCACTTGCAATTTTAAATATTAGCAATATTTGTTCATAAAATATGTCTATCTGGTGGTTAAGGCAGAAGAGCCCTATCTGAATGGGATTGATTACTTCTACTTCCCTGATTTATTTGGAGGTGATTGCTGAAGAGTCATAGTGGGATCTTCAAATAGGTTTAGAGGCAGCTCAATATCTCTGACAGCCTTGAGAAATTTTTGGTCCTAATAAAGCTATTTTCTTTGGCAGAATCATGTTTTGTATCTCATTAAAAACCCTTCCTTTTGTGTCAATAAACTCCTCAATAGATATAAAAAGATGCTCTTTAACATCCATTGATCAATCCCAATAGGCACACTTGTGATATATTTTTTATGACTTATACTACCAAAGATGTTAAAATATTGGCTGAAAATTTTATAGTTTTACAGTTTTTTGTTCTTTTTAATTCAAGGTGTAACTTTAAAGTTAGCTTTTTATTTATTATTTATTTTTTTTTTGCGAGAGAGAGCAAAAGGAGAGCGAGAGGAGAGCACGCACGCATGAGCAGGGGAGAGGCGGAGGGAGAGGGAGAGAGAGAATCTTAAGCAGCCTCCCCACTTAAGATCCAGGGCTCTATCTCACAACCCTGAGATCATGATCTGAGGCGAAATCAAGAGTCTGCAGCTTAACCCACTGAGCCACTCAGGTGCCCCTAAAGTTAGCATTTGAGCATACAAACAAAATAATTCTCCTTCACACAGAGTCTTAGCCAAAAGGCCATAACTTAAGAACAATGATTTAAAAGGTAATTCTCCATTTTAAGTTAGACTGAGCTTTCTTCTTTGATAACAGAAAAAAAGAGTGCTGTGATTGAAGAGTGTATAATTTTGAATCATATAGTAAAAGCTTAATAAATATTCAGATGTCTTTTCAAAAGATAAATCAGCCAACACTATGAATATACATATATTCATCAAATATAACTGATTGGGTATAAAGAGTTAAGTGCCACATTTTATTTATTTATTTATTTATTTATTTATTTATTTTTATTTATTTATTTGACAGAGCACAAGCAGGGGGAGCGGCAGGCAGAGGGAGAAGCAGGTCCCGCTGACCAGAAAGCCTGATGTGGGACTCAATCCCAGGACCCTGGGATCATGACCTAAGATGAAGACAGACACTTAACCAACTGAGCCACCCAGGTGCCCTAAATGCTACATTTTAATAAAGCAAAGTTAACCTAGCTAACTAGGCTTTCATACACTGTAAATACTTTATATTGTTTATCCGAAGACATTTCATTTAAATTACTATTAACACATTAAGATGAACTCAGACAATCTATTGTAAAACCAGTAAGTGCTATTATAAAATGTTAAACTGAGTTTAAGGCTATCAGAAGACAAAGAGCACTGAAGAATATATACAAGTGAATGAAATGTAACAAGCATGTGTTTGTTCCTGGACACATCTGTACTTTGTTTGCATCTTCTACTCAGCATTGTGTGGGACTAAAACATACTTTCCACTTATAAATGGCACAAGAAACTTGACACAATAATTATACAAATTTCAGGCTGGAAGTGTGTTGGTTTCATGTTTTCCATTTCCTCTGACCTTTTCCCTCCCATCCGAACTGTAAAGGGTGAACAGTATGCTTATTTTTATTTGTTTTACTGTTTGACGCTTTTGATTTTCAATGAGATCGACTTTAGGAATAACCTTTTTTATCAAAATTAAAGAATAAGACATTTTAACAAGAAAGGAAAGTATAATTATGAGGAATAATAGGGTTTAATTAAGAATCAGGGACTGCAAAATGAAGAGGGAAGAAAACAGGAGAACATAAACATAAGAAATAATTTAGTGGATCAAAATTCCCAGACAGTTCTTTGAGAGTTTAAATACTTCAGTGAAAATAGGTAAAATGGAAATGGTAGTATTTGGGAAATATAACTTATTTATGCAAATTATTACAAAAATCTCAAAGAGACCACAAAATACAGAAATTCAGTTATTTCAATGACATTTTAGTGCAGTAGGTAGCAGGATGTTTTATTGGTCCCTATTTGGGAAGTAGATTTAGAGAAGGCTATTAAGATATTCTTAGCATACTTTTTCTGTTAATAATAATGGAAATGCGATTTTTAAAAAATTAAAAGCATTACTACCTTGTTTGGAAACATAAACATCCATCAAAATCAGTTGTGTTAAAAAAATTTGTCACACCCACTCAACGAGAACTGTACTTTTTGTGTAATATAAAACAATAATGAAATAGCATAATACTATAATATTATGTAAATATGTAAGTTTTGCTAATATACACTGTTCACTTGACAGAAAGTGGAGGGTAAGATACAAGTTTCAGAAAACTGTATGCTATGTGCAAACATTTGTGTAAAAAATTCTTTTACATGTACGGGATTTCTATGGAAGAATCCGTAAATGCACACATACACAAACCTACATACACAAAGCTAGTGACAATGGTTGACTTTTAAGTTAGCTGGGGAAGAAAAATAAAAGAGAATTTTATTTTTACTTTGTATCCTTTTATGGTCTTTTAATTTTTAAGGGCAAGCATTACCTTTTCATAAAATAGATTAATTTTTAGAACTCTTGCTACCAGCACACTTATTGTGTTGAATTTGTTATCAAAATCATGGATAAATGTGTAAAAACTTATTTTCTATTGTATAATACCTAACTACATCCTATCAATATTTTTAAAAATCAGAAATCAAAAAATAAAACAATTTTTATAAATCAAATTCTATAATATGAATTAGAAGAATTATGTGATCAAAACACATCAAAGAAATGTATTTATAAAGGGTAGAATCCCCTTTAAAGTGATGACTTAGTTATAGTTCCAAATGGATTATGGATATTTTAAATGCTAACTCATATCTCTTTGGCCTTTTTTTGTTGACTGATCAATTAATTCATGTTTTCTATAGGAATATGACTTAGTTTATGATTTTCCTAGATCCACTGATGAGTCAATAAACAAATACTTTTTGTAGCTATAACATCCTAAGCATTGTACTAAGTGCTGAGGATAAAATGATGAACAGGATGTTCATGGTCCCTATCCTCAGGAGATGACATTCTTAGAGCAGAATGGTAAATTAGGAAACACACCCATAAAAATATTTAGTTAGGAATCTAGAGAGTGTGGTACATGCTCCGATAGCTTATGGAAACACGGGGAAAGTATCTGTAACCTGCACATCAGTGATGAAGGAAGGAAGGCTCTCTAGGTATAGAATGACCCTTAGGCATTTTTGACCAGGCCTGCTTTTTGGCTTATGACCAGGCTTCCCAAGTCCAGTGGAAGCCTGCTCACCACCACTGGCTGCATTTGAGGCATCTTCACTCTTCAGAGAAGGGACGCTATCCTCAGAGAGGAGCAAGTTTTAGTACCCCCCCCATTGTTAATGCCACATTGACATCTTTTGTGAGTGATTGACCCTTGAGTCATCATTGACTTTAGATAATTCTCCAGTCCCTAGTCTAGCCCTGTGATTCCCAAAAGACACAATCCGATAACATCAGCAAATTTTCCAAAGGTTGGGCTATTCAGTTTTAGATTGTACCACTTGAATCACTTTAAGATCCAATTTAGGCTAAGATATATCAAGCTTAAAACACTTCCTTTAGGTTTTCCTTGTTAAAGATTCAAAATTTTAGACATAGCCTTTCCCAGGTTTCCTTGAAATGTGTTTATGTATATGTGTTTGAATTTTACTAAGGCTCAATTAGTTTTATAGGAAATGTGAATGGAGTAATAGGTGCTTTCTTAAAATAATTTCTAACTTCTATTGAGTGTATTCTATAAGCCAGACAATTTTTTTTAAGATTTTATTTATTTATTCATGAGAGACAGAGAGAGAGAGAGAGAGAGAGGCAGAGGGAGAAGCAGGCTCCCAAGGAGCAGAGAGCCCGATGCGGGACTCGATCCCAGGACCCTGGGATCATGACCTGAGCCGAAGGCAGACGCTTAACCATCTGAGCCACCCAGGCGCCCAAGCCAGACAATTTTTTAAGCAGTTTTCATGTAACAACTGACTTGTTCCTCAGAACCAGTTTACCATAGAGTTAGTAATATTATTCTTTCTTCATAGATGACAGAAATAGAACACAGAGGAGATAAGTATCTTACCCGGAGTTGCCCATCCAGATAATGTTGTTACTGGCTTTCAGACTCAGGGTACATGACTGCAGAGGGTACATGCTGCCAACCGTTACACCACACTTAGATTTGGGAAACTGACTTTCTTCTGAATGAATCACCCTTCTAGCTTTTCTTGATGTTGGTATAAAGAAAGAAAACCTGGAGGAGAGTGCTATATGAAAATTGTATGTTTATATAATATGAAAACATTTTTACAGGGAGGCAACAGAAAAAAAAAAGTACTTAGAAGTACACAAATAATTGCATAAAGTAATAGAGAAAAATCTGCTGATTGTTCTGAAAGTGGAGGGAACAAAAGAGGAAAAACACCAACAAATTTCATTAACAACAAGTCATGATTTGAATTGTGTGCCCCACCTAGAAATCAAGGTGAAGTCCAAACACTTAGTAAGTCAAAAGACCTTCTTTGGAAATAGTTCATTTAAAATAAGTTAATTAACTTTAATTAGTTAATTTAAAATAAGGTCATTTAGGGTGGGCCCTAATCTAGTATGACTGATGTGTTATAGAAAGGGGAAAACTTGTACATAGCCACAGTACAGGGAATGCCATGTGAACATGAAGACCACAATCTATAAGACAAGGAAAGAGACCTGGGACAGGTCCTTTCCTCATATCCCCCAAGAGGAATCAATCTTGCCAATGCATCAACCTCAGATTTCTAGTTTCAGAAATTGTGAGACAATAAATTTCTCTTGTTTGAACTCTCAGTTTGTGATACTTTGTTATGTCATCCCTAGCAAACTAAAACAGAAGGCATAGAATTTCCAACCCATGGCATTTTTAAAAAAATAGCAATATGCAACTCCAAAATGAGGTACACTACTTTAAGCTTCATTGAAATATTCCAAAATCCTATTAGTGTCTTAAAGTTTTCCAGAATTTTAAGTTGAATTATTTTAACATGATGATGGTATTCTTTACCATGTGTAAATTCATCAAATTTCAGTAGTATGATGGTTTATTTTATGCGTGAATGTTACTGAGTCATGGGACATCCGGATTAAATATTATTTTGGTGTATGGCTGTGAGGGAGTTTCTGAATGAGATGAGCACTTGAAATGGGAGGTTCAGTAAGGTAAGTTGCCCTCTCCAATGGGGGCGGGCATCATCCAATCTGTTGAGGACTTGAATAGAACAAAAGGCAGAGGTAGAAGAAATCCCCTTGATCTTCCTGCTGACTGCCTGACCTTGTACTGGGATTTAAGCCATTGGCTTCCCTTGGCCTTGAGCATGGACTGGAATTCCACCACCGGCTTTCCTAGGTCTCTAGCTTGAAGATGGCAGATACTGGGACTCCTCAGCCTTCATAATCACATGAGCCAATTCTGGTAAGTCTCTCTCTTTCCTCTCCATCTCCCTCTCATTCCCCATCCAGATATATAGCGCTTCCATTTCTTTGGAGAAGCCTGATTAATACAAGTAGTCATTATTGGAATTCATCTAACTTTTGTGTTTATACTGATCAATCCAAAAATTTTTA
The DNA here is from genome assembly GCF_002201575.2 of Neomonachus schauinslandi. NCBI lineage: Eukaryota > Metazoa > Chordata > Mammalia > Carnivora > Phocidae > Neomonachus > Neomonachus schauinslandi. The sequence continues at coordinate 16,340,963 of NC_058403.1, forward strand.
TTTCATAGAGCATAATGTTTAAGACTGACCAGCTTTCAACTAGATTATTTACCTTTCATTGTTGAATGGTTGTTTATATATTAAATAAAAGACACTTATCATATATATGATATGCAAATATTTTCTCCCATTTTGTGGATTGTTTTTTCACTTCCTCGATGTTATCCTTTGAAACACAAAACTTGAATAGTCATGAAGTCTAATTCATCTATTGTTTTTCTTTTCTCATTGTGCTTTTGTATTACATCAAAAAAGTCATTGGCTTACATAGGCTACTGAGGTTTAGAACCTATATTTTCATCTGAAAGTTTTATAGTTTTCATTTTTACATATAGGTCCATGGTTCATTTTGAGTTAACTTTTGTGTATAATGTGAAGCTGCTGTCCAGGTTCATTACTATGTGTGTGGCTCTTCATTTGTCCCAACATCATTTGTTTTTTGTTTTTTTTTTTAAGATTTTATTTATTTATTTGACAAAGAGAGACAAAGCGAGAGAAGGAACACAAGCAAGGGGAGTAGGAGAGGGAGAAGCAGGCTTCCCACTGAGCAGAGAGCCTGATAGGGGACTTGATATGGGGTTTGATTCCAGGACCCTGGGATCATGACCTGAGCCGAAGGCAGACCCTTAATGACTGAGCCACCCAGGCGCCCCACCACATCATTTGTTGAAAAGACTGCTTTCCTTTTCCTTGGTAACCTTATCAAAAGACAACTGAATATAAATACATGAATTTATTTCTGGATTTTAAATTACATTACATTTGTTTATATATCTATCCAGGTGCCAATTCTATAATGTCTTATTTATCATGCCTTTGTAGTAAGTTTAAAATCAGGAAGTGAGGGCCTATCAACTTTGTTCTTTGTCAGGAGTATTTTGGCTCTTCAGGGTCCCTCACATTCCCCATGAATCTGAGTATACCCTTGTCAGTTTCTGAAAAGAGAAGCTTGGATTTTGATAGGGAATGTATTGCATCTGTAGATTAATTTGGAAGTTCTGCTATTTTAATAATAATCTTCTAATACATAAATGTGGGATGTCTTATTGACCATCTTTAATTTCCTTCAATGATTTCTTTTTTTTTTAGTTTCTAGTGTATAAGCCTTTTCTTCTTTTATTAAACTTTTTCCTAAAGCATAGTTTCCTTTTTAATGTTATCATAAATAAAGTTGTTTTCAAGGCCTGTCCATGTTGTAGCATACATGAGAACTTCATTCCTTTTTGCTGCCAAATAATATTTCACTGTATGTATATACCACATTTTGTTTATCCATTCGTCTCTTGGTGGACATCTGGGTTGCTTCCATCTTTGACTGGTTGTGAATAATGAATAATATCATACAAGTATCTGTTTGAGCCTCTCCTTGCAATCATTTTAGGTATATACCAGGAGAGGAACAGCTGGGTCACATGGTAAGTCTATGTTTAATTTTTTGAGGAACTGCTAAACTATTTTCTCCATCAGCTGACCCATTTTACATTCCCATCAGCAGTATCTGGAGGTTCAAATTTCTACACATTCTCACTAACACTTGTAATTTTTCTCTTTTTTCTAGTTAGAGCTATTCTGGTAGGTGTAAATTGGTATCTCATTGGGGTTGTGATTTGCATTTCCCTAATGACTAATGATGTTAAGCATCTTTTTGTGTGCTTCTTAGTTATTTATATATCTTCTTTGGAGAAATGTCTATTCCAGTCCTTTGCCAATTTTTATTTTTTTTTATTTTTTTATTTTTTGAAGATTTTATTTATTTGACAGAGAGAGCACAAGTAGGCAATTTTTAAATTGGTTTGTTTGTCTTTTGTTGTTGTGTGGTAGGTATTCTTTATATATTCTGAACATTAAGCCCTTAGTAGACATATGATCTGCATATATTTCCTCCTATTCTTTAAGTCATTTTTTCACTTTCTTGATAATATCCTTTGATACACATGAATTTTTAATTTTGGTAAAGTTCAATTTGTATGTCTTTTCTTTTGTTGCTCATGCATTTGGCATTATACCACACAATCCAATGCAGAATTCAAGATCAAGGAAAATTACTTCTATGTTTTCTTCTAAGAGTTTTGTGATTTTTATTTTATATTTAGGGTCATTGATTCATTTTGAATCAATCGTTGATATTGTATGAGTCAAGAGTCCAACTTCATTCTTTTCCTGGGAAAATCCAGTTGTCCAGCACCATTTGTTGAAGACTACTCTTTCCTCATTGACTATACTTGGAACCCTTGTTGAAAATTAATTGTCCAGATATGTATGAATTTATTTTTGGACTATCAGTTTTATTCCATTGTTATTACTGGACTCTAAGTTTCATTTCCTTTGGTTAGTACTAGAATACTAACAATATTAAATCTTCCAATCTTTCTATTTATTTAGGTCTTCTTTAACTTATTTGAGCAATGCCTTATAATTTTTATTGTACAATTCTTTCACTTCTTTAGTAAATTTATTCTTAGACATTTTGTTCTTTTAGATAATGTTGTAAATGGGATCGCCTTATTAATTTTCTTTTTGTTATCTATATTCTCAAGAAATACTGGTCTTTAATTTACTTTTCTTACGATGTCTCTATCTAGCTTTGATATCAGGATAATACTGACCTCATATATAGAAAGTGTCCCCTCCTCTATTTTTTGGAAAATTTGGGAAGAATCAGTGTTAATTAATTTTTGGATGTTTGCTATAATTCACTGGTGATACTGTCTGATCTTGGACTTTTCTGTATTGGGAGATTTTTGATTATTGATGATAGGTCTGTTGAGACTTTCTGTTTCTTCTTGAGAAATATTAGGTAATTTATGCGTTGCTAGGAATCTGTCCATTTCATCTAGGTTGTCTAATTTTTTTGTGCATAATTACTCATAGTATTCTCTTAAAATTTTAAAACAGAGGTATGTTTTAATTAATATGAGGAAAAATGTGGGATTTTTCTATTTCCAACCTGTTGAGAAAAAAATCTTTTAGCGTTTTATATTTATTATGCCTTATCTTTTAATCTTAACATCACCCCTTCTTGGGGCTTTGAAGGGAGAGTGTTATATAGAGTGTCAGATTTCAGAATCTGATTTTGGAAATTGTTGACACAATTCTGACTGGTGTAAGAAAAGTTTATCCTAAGTGAAAACATTCAATGACTCTTCATCTTTTACACTAGTATAATTAGTATTCATAATCAATATGATAAGTGATGCCCAATTATGACACCAGTATGCTGATTGCTGAAGATGAAATAGGAAATTAAAGACATTTTTTACTTTCACCTGCCATTCAGGGAGCCAGGAAAAATGCAGATGGTGTGGGAGAAATCTCCCTTATGATCTCATCATTTGAACATGCATTACAAGTCTCTCTATCCATCTTTCACACACACTCCCAATCAGAGATTGGTGTCTTAATACAATTAAAATTGCCCTTCCTTAAAGGTCTTTAATACTTTCCAATGTAGAAAGCTTCAACATAAAAGAATATTTGCCCTGAAACATTTGGATGAACAATTCTGTGATGAGGAGTGTTAAACATCCAGGTGTATTGATCTTTGCCCAGCTAGAGAAGTTGTTTGAATGCTTACCTCTTCCACCTGTTGAGTATCCTGCCGTGTTACCAAACTGCTCAAATAAAGGTGAGCCATAGATTTCTCTTTGGGCAGAAAACACTGCCTAGATAATGACTCAGATTTTCTTCCAATCTTAAGTTTCTATCATTTAAAATAAGTCTGTGGTGTCCTGGGTTATGAGATCAAATTGTGTTTCTTTGTCACTGGAAATCCCCACTTCAAACCCTAAGAACAGTCCATTCAAAAGCTTTTACTGAGGCAACACACTTAACAGAAAAGCATGACTTCATTTTGGCATGATTTGTCTTCAAATCAGGTCAGTGATTTAGAAGTGAATGAGTGGATTGTTCATGGGCACCGGATCAAATTAGACTTTCATTTATTTTTAGAAATTCATTAGACCAATTATGACAACCACAAAGGGATGTCTTGTGACTAAGAAGTGCAAATTATAAGAACAGTAATATTCATTGTTACGTGTGAGATGAAAATTTCTGTGTAGCTTACTCATTAAAACCTGCTTTCTTTTACAAAAATGTCCTTTATAAAATGTAGATTGCAGGTAAAAGGCACTGTACCAAAACATAATTACTGGGTATACAACATGCTGGTAAATTCTGATTGTTTGTAAAATGAATTTAGGTCAGAAATACAAAGGAAACTGAAAATACCAAGTTTCTCTTTTACCATATGCTCTCAGTTGTGGAAATGCACTAATTGGGTTTCAAATATGTTAGAACAAAAACTAAAATTATTATATACCTTGGACTTTATGCCCACATTTAAGCAATAGTTAATACATACTCTAGTCTGGGAGAAGGGCATAGGCTTTGTACTCTGTCTCATTTATGTCTGATTCTACTACTTTTTTGACCTGGGTAGTTCCCTTAAGAACTTCAACCATGATTTATTTATTGGTCAAATAGGGACATTAGTCTTTAATGTCTTGTATTGTAAGAATAAGACATCAACTAAGTGAAAAAAAAAAAAAGATGCGTGTAAAGTGCCTGGCATATAACTGATTCTACATAAACATTAGCTAATTTAATGTAACATCATATAACTGCACATATCTGTAGATGGAAAAATAGTAACATTCATTTTACACTTTGCTTTACAAACTTTTACAAGTGTCACAAAGTAAAGGTACACTATTAACAAAACTACTCTTCATTTGCAAGAGTTAACCATTCCCTAATCACTTAAATCTCTCCCTCCATAAATAGCAAAGAATGTATAAGGATTTCCAAAAACAAACAATATTGGCATTGAAAAGAGGCTTCCCTGGAGTTCATATGTAGTTGTAATGGAACTCCTCCACTTAAGGAGAAGACATTAATCATTTCACCAGACTGAAAAACAGCCTACTAACAAATTCACAGTCTGCATGAAAGGGTTTGGTGTTTTGAGAATTTTTTTTTTTTAAAGTCTGAATTAGCAATTTAAGTTTCTTTCTGCTCATCACATCTACATTACTGAGGCAACTATAGAAACTTCTAAGTAGAATTATTCTCCCTTAGCTATTGTATTGGGTTGTAGAAACATCTTGATACTTGGCTGTAATGAAACTATTTAATAAAAACCATTAATATAATAAATATATTTTCCTATTTGGTGGTTTTAGTGAAAATGTGTGCATGCACAGCTCATGCAGAACAATTATATTGTATATGTTTAATTTGAGGACTTTGGGGTAATCCGATGACTGTAAAGCAAAGGTTTTGTTTTATCTTCAAGAAATAAAAAGGGTGGCATTTATAGAAATTGTTCAGATTTGAAGCCAGTAACTGTATAAGATAATGTTACCAAGTAAGATTGTCTTGGTTTCTCACAAATACAGTCCTCGGGTCCTAGTTTCATTACTTGTGAAACCTGTTTCAGAATAATATTAATATCTATATAAAATTGATAATATGATATAGGTTTTAGAGCCAGATCAATATGATCAGAAACTAGGGATTCAAAGGATTCAGTTGCTATCAGCTTTCTTTTTCTGAAACTGAATGAACTTGGGGCTTTGTCGAGGATGATGCTGCTACTGATGATCAGGACAGAATTGTCAGGTCACAGATTAAAAACAACAGCTGAGACTATCTGTGTTCCTTTTACAGCTGTGGACGACTTCTCAGCTTCCTTTTCCTTAGCATGTTGTATATGAATGAGCCAATTATAACTGTCACTAAATTTTCCAAGGCCTTTGCAACTAACAAAGAAGCTATGGTTTCCACTGATCATACCCCGAGGTAGGCCTGTACAATTAGAAAGCTGTTAAAAAACAAAACAAAACAAAACTGCATGAGTAGCCAAGACAGTAAGCAGAAAGCACATTTGCATGCAGATCTCTTAACTAGATTAACTTGTCAAGAATATATGAAAACCAAGTTACACTCTAATGAGGTCTTCTTTATAGGAACAGAATAATGTCTTTAAACAAAGCAGACTCATTGTCTCTGTTGTACCTTGGGTTGTTGCCTGATTACCTGTAGTAAAACAAGCCAGAGTGGGAAAGACCCAGAGATCAAAATCACCCTCCACTCTACACCCTGTAGAGCAGAAAGCACTGTAGGGGCAGACACATGCCTTTTGAAAATCAGAGTAGAGCACGCCAAAATTTAACAGAAGTTTGCATTCCACATAAGCATTCAGAAAACTCTGAGGCAGAGAGTAGAGTACTCTGGAAGGGAGAAAGTATTTGCCAGGAACAAAAGGCCACAGATAGAAAGCAAGTCCCTTTACAAGTGTCAATTGGCAAGTAAGAACAAAAAGTAGGGGCCGGCATGCTCCTCACTTTACTAAAACAGGACCTCAGACATAAAGCATAAGTTTGAGGTCAAGGGCAAATTTACAAAATCATACACTGCCTTTTATGTCTTTACTAATGAGAGGACCACATACTTCCTGTAATGTAGGCAATGTGGTCAGGGAACTTTTCCTGTAAAGGGTCAGATAGCAAACATTTTAGGCTTTGTGGGCCACACTGTCTCTGTCACAATAGACAATTTGTCAATGAATGGTCTTGGCTGTGTTCCAATAACACTTTATTTACAAAAACAAGAGGGTGAGCCAGATTTTGCCATTGACGTCTAGTTTGCAGATCACTGATTTAGATGTAAGAATAGATATTGTATGTCATGTGACAACTTAGGTCAGTGCTAGTTAGCCTTATATGGTCACCATAATTCTGTGATGGATTTTGGAGCCAGAGGAAGTGGGGGCCAGGAGTAGTGAGTTACTACACCCCATTTCCTTTCTGGCATCTGCTTCTGCTGCTCAACCCCTTAGTTACTCCATTCAGCCACACTAGCCTTCCTGTTACTCAAACATCCAGGAAAGCTATATATAACCTCAAAGTCTAATCTTGCTGTTACCTCTGTCCAAAATGCTCTTCTCCTAGATCAAGGGAAGAATCACAGTACTCTGAGCTGAAAGAGCAATGTCGAGTCACAGTACTCGAGTGAGAATCAAGAGTAGAACAGATACTGGTCTTCACTAAATTGATTTCCCTGATTTGGGGAAAAAAATCATGTAGATAAACACATGGGATTGGGTCGAAAGTGTGTGAATTGTTATTGCACGTCAATGCCCATCAGAAGTTGGGAGTAGACTGAGAGTAGACCCTAAATAACTGGGTGGATAGGATGACTTGTTCAGCACGTCAGCCAGTGTCTCTCCTTGGCCAGCACCACGCGTGCACAATAGGCTCGTGATGGAGGTTGCCATGGCAACTGCTGGGAAGCCCGTTAATATGGGCTCCCCATCACAAAGCTGATAATCTGCTGCAGCAGATTATCATTTCTGCCACCACCAGAGGCAATGCTGGAACCTTCTCTCTTGAGGACAACGAACCACTTAGTTGCAAGTTGATTACTTTAGACTCTTTCCAAAAAGGTCATCAGGGGTCCTCAGCAGGACCCATGTAAAAGTTTTCTTTTCTTATCACCTCAGTGCTTAAGATGGTACCACAAACAGGCCTTAAAGTTATACCGACAGGGAATTCTGTATTATAAAACCTCAGGCAAAGAAATCAATTTTATGGTGAATGGTATAACAATGGACTCAAGCCATTTCATACTAAATATCACAACACTCAGAAAAGGGTGGCCTGAGAAAATGTTGTAATAGCCTTTTAAAAATGAAGCTCAAACTTGAAGATAATACTCATGGGGTTGGGTGCTGTCCTTGGAGATGCAGAATGTAACTTGACTCCATGGTCATTTGACCAGTAAGACAGAGTATATGAGTCTAGGAGCCAAAGGATAACAAATAAGAGTGTTCCTATTTCCCCTACTCACAGTGGCCCAGGGCTTAGTTTTCAAGAGCTGCTCAATGGGCAGTCCTCAATATGGGCATTTCTTGGAAATGTGAAAAGTCTGAGTAACCCATACCTATTGAGTTAAACCTTTCTTAAAGGTTATTTGGAACTATGAAGGCAAATACTAGTGAATTAAAAAAAAGAAGCTTAGAAAATGTGGAAGTGTTTGTGTCTATGTGGTAGAACTGGGGATATGTAAACCCCCTAAATATCAATATTATGAAAGGTAAGATATGAAAATCAGACAACATGCAAGCCGTCGGAGAGAGTGTCAAAAGAAAAAAAAATATATGCCAGTCTAAGTCTTTCTTTTGGCCAAATGCAACCTATAATCTGAGACTGTGGGCTGCTAGCCATTCCTCAGTTCAAGCACGTGCACCTGGATAGAGACTGGTTATATATAAAGATACAAGTAATGGAAATATAGCTATGCCAATCCCACTGGGGAGAGAAGAGTCTTTTCTGTTGTGGTTTTTACCAGCATATCAATGATCTTCCCCAGCAAATCTTCCTTAGCATTAGGTAATTAAATTTATCTTTGCCACAATGGAGAGAAATGCTTTTGACCTCTTCACAATAAAAGGATTCTGGTCTACAATGGAGTAGAACTCTTAATTAGACTCCAACAAAGGATATTATAAATTTGTTTATATAGATGTTAAAGGAAAAAAAGAAATAGAGAACCACTATTGTCGCTTGCTGACTTATTGTTAGATTGTATAATTACCAATGATTCTTTCACAGAATTTTACATAATTTATTTAAACTTCTCTAAGACTAAAGAGACCATGGCATATATGAGCCTTCATCATTTTAATACTGGTGTCTATATGTGAAGAAATAAGGCTGAAACTTTTTAATAATAGTGTAAAGCATTTTATTCTTGTGTTTTGTATTACAGTGTATGCCAAAACAGATGTATAGAGCCAAATATTTCTCAGAGAAAAGAATTTTGTCCTAATTCAGAGGACAAAAGTTCTAATAAAAAAGACACTCTTATTTAAATGTTGGAAAGGCTAAAACTCATACATGTGGAGAGGAACAAACTTGGCTTTTTCATGGAACAGGATTCCCAATATGCTGCATACTTTTGTGTTTTTATTAGTTATTTTATTTTTATTGCTTTTTGAATTAATTTTCTCTTTCTCCCAGGTATTCACCTGGTATCCCAGCTAGGGAATGCAGTAAGAATAAATACAAGCCTGAGGCCAAAATGAACTCGGGGAAACTACATAAACGCTGGCTGATCTTCATTTCTTATGAAAGCTAATCACCTGAAATGATTAAGTAAACCACCTCCAAGCAGAAAAAAAATATTGATTGGAATGTCAAATGTAAAATGTTATTACAGAGACAGCAAATGTAATCCTAGTTTAGTGCCAGTGTATCATATCTCAGTTCCAAAAGGTTTTCTTCTCTGGAAAAAAAAAAAGTAAGCATTTTAGATATATTACAGAACCAAATATCCAATAACTGGTAACTTCGCAATGTCAAGGTTCAAGTTTAATAATGAGTAGTTAAGGGCACCTGGGCGGCTCAGATGGTTAAGCGTCTGCCTTAGGCTCAGGTCATGATCCCAGGGTCCTTGGATCGAGCCCCACATCGGGCTCCCTGCTTCTCCCCCTCCCTCTGCTTCTCCCCCTGCTCATATTCTCTCTCTCTCTCTCTCTCTGTGTGCCTCGAATGAATAAATAAAAAAAAAAAAAACTTTAAAAATATGAGTAGTTATTTCCTTTTCTCTATGTATCTTTCAGTAGCTAGATGATTTTTCTATTTTCATCTGGTGAGGTAGGTAAAAGAAGCATTAAATGCAAGATCAGCAAAATAGAGCTAAATCACACTTGTCTAAAATGACAAAAAAACAAAACAAAACACACATACCTAAAAGCATTGTTGACGGGTACTTACAAAATGGTTTAATATAAAGTCACTTTTTGTTCTGCTTGTTTCATGACTCTCTGCTTTCAGGAAATGAGTATTTTTCTTTTTTTCTAAAAAAAATGTTTATTTTTATATCAGAACATTGGATCATTTTTTGCACATGGGTCTTAGAATTTCACTTCATCAATGTTGATCTGACAGAGAGACCAAAATATGACCCTCCACAGCAAAGTAAGACGAATTTAGTCTAATGTTGAATCTAAAAGATGTTTTTGTTTTGTTTTTGCTGTCGAGTGTTAAGAAGGTATATGAATTTGAAAAAAGAAAAGTATGCTAAGGAGTTCAAAATTGTCTTAACCAGTCACTCTAAAGTATCCCTTCAATTCAGTTCCCACTTTGTTGTCTGCCAATGTATTTCTTCTTTGCATTCGTTCTCCTGCATACTACAGCACTAGCACTGCTGAAACAGGAAGCCAAGGATGGCTGGAATGTAAAGATGAAGTCTGCTTCCAAAGAATAATAAAATTTCACTTGCAGATTTTTGTTTACTTGTTTAATTTATTTTTAAATATTGAGTTTATATATATAAGAAAGCAGGATTTCCCAAGAATTGTCTGCCACCTTGACTAGTTCTAGATCAGTGTTAGTCAGTAGTTTTGGACTAAATTTGAGAGATACTGTATTTTTTAAATTCCTAGTTATAAAAAAAATAAAAAAATAAATTCTCAGTTATAGCTGGCAAAATCACATAAAATATCAGGATTTTTATTGGCTAGTGATTAAGTGATCTATTTTTCTTCTTTCCTCCCTCCCTCCTTCTCTCCTCCCCGTCTATCTCTCCTCCCCTCTCTCTCTCTTTCCTTCTTCCCTTTCTTCCTCCCTTTCTTTCTTTCTCTCTCTTTCTTTCTCTTTCTTTCTTTCTTTTCTTTCTTCTTTCTTTCTTTCTTTCTTTCTTTCTTTCTTTCTTTCTTTCTTTCTTTCTTTCTTTCTTTCTTTCTT